>NC_062281.1:119376726-119711101 GCF_902655055.1 Lutra lutra | reverse complement strand
CTAAAGCCCCAAGAGAGGCAGGATTAGAAATATTAAAACTGTAGGTGGAGAGATAAACCTTGAATAGAAGAAAAGAGAAATCTTCTTTAAAAACAAAGTTAAGGATGATACAGAGATAGAAATACACAGTTGCAGGGTAGAAAGTTGAAAGAGTTTATATAGTTCGATTTTCATTCTCCACTGACAACTAAAAGTCAATTTCATTTTATAGAAATGGCACTGAACTGGGAATCAAAAGATATAGAATCTATTTCTGTCCCTGCCACTAATTAGATATGTGATTTTGGGCGAGGCACTTAATCTCTCAGAGTCTTGGTTTCTTTCACTATAAAATTGCACAAAGGTCCCTTACAATTTAAATTTTATGATTCAACATACTTTCTCATATAATTTCTGATATTTTCCCTTCTCCTTTCTTGAAACTGGAGTACAGATGATAAAAATTGGCATGTTTTTCTTAAAACATTCTCTAGAGCAATATTTGAATACAAATAAAGTATGTTTTGCCACCAAAAATTAATTGTGAAAAGTATAATGAATATACTCAATTACTACTAATAATGGTACAAATACTATGTTAAGAGCTTTATGTATATTATCTCATTTAATACTAAATCCCTAAAACATAAGCAGATGAGGGAATTGAGATAAAGTGGGTAGTACATTATAAAAAGTGACAAAACTACTCAGTGGTAGAATTTGAACCTAGACAGATTATTCTAAGCACTTTTCTTTTAGTAACCTCCCAGCCCAACATGGGTCTCAAACTCATAACCCAAGATCAAGAGTCACATGCTCTACTAATTGAGCCAGCTAGGCATCCCAAACAGATTATTCTAGATCCTGTGAATTTAACTACTACACTATACAGCTTCTTCTTCTTAAAAAAAAAAAAATATATATATATATATATATATATGGCCCATTTTTAGTAAAACATGGATACAATTATTATTGGGGGTTAAAGTATTTAGATGAGACTTTAATATCATAATATAATTGGATTTGGAATAGGGGATAGGAAAGAAAGAAAAGTAGGAAAACTGCAAAAACAGCATCAAAGGAGGTGCCTGGGTGGCTCAGTTGGTTAAGGTCTACCTTCAGCTCAGGTCATGATCCCAGGGTCCTGGGATCGAGCCCTGCATTGACCCCTGTATTAAGCTCCCTATTGGGCTCCCTGCTCAGTAGGGAGCCTGCTTCTCTCCTCCCCACTTGTGTTCTCTCTCACTATCTCTGTTTCTCTCTCTCAAATAAATAAAATCTTAAAAAAAAAACAGCTTGAAAGTAATCAGAGGAATAAACTGTGGTATGTAGAAGGGCAGGGAACAGAGCAGCAGAACAAAGAATAAGTTAGAGGGCTACAGGTTGAAGAGAGATAAAAATTAAGAAGCCGACAATGTAACACTTCTCCCCACATTGTAATGATACTAGACTTTGAGCAAGTTGGATTAATGCTCTGATACTCTGAGATTGGGGGACTTTTCTTATTTTTATTTGGGTCTAAGAGGTGGTGGGCACTCCAGCCCTTGCCTACTTAATATCTTAAATTATGGCTAGAGGATGCATAAAGTGACAGAATGAAGAAAAGAATATTAATAGATGCTAAGGTCACACACATGAAATTATTTGTGGAAAAACCTCAAGTTTACCATTTCTACAAGTATCAATAGAAACAAACAATTCTATGGCCAGGATTATTTCTCACACATTTTAACAGACTGGTTATAAATGGCATGACCCAGACAAATGATGCTATTAATAACAGGATCCAGAGTAATGATGAATTGGTCCCAGTGTTGAAGAACTATATGCTTTATCTCATTAATTTCATGACTGACACAGAAAAAAGGCAAATCTAGATTACATATGAGCTATAGCCCACAAATTAAGTTATATTCTCATATTATCAGAGAAACTATAAGAATCTTAGGTTTAGAAACTGGAGAGGTATTAAAGTTTACCTAAATTAATCCCCTAATTTTAAAGATAAGACCAAGACCTAAATAAGTTAAATAATTTTTCCAAGTTCACACAACTATTTTATAAAACTGGACTAATTTTATAAACATAATATTATTTTAAATAATTTTAAAGACGTATAAAAGTAATAGTTCAGCATTTTAATACTTTGTGTATCTTGAGGTCTCTTATTTTCTCAGTTTTTCCTCATATTATCTTTAAATAAAAATAGTCAACACAACGTAGAGAAGAGACTTCTAAAAAAAATCTATAACAAACATAGCAAGTCCATCTGAAACAACAGACTTAAGAATTTGAAATTGGACCAATAACCCAAGAGAAAAATGTTGTAAGTTAATAATCATAGTAATCTCAGATGTTGGTTTTTCAATAACATTGTCATTCTGAAGTAATGATAAACCATCTTCTCTTTCAAGGTAATAACAATGGTAATTCACCTTTATCTTGATATTCTGATGGTTCTTGTTGAACTTCTGCACAGATTTCATGTTGATCCCTCTGCTCCATTATAGACAATTCAGGTATGTTTAAACACTCTGACCTTTATAAAGATAAATAAAACCATAAAATGTTAAATATTAAAATTAATCTGAACTTGAAAACCACTTATGCATATAAATAAAAAAGAAATGGTTGATCTTCTCAATACTTCTATGATAAGCTGCATTAGCCTGGGTATTAAAGAGTAAAAAATAGGTTTTTATTGGAAGATACTTAGTCATCTTTCATGACCCAGATATGTAGATATCTGCCATCTGTGTATAGCCTTAAAAATCTATTGCTAATGCAACTTTCAATTAGATAATAAAAGCTAGGATCTCTAGAAGTAGTGTTGGCATCTGTTCTGATTGGTCAGTGGCTGTTCTGTACTGTTTATTAAGTATAGTAAATGTCATCTTTGCATATAGGATACCCTTATCTGGAAGGGAAATGACATATACTACTGCCTTCTAGCCATCATGATACAGGAAAAGAATGCTGAGTAATCACCTAGAGCCTTCTGCTTAGTAACTAGGAATATGAACTGCAGTTATTTTATCTATAAAATAGGACAGAAATACCTCATTTTATGAGACAGGACGTGGTTAAGGCCAAAAGAGATAATATAAAATGTGCAATTTTAAAATTTAAATTATTTTATAAATATTAAGTGTTATTAATATAGAGTGAGTCCCTAAATATAAAAGATTATACTTTGTACAGCAACATGATTTTTCTTTTTAAAGTATACTTTTGTGGAATGCCTGAATAGCTCAGTTGGTTAAAGCCTCTGCCTTCAGCTCAGGTCATGATCCCAGGGTCCTGGGGGGTCCTTGGGATCGAGCCCCGCATCAGGCTCTCTGCTTGGCAGGGAGCCTGCTTCCTTCTCTCTCTGTCTGCCTCTCTGCCAACTTGTGATCTCTGTCAAACTAAAAAAAAAAAAAAAAAAAAAAAAAAAA
Source organism: Lutra lutra (assembly GCF_902655055.1). Classification (NCBI taxonomy): domain Eukaryota; kingdom Metazoa; phylum Chordata; class Mammalia; order Carnivora; family Mustelidae; genus Lutra; species Lutra lutra. The sequence continues at coordinate 119,707,682 of NC_062281.1, read as the reverse complement.
AAAAAATCTTAAAAAAAAAAAAAGTATACTTTTGTGACCTGTTAAATTTAGAAAGCAGAGAAAGCCTGAGGGCATGACATATAGGAAGGGTAGTTTCCCAGGAAAGAGATGATTCAATGAATTTTAAAGTATTCTCTAACTGCAGAGTTCTAAATAAACTTAGATAACCAAACTCTTATGATGTCATTACTTCATTATGGAACTAAATGATTACTATGATTTGAATGTAGTCAGTGTTCACCTTTCCCTGAATAAATGATTATTTGGAGAAGCAAAGAGTTTATGATGATTATTCTACCTTGGATATTAACATTATATTTGTACCTTGATATACTGGGGAGAGAAGGTTTTGGAGTAAAACAAAATTCTTTAAGGTCCACACTTTGAGACTTATTCATTTGCATCTATTAATGAAAAAAAAAGTTCAACTGTCAATTTCACAGCAACACTTTTCAAATAAGCCAAAGAGCAAAACTCTTGCTGGTATACAAAGTCCCAAAAACAATGGATTATGAGAAACTCAGGCTAGTTCTCAAATCAAATCTTCTCAGGGACTTCTTAAATGTTGATATTCTTCAGGTTCTTTACTAGGCCTCCTTCTTCTCCTCTCTGTTTACACATTTTCAAAGATCTAATTTACTTCCATGGCTTCAATTATCATTTACAAGTGAATGACTCTCAAAATATATATTTCTAACTCAGCTCCTTTCCCTGATTTTTGAAGAGTTAATCCAACTCTCTGTAGAACATCTTTACCTAGATATCTTGCAGGCTTCGAAATTCAGTGTTTTCCAGATTGAACTTACTATGTATTTACTTCTCCATACTTGTTTTCCTTTGGAGTTTCCACCCTGGTGAGGCCTCACTTTTTTCCTACTTGCTCAATCAAGAAAGCTGGTCATCATATTTATTCCTTTTACTTCATCTGTCGTAAGCAATTAAATACCAGGGTAGTTGTTTCTATCTCTGAAAAATGTCTTAAACCTAGCCACTTCTTTCTACTGCTACTGCTACTATTAAACTAAGCCATTATCTTGCCTGGATTATTGCAAAACCCACCTAATGAGTCCCTATGTTCCTTTTCTATCATCCTCTAATCCATTCTCTACATTGCAACCATACTGAAATTTAGAAAATGCAATTCTGATCATGTCACTCATTAAAACTCTTCAGTGGCTTCCCAGTACTTTCACGATAAGGTCCAAATCTTTAAAATAGCAAAAATACCTTCATTATCTAGCTCTCACTTACCTCTTCAGCCTCATCTCTCACTATTTCCTTACTTGTGATTGAACTCCAGACACACTGTGTAACTTCAATGTTTTAAAAGATGTCTCTCTTTCTCAGTTCTGGACCACTTCATATTTCCTATGTCTGGAATACTCTTCTATCCCTCTCCACCACCACTCTGGTGCCTATCTCTCCATACATGACTTATGCCTAGATATTCTTCAAGTCTCAGTCATATTTATTTGGAATCCTTTCCTGGCCTATCAAATCTGGACTGAATACACTTTCTATCCAATTTCAAGTTATCTTACACCTCTGTCACAGAATTCTCTATCACTGAAAAAGCCTATTTAGTTATTTATCCTTTACTCAATTATAAGCTCTATGAGGACTGGGACTAAAACTGTCTTATTCACTGCTGTATCTTAGCATCTGTCACAGTACTTAGCATATTGTTGGTGCTCAATGAATGTGGAAGGAGGGCACCCAGCTGACTCAGTTGGAAGGGTGTGAGACTTCTGATCTCAGGGTTGTGAGTTTGAGCCCTACTTTGAGTGTACAGATTACTAAAAATAATAACTTTCTTTTTTGAGAGAGGGAGAGAGGGGCACCAGGGTGGCTTAGTCAGTTGGGCATTTGTCTTTGGCTCAGATCATGATCCCAAGGTCCTGGGATCAAGCCCCACATCTGGCTCCCTGTTCTGCGGGTAGCCTATTTCTCCCTCTCCCTCTGCCTGCTGCTCCTTCTGCTTTTGCTCTCTCTCTCTGTCAAATAAATATAAAAAAAAAAAAGAGAGGAAAAGAGAAAGGGAGGGAAAGGGCATAGAGTGAGAGAGAGATATAATCTTAAGCAGGCTCTTCAACCAGTGTGAAGCCCAACAAGGGGCTCCATCTCAACCCTGAGATTATGACCTTAGCCAAAATTAAGAGTCAGACACTTAGCAGATCACCCAGATGCCCCAGTTAAATAAACTTAAAAAAAAAAAAAAGAATATGGAAGGAAAGAGGGAATAATATGGAATGGAGAAGGAAAGAAGGAAAAAAGGATAAAAGAAAGGAAGGAAAGAAGGGAGAGGGAGGAAAAACTTGGGCTACTAAAAAATTAGTATTTCAGAGAAGGTGGTGGCTGTTTCGACGTGCATGCCTCTCCATTTCCCAGTATTCCCCTTATTTTAGCCTCATGACTTAAAATCTTCATTCTTATGAAAGCCCTAGAAAAGGGCTTTTCTTACCTCTTTTCCGTGGCCTGATCAATTATTTTGCCCTGAACATGATGAGGTAGGCTTAGAATAAGTCTGCTAGTGACCAGCCTATCAACCAGTAGGAACAACCATTCTTTCAGGACTTGGAAAGGAGGCTCTTGCTCAGTACTCATATAGGTACATGAATCAAAATCAACTTCAGACTTTCCATATCACTCCAGCACAGACAGAACCAGGAAAGAGCAAGTGTGTCTAGTTTTAATTGCCGAACTAAGCCAAACTACATATCCCTCACCATTTCCTTCTTCTTTGGTTTAAAAAAAAAAAACAAAAACCAAAAAACTAATAAGGGGTTATAGAACTATGTCCCAAAAGTAGATTTACAGACTAATTATTAAGAACTACAATATTTTGGAGCACCTGGGTGACTTGGTTGGTCAAGGGGCTGCTTTCAGCTCAGGTCATGATCCCAGAGTCCTGGGATTGAGCCCCGTATTGGGCTCCCTATTCAGGAGGGAGTCTGCTTCTCCCTCTGCCTCTGCCCCTCCCCCTGGTTGTGCTCTCTCTTAGTACCTCCTCTCTCTTAAATAAACAAATAAAATTTAAAAAAAAGAAAGAACTATAATATCTTTCCTTTAGAACCAGTATTTTGAAAAATGGCCATACTCCTAGGCAAGCCCTCAAGTAATTAAAGTATACTTCAGATACCTACCTAACTGATACATAGAATAAAAGAATATTCATATACCTTAAATTACAAAACAAGGGCTAAATGTTATTAAAACTAACCTTGAGACGTTTAACAGGAGGAAGTGATAAAACAGCATTCCTGTTTCTTAAATCAGATAAATATGAAGAGATTGTTGGCTCTTTCATCTCTGACCTCTGTGCAACTCCAGTTTTACCTAAGAAAAGAAATTCTCAATTCTTTAGGTTAAACTTTAGGTAGTGTTCATGTAAAGCCAAATTTATTCATAATTTCTTTTTCTAAAAATTTTTTAATTTAAATTCAATTTAGTTAACATACAGTATTAATAGTTTTGGGGGTAGATCTCCATAATTTCTAATCTAACTTTTTTCATGTTATCCACAAAGAAAGAAAATTATTTGAGTTATAAACTGCAGAATATAAATATCATACATAGGTAATTAGGATGTCATTACTATTCAAAGGCCATTCAATTTTTAAAACCTGAAATAAACTTCTTTTATGGAACTCACAGCAGTCATGTCCACATGTATGTTTATTTTTACAGTGATGATTACATTCTCGATTCCCAGGTTTTTTGCAAGCAGTCATTCCTAAATTAATATAAGAAAAACAAACCTATTTTTTACTGTAGTTCATTTCCTTTTATAGAGTACAAAAAGTTACGATTTTCACACTTTTTCAAAATGTTAGCCCATTTTATATGTAATTCTTAAAATGATACTTCTGACAACAGCTAGTCCCTGCCGGGTTATTAACCCAATCCCAGCTCCTCACAAGGAGGGTCAACACACCTATAAGCTTCTCTTTACCTCCCTGACATAAACAGAGCCAATTACCACAGAATATCAGTAACTCTTTTTTTAAAGATTTTATTTATTTATTCACAAGAGACAGAGAGAGTGTGAAAGGCAGAGGGAGAAATAGACTCCTCGCTGAGCAGGAAGCCTGATATGAGACTCAATCCCAAAACCCCAGGATTATGACCTGAGGTGAAGGAAGACTCAACCATCTGAGCCACCCAGGCACCCAGGAATATAAGTAGCTCTTATCTTGAATGAGGTAAGAATAAGAAACTTCTCTGCTGCTTTATACTTACACTTAAAGTTGAACCTGGAAAGAAGCAAACATAACAGCATTTTGATGGTATCAGTGATAGTTTCTAGTACTTAGGACATCATACATATTTAATAAATGTTAGAAATATGTGTTTTGGGGGTATAAGGAATTTTCTGTATGAATTCAAGGAAAAAGATTGCTTCCAGCTTGACCCCCCAAGCTAGAACATCCAAATATATAATTTATCCTTCATTTATAATATTTTAAGTAGACTTTTTCTTGATCTTAGTAACAAGAGGGAAGGAAGAGACATCTGAACTGACAGATAGGATCTGGACACGAGAAGGGGACCAGGGGAAGATGGTCCAGGTAGAGGGCATAATATTCAAAGACAGCAAACCACAGACTGTAGAAATAGAAATAACTTGACTTTTGTTGGAGCATAGATTTTAAGTGAACTAGAAATGTTGGAGGGAATGAAGAGCTTTGAAAACCTTTATAACATTTTCTGGTCCTTTACTCTTCATTTTTCAGTGCTGTTGCTCAGTCAACTCTTTTTAAGACATGGCACATTTAGATAATAATAATATTTGTATAGCACCTGGAGTAAATGGATAAGGCTGCTCACTCTATGAGGCAACTGGCTAAATGCCTTAAGGGGCAAGCAGATCAATGTATTGGGTAGAGATAAAGTAAGGAAACATCCCTGGCAGCTGGAAGCTGACAGGCTGAACCACAGGGTTCCCAAGTGAATATAAACAACTTTGGCAGAATATAAACAATACTCAGGTAAGGCCATTCTGTGACTATAGTAAAGATCGAAATAAGACTACTGTGTAATTATCTCTGAAACTTGAGACAAGGACACTCAAGAACCACAAAAATAACTAAACATCCCCCTCTTCTGGCTAACACAAATGACTACTATTTCCATAATCTTCCCATATCTAAGATAAGATACACCAAAATATCTAATACTTCCCTTTTTTAAGTATGTAATCTAGAATTGACCTCTGCTCTCCCTAAACCCTGCTAAGAATTACCAGCACAAGCTAAAATCCTATAAATAATCTTTTCCCAACCCCTTGAGATAACCCACAGCTCTACCAGAGCTGTGATCTTTTGCTGTAACAAGTCCAAAAATACTTAACTTCCCTCAACTACAGGTGTGCTCCCAGCGGTCTTTAGATGAAAGGGTTCAACAATATATTTTGCAAGGTTTGCCACGGATTACTGGTTAGAAGATTTGCCCCAGTTCAAAATTTCATCTCTCAGTTACCTGGTATCCTTGTCAAGTCCTACCATATTACAATTTATTATACATGCTGTTGTTTAATTAGTCCTCCTGAAGTTCAACTCTGGTCAGATCATTTGTCCACCTAGAAATGTTAGTTACTTCCTATGCCAGCAAATTAATTCCATATTTAAAGTCCTCCACAATGTAATTCTAGCCTCCCTTTCTGGTACCCTAAATACTAATCCTAATTCATCAAAATATATTTGGTTGCCATTATTCAAATCGTCTCAAGACATTCTATGATTATAACTTTGATATTACCTCTTGTCTTAGAAGCTGCTTACTTCTTTGTCTATCAGAAGCTTATCGACTTTCAAGACCAACTTAAATGGTACCTCTACCATGGAGATCTATTCTTATCACCCCATATGAAGTTATTTTTCTCTTCTTTGAGCCCCTATGGCATTTTCTTTGTCTCTCTTTACTCACTGCATGCTGCCTTATATATTCACATGAGAAACACATGGTGAGGTACAGGGCACCTTAAACTAAAATAAGAAAACATAAGTTTTAATATGGGCTCTTATCTGTAAAAATACAGATTAAAAACAATATCTGTTTTGTTCACCTCATAGAGATGAAAAGATAAAATGAAATTAAGTATGTGAAGGCATTTCTAAATTAAGTGATAAACTAATATATTAGAGCATGTATTATCTCTATTTTTACTTAAGGATTATGCAAGTAACTATAAAATTAAAATTGTTTAGAATCCTATGAAGGAGAGAAACACAATGCTATATGATAATTGGAGGCACCATCCTAGGTAGGAATGTCTTGGAAGGCTTCCCTAACTTCCCTAACTTAACTGAGTTGAGGACAAAAGAAAGAATGGGAATTAAGAAGGCAAGGAGGCAGGAGAAAGAGAGCATGGCATATGCAAAAGCTCTATAAGGGAAAGCACGGCATATAGGAGAAATTGAAAGAAGGTCAGTGTGATTAATACTCAGCAAGTAAGAGAGAGCACACAACGTGAGATTAGTAGAGAACGGTCAGGCTATATTTGTAGAATGGCTCCACCATGGAACCCTGGTAATTCCATGTCTCTATATAGGCCATATCAAGACTTAACTATTTATAGGATGCCCTCTGAACCTCTTTGGGACATGTCAAGATAGTCAGTCTTGTGAGGTGGTACTAAAAGAAATTTCTCATCTGCCTCCTTGGCTTGCATGAGACTGCCATGAAGCAGTTTCTCATCTGCCTCTGGTTCCGGTAAGGCACTGGTCCTTCCACCTTGCCTCTTCCAAGGTACAGATGCAGGCTATAAAACCACTTAATTGCAGCCTATAGTTGATGCCTCAAAAACAAAGCAATCCACCATTGTGTTATCTGATCAGTGTTATCCTGTGGGATTAGGAATGCAAGCAACTGATAACATGCTGATTTCATTTTGCTGTCCACATAAGTAATAAACTGTCTAGGTCCATTTAGGTCTCTAGTGTCCTTAACCAGCCAATTCTATGGAGGTGAGACAAGACTACCTAGCAACTGCCATCCCACTGCTGCTTAGGAATTGACTGACCACGTGACCTAGTAGGGATGTTAATGATTGGATCTTTTATTCTAAGGCCTAGGAGGAGACACTACAGTGATTTAATCAAGGAATGAACATAATTAAATTCACAGTTTGAAAAAAAAGGCTACCACAGGAGTCTAGGCAAAAAAATGATGGTAATTCAGTCTAGAGTGATGATACTACTAGAGTCAGAGAATGGGCTGATTTGAGAGCTAGACAGAAAGAAAAAATATCTTTAATACTGAATCAAGTGAAGCACTTTTCTTTCTTGAGCAGCTGTATTGTTTTCCCTGAAGTTTTGCTGCCTTTCTTTTAGTCTTAAATTTCTTTAAGTGTATTCAATATTTCAGAGACAAAAATAAATGCAAGGAGACACCACCTATTTATTCCCCCTTCATATCTACCTCCTTTCTTAAGCCTTCCATCCTCCTCCTAACATATCGTAGGCCTGTCCTACAACTGTCATCCAGAACTTCCTTTCATTAAGCTTCTTGAGTGAATCCACTATTCTTGGATTCTTTGACTTCTTTTTTGGTTAACTGCTTTGTTATATTGTGCTCATACTCAAGCAACTGCCTCAGAAAAGCTGTGTGTGAGTTCAACTTTCTAAATCCTTGGATGTATTAAGATTACTTTACTTTCACACTTAGTAGTTTGGCTGGGTATAGAACACAGGGTTGAAAATCATTTTCCCCTGGACTTTTAAGTCTATTGTCTTCTACGATCCAGTGCTGCTAATAAAGATGAACAAAATTTCAATTCTTGTTCCTTGAAAGTATTTATGATTTTCTCTTTATGCATGATGTTCTGAAATGTTGCAATTATTCCTTCTTTGTAGATATTCTTTCATTCATCCTAACTAGCACTGACTAAGCCTTTTTGATATGCAGATCTATATCTCCAAGTGTAGAATATTTTCTTAAATTATTTCTTCTGATTTGTTTGTTGTCTCTTTCTGGAACATTTATTAGTCAGCTACCAAACTCCTAGATTTCCTTTTATCTCTTTTATTTTCTGTCTCCCTATCTAATTCCAAAGAATCAAGACTACCTAGATAAGAAATAGCAAATCTGAGTTTCTAGCTAAGGTAGCCTAATTCCAGAGCCCGAACTCTCAACCACCTTGTCTCCCTCAAATAATGCATTTAATTTATTTAGGGAAGAAATCAAAGGATTTGGGGGGTGGGAAGTCAGGAGGAAAAGCCTTGTAGGTTGTTGTTTTGCAGTAAGGAATAAGGAATTGCTTTGTTCCTTAATCCAACTCCTAATAGATGCATTTCTAAATATCACCACAAGATGGTGTCCAATGACTATACACATTTATTCCCAGTGGTTGAAAACTACCTACCAACTGGCAATTGAATTTTAAAGATTCTAGAGACACTCAAATTTCAAGGCAGAGTTGGCAAGTCTTGCTGGGAATGAAGACTGTATACAAGTTTGTTTATAGAATATTAGCAAATGGATATTAATTACCTAAGTGACAAAAACTTTCTCTGTTAGAAATGGTACTTGTAAGTGCTCTTCCATCCCTACACCACTACGCATATCCTGATAATTGTCTGATTTTGTCTTATTAACAAACATAAGATTACAGAGATTGATAATTGGAAAAATTAGGTTCTCAAAGAAAATTGACCTAAGCTGTACTCTTAGGTATAATTTAAGGTTAATAAATCCCATATTCCCATTACTATAATAATCTGAAAGGCATATATTTTCATAGTTCTGTCACATATAGATTTGTATGTTTTTAAAGCCCCAATTCTAATTATTTAAAGTAAAATAAATTTATTAATGTCAACTAGAATTGTATTTAAGGAAAATATTTAAAATTGCTTTAATAGGGTCAGTAATGGCTGGTGGGGGAAGGGTTAGTTGTTTCAAAAAATATCAAAGAGGGTGCCTGGGTGACTCAGATGATTAAGCACCTGCCTTTGGCTCAGGTCAGGATCCCAGGGTTCTGGGCTCCCTGCTGGGCGGAAAGCCTGCTTTCCTTCTCTCACTCCCCCTGCTTATATTCCTGCTCTCGCTGTCTCTCTCTGTCAAATAAATAAATAAAATCTTTTAAAAAAATCAAAGAAAAATTGATAGTAGTAGGCACATAACACCTGACACACTTAGCCTTGCATCCTAATTATAAATTTAAGTAATTGGTCTCTGTATAGGCTACTGGAGTTAATATTTTTTTTCTTTTTTAAAAGATTTATTTATTTGTTTTAGAGAGAAGGGAGAGAGAGATGAGAGGGAAAGTGAGAATCTCCAGCAGACTCCGTGCTGAAGGGAGAGCCTGACTCTGGGGCTTGATACCACAACCCCAAGATCATGACCTGAGCCAAAATTAAGAGTCAGACAAGTTAACTGACTGAGCCACCCCGGCACCCCTGGGGTTAATATTTCTAAAAGAATATTACTTTGACTTTTGCAGTTCCTGATTTATGTTAATCAAATTTATGCACTTTATGACTTTAAATGAGAGAGCATCCTCTCTTAATTTTTTGTCAAATATACTATCATTTTGTTATTTATTTATCAAGAAAAAGGTAACACTAATGAATTGGAGTCCACAGTGCTCAGGCATTTCTTTTATCCTTTCGTTTTTTCAAATATTTAAAATTTTCAACTCAGAATGGCATAGCAACTGTAAATGAATTTACTAATGTCCAATCAATTTTCTTCAAATTAAACAAAGTCCATACCTCTTACTGAGAATCTATTTAAAGAATCAAAAGTTTAAATGCCCAACTCTTATATATTAAGAATAGGCCTGGAAAATTTTTAAATACTTTACAGTCAAAAAAGTATATTTTTCACATTGTCGTATCTTAAAAATAGCAAAAATATTTTTTCCTTAAATTTTACAAAATGTTATCTATTTGACTATATAGATGAGAAACTACTGCTAAAAGAATGTTTTCAAACACAGGAAGCATGAAAATAATTTTTAGCTACATTATGTAAATTAAAGTGCATACTTCTGTTTTTATATATGGCCCCATAATTTGATATTATAATACTAAAGTATGTGAACTTTCAAGCACATTTAGAAACAATTATTTAGCAACTATAGTCTCTGAACTGAATATTAGTTTGTATCATTTAATAACATGGTCTGCCAGGAAGTCAGAAAAACTGAGATTTGGATTGTTTTGAAAAAGCCAAATTTTGTTGTTACAACCTTAGTAGGATATAAATCTATGACCCCTTCATTGTGTCACATATTTAGAAAGGTGCAGATAGGATATGTATGTTATATTTAAAGGTGTAAGTATGTAAATTATTCGGGGATATATGAATTTGCATATAAGAACTGAATTATATAACTGGAATATTCACAAGATTTGGGATGGTTGAAAAATGTAGATTTGAAGGAGTACATGCAACCCAATGTTTATAGCAGCATTATCAAGAGTAGCCAGAATCTAGAAAGTGTCCCAATGTCCATCGACTGATGAATGGACAAGGAAGATGTGGTATATGTATGTATATACACACACACAAACACACACAATGAAATATCACTCAGCCATCAAAAATAGTGAAACCTTGTCATTTGCGAAGATGTGCATGGAGCTAGAGTGCATTATGCTAAGAGAAATAAGTTAGAGAAAGACAAATACCATATAATTTCACTCCTATGTGGAATTTGAGAATGAAAGAGATGAACATGTGGGAAGGGTGGGAAAAAAGAGAGAGGGAAACAAACCAAACAAGACTCTTAATGATAGAGAACTGAGAGTTGATGGAGGGAAGTAGGGGGAGATGGGCTACATGGGTGATGGGTATTAAGGAGAGCACTTGTTATGATGAGCACTGTGTATTGTATATAAGTGATGAATCACTGAAGTCTACTCCTGAAACCAATACTGCACTGTATGTTAACTAACTAGAATTTAAATAAAAATTTGAAAAAAAAAAAAGATTTGGAATGGTATATGTGAAGGGTGTGTGTGTGTGTGAGTGTAATAAAATATTATTTGTTTGATAGGAAGCATCTTTTACCCATTTTCAATGATTGTGCAAAATACATAGGGAACTTTTGCCCTTATAGAAGATTCGTGCTAGCAGGAAGTATAGTAAACATTCCAACTTCTCATTACAATTTTAAGTAACAAACAATTCAAGCTATTTTAAACAAAAAGAGCTGGTGAGTGGGGGAAATGTGTTACATGAACACAGATATGTCACAGAATCCAAAACAGCAATTCAGCGAGGCATCAGAAGGGACTAAAACCAAGAAACAGGAAGTCATCAGAATCCCAGCTCTGGCATTCTCATCTTTGCACCTCTCTGTACCTCTGCTTTAGTTTTCTGTTTCAAAACCCAGCTTTCTGTGATCCTTTCTGCATGTGGTAAAGGATGGTCAGCTGATGGCTCTGAGTTTATATTATCTTCATGCAGCTCTAATTCTTAAATTGTCTTTTTAAAACTGATTTCTGATGCTACTATAAATGGCATTTAAAAAAATGATTTCTATTCCTTTTTTGTTTGCTGGCATATAGTAATACTAGTGTTTTTCAAATTTTTTAGTTGAAATATAATTCATACCATAAAATCTACTCTTTTAAAGTGTACAGTTTGGTAGGTTTTTAGTATATTCCCAAGGTTGTGTAACCATCACTATATCTAATTCCAGAACATTGTCACCTTAAAAAAAAAAATCACATAGCTATTAGTAGTTATTCTTTAGTTCTTCCTACACCCAGCCTCTGCAACAACTAATCAACTTTCTAGCTCTATAAATTTGCCTATTCTACACTTCCCATATAAATGGATCCTAACAATATCTGACCTTTTGTGAATGGCTTCTCTCATTAGCATAATCTTTTCAGGGATTATCCATGTATCAGTAGTTTATTCTTTATGGCTGAATATTCCATTATATGGTTATTCTACATTTTACTTATTCATTCCATGAGTTGGTAAACATTTGTTGTTTCTATTTTTTGGCTATTATGAATAATGATGCTATAAACATTCACATGCTAGTTTTTATATGTTTTCAATTCTTTTGGATATAAACACAGAAAAGGAACTGCTGGGTCGCATGATAATTCTATGCTTAACTTCTTGAGGAACTAGCAACTGTTTTCCAAAGCAGCTACACAATTTCACATTCCCATAGCAGTGCTATGAGGGTTTCAATGTCTCTACATCCTCACCAACACTTACTATTGTTCATCTTTTTGACTAAAGTGGGTGGGAAGTAAGTGTCACATTGTGGTTTTGATTTGCATTTCCATCTTGACTAATGATGTTGAGCAACTTTTCATGTTTGTATTGCTCATTTGTAGCTCTTCCTTGCAAAAATGTCTATTCATATCATTTGACCAGTTTGAATTTGGTTCCTTGCGTTTTTATTGTTGGGTTACAAGATATCTTTGCGTATACCAGATATTACTCCTTTACCAGATATGTGATTCGCAAATATTTTCTATCACTCTTTGGGCTGTTCTTTCCACTTTCTTGGTAGTGTTATTTGAAGCACAAAGGTTTTTAATCTTTTTTTAAAAAAAACTTTACTTATTTGTTAGAGAGAGAGAGAGAGAGAGAGAGCATGCACCTGCACAAGCAGAGGGAGCGGCAGGCAGAGGGAAAAGCATCAGCCAGATGGGAGACTCAATTCCAGGATCCCAGGATCATGACCTGAGCTGAAGGCAGATACTTAATCAACTGAGCCATCCAAGTGCCCCCAGAAGTTTTTAATCCTGATGAAGTCCAATTCATCTTTTTTTAGTTGCTTGAGCTTTAGGTGTCATACCTAAGAAACTATTGCTAATCCAAGGTCATGAAGATATAAACCCATGTTTTCTTCTAAGAGTATTACAGTTTAACTCTCACTTTTAGGTCTTAACACATTTTGAGTTAATTTTTACATATGGTATGAAGTATTTATAGTATGAAATAATACCATATATTGTATGAAGTAATTATGATATAATTAACTCAACTGACTATTCAGTTGTCCAGCTCTTCTGTTGAAAGGCTATTCTTTCCCACACTGAATTGTTTCAACAACTTTGTTGGAAATCAACTGACCACAGATGTATGGGTTTATTTCTGTACTCTTAAATATATTCTGTTGATCTATATGGCTATTATTATGCCAGTACCACATTGTCTTGATTATTGTGGCTTTGTAATAAGTTTTGAAATCAGGAATTGTGAGTCCTCTATCTTTGTTCCTCCCCCGACCCAAGACTGACTGGCTAATCTGGATACTTTACATTCCTATATGAATTCTATTTATTTATTTATTTATTTATTTATTTATTTATTTATTTAAATTCAGTTAGCCAACATATAGCACTCACTAGTTTCAGATGTAGTGTTGAATCAGTTGTTTATAACAACTGGTACTCATCACACCATGTGCTCTCCTTAATGCCTATCACCTAATTACTATATCCCCCAACCACCTCCCCTCCAGCAATACTCAGTTTGTTTCCTATAGTTAAGAGTCTCTTGGGGTTTTTCTCCCTCTCTGATGACTTCCCATTCAGTTTTCTCTCCCCTCCCCTATGATCCTCTGTGCTCTTTCTTATATTCCACATATGAGTGAAACCATATAATTGTCTTTGACTCATTTTACTCAGTGTAATACCCTCCAGTTCCATCTATGTTATATGGTAACTATATATGAGGTAACTATTCATCCTTTCTGATGGCTGAATAATATTCCATTGTATATGTGTGTGTGTGAGCATGCAAATAATATATATATATGTATTATATGCATATAGGCATGTAAAAATATACATTTTTTACATGCACGCACACACACATACAAAATGGAATATATAATATACAATGGAATATATATATATTCCATTGTGTGTGTGTGTGTGTGTGTGTATTTCTTCTTTATCCATTCATCTGTCAATGGACACCTTTGTTCTTTCCACAGTTCAGCTATTGTGGACATTGTTGCTGTGAACACTGGGGTGCATATCTTTGGGGTAAATACAGAGTAGTGCAATTGTTGGATCTTAGGGTAGCTCTATTTTTAACTTCTTGAGGAACCTCCATACTGTTTTCCAGAGTGGTTGTATCAGCTTGCATTCTCACCTACAGCGTAAGAGGGTTTCCCTTTCTACACATTCTCGCCAAAATGTGTTGAAAGTTTCCTGTCTTATTAATTTTTGGTGCAATTGTAAATGGGATTGATTCCTTAATTTTACTTCCTTCTGTCTCACTGTTAGTGTATAGAAATGCAACTGATTTCTGTGCATTGATTTTATATCCTGCCACGTTGCTGAATTCCTGTATGAGTTCTAGCAATTTTGGGGTGGAGTCTTTTGGGTTTTCCACATAAAGTATCATGTCACCTGCAAAGAGAATTTGACTTCTTTGCCAACTTGAATGCCTTTTACTTCTTTTTGTTATCTGAGTGCTGAGGCTGGTACTGTATGTTGAACAACAGTGGTGAGAGTGGGTAGCCCTGCCGTGTTCCTGACCTTAGGTGAAAAGCTCTGTTTTTCCCCATTGAGAAGACTGTTGTGAGCTTTTTGTATATGGCTTTCATGATATTGAAGTATGTTCCCTCTATTCCTACACTGTGGAGAATCTCAATCAAGAAAGGATGTATTTTGTCAAATGTTTTTTCTGCATCAATTGAGAGGACCATATAGTTCTTGTCCTTTATTATTATTATTATTATTAATGTGATGTATCATGCTGATTGATTTGTGAATGTGGAATCATCCTTGCAGCCCAGAAATAAATCCCACTTAGTTGTGGTAAATAATCCTTTTAATATACTATTGGATCCTACTTGCTAGTATCTTGGTGAAAATTTTTGCACCCATGTTCTTCAGGGATATCAGCCTGTAATTCTCCTTTTGTTGGGCTTTTTGTCTGGTTTTGGGATCAAAGTAATGCTGGCCTAATATTAAAAAAAAAAAAAGCTAATGCTGGTATCATATGAGTTTGGAAGTTTTTATCCCTCTCTATTTTTTTGAAACAGCTTCTTCTTTTAATGTTCGGTAGAATTCCCCTGGGAAGCCATCTAGCCCCGGACTCTTGTTTGTTGTGAAATTTTTGATGACTGCGTCAATTTGCTTACTGGTTATGGGTCTGTTTAGGTTTTCTACTTCTTCCTGTTTCAGTTTTGGTAGTTTATAAGTTTCCAGGAATGCATCTGCCTAATTTATTGGCATATAGTAGCTCATAATATGTTCTTCAAATTGTTTGTATTTCTTTAGTGTTGGTCATGATCTCTCCTCTTTCATTCATGATTTTATTAATTTGGGTCCTTTCCCTTTTCTTTTTGATAAGTCTGGCTAGGGGTTTACCGATCTTATCAATTCTTTCAAAGAGCCTGCTTCTAGTTTCATGTTCTACTGTTCTTTTGGTTTCCATTTCATTGATTTCTATGCTAATGTATTATTTTTCTTCTTCTGCTTGGTTTAGGCTTTGTTTGCTGTTCTTTCTCCAGCTCCTTTAGGTGTAAGGTTAGCTTGTGTATTTGAGGCTTTTTAAATTTTTTTGAGAAAGGCTTGTATTTCTAAGATCTTCTCTCTAGGACTGCCTTTGCTATATCCCAAAGGCATTGAAATATTATTTTTTCATTTTCCTTTGTTTCCATGAATTTTAAAAATTCTTCTTAATTTCCTGGTTGACCAATTCATTCTTTAGTAGGATGCTCTTTAACCTCCAAGTGTTTGAATTACTGACAAATTTCCTCTTGTGATTAAGTTCAAGTTTCAAAGCATTGTGCTCTGAAAATATGCAGGGAATGATCCCAACTTTTGGTACCACTGAGACCTGATTTATGACCCAGTATGTGATCCTGGAGAATATTCCATGTGCACTTGAGAAGAAATGTATATTCTGTTGTTTTAAGATGGAATGTATCTGTGAAGTCCATCTGGTCCAGTGTGTCACTCAAAGCCCTTGTTTCCTTGTTGATCTTCTGCTTAGATGATCTGTCCATTGCTGTGAGTTGGGTGCTGAAGTCCCCTACTATTACTGTATTATTATTGATATGCTTCTTTAATTTGATTATTAATTGTTTTATATAACTGGCTGCTCCCAACTTAGGACCATAACTGTTTATAATTATTAGATCTTTTTTTTTTTTTTTTTTGGATGGACCCTTTGAGTATGATATAATGTTTCTCTTCATCCCTTACTACAGTTTTTGGTTTAATATCTAATTTGTCTAATATGAAGACTGCTACCCCAGCTTTCTTTTGATGTCTATTAGCATGATAAATATTTCTCCACTCCCTTACTTCCAGTCTGGAGGTGTCTTTAGGTCTAAAATGAGTCTCTTGGCACATACCTCAATATTATCAAAGCCATCTATGAAAAACCCACTGCAAATATTCTCAATGGAGAAAAACTGAAAGCTTTTCCGCTAAGGTCAGGAACATGGCAGGGATGTCCATTATCACCACTGCTATTCAATATAGTACTAGAAGTCCTAGCCTCAGCAATCAGACAACAAAAGGAAATTAAAACATCCAAATCAGCAAAGAAAGAAGTCAAACTATCACTCTTCGCAGATGATATGATACTATATGTGGAAAACCCAAAAGACTTCACTCCAAAACTGCTAGAACTTGTACAGGAATTCAGTAAAGTGTCAGGATATAAAATCAATGCACAGAAATCAGTTGCATTTCTATACACCAACAACAAGACAGAAGAAAGAGAAATTAAGGAGTCGATCCCATTTACAACTGCACCCAAAACTTTATATACCTAGGAATAAACCTAACCAAAGAGGCTAAGAATCTATACTCAGAATACTATAAAGTACTCATGGAAGAAACTGAGGAAGACACAAAGAAATGGAAAAATATTCCATGCTCCTGGATTGGAAGAATAAGCATTGTGAAAATGTCTATGCTACCTAAAGCAATTTACACATTTAATGCAATTCCTATCAAAATACCATCCATTTTTTTTCAAAGAAATGGAACAAATAATCCTAAAATGTATATGGAACCAGAAAAGACCTCGAATAGCCAAAGGAATATTGAAAAAGAAAGCCAAAGTTGGTGGCATCACAATTCCGGACTTCAAGCTCTATTACAAAGCTGTCACCATCAAGACAGCATGGTACTGACACAAAAACAGACACATAGGTCAATGGAACAGAACAGAGAGCCCAGAAATAGACCCTCAACTTCATGGTCAACTAATCTTTGACAAAGCAGGAAAGAATGTCCAATGGAAAAAAGACAGCCTCTTCAACAAATGGTGTTGGGAAAATTGGACAGCCACATGCAGAAAAATGAAATTGGACCTTTTCCTTAGACCACACACTAAAATAGACTCAAAATGGATGAAAGACCTCAATGTGAGAAAGGAATCCAATCAAAATCCTTGAGGAGAACACAGGCAGCAACCTCTTTGACCTCAGCCGCAGCAACGTCTTCCTAGGAACATCGCCAAAGGCAAGGGAAGCAAGGGCAAAAATGAACTATTGGGATTTCATCAAGATCAAAAGCTTTTACACAGCAAAGGAAACAGTTAACAAAACCAAAAGACAACTGACAGAATGGGAGAAGATATTTGCAAACGAGATATCAGATAAAGGGCTAGTGTCCAAAATCTATAAAGAACTTAGCAAACTCAACACCCAGAAAACAAATAATCCAATCAAGAAATGGGCAGAAGACATGAACAGACATTTCTGCAAAGAAGACATCCAGATGGCCAACAGACACATGAAAAAGTGCTCCATATCACTCGGCATCAGGGAAATACAAATCAAAACCACAATGAGATATCACCTCACACCAGTCAGAATGGCTAAAATTAACAATTCAGGAAATGACAGATACTGGTAAGGGTGCGGAGAAAGGGGAACCCTACACTGTTGGTGGGAATGCAAGCTGGTAAAACCACTCTAGAAAACAGGATGGAGGTTCCACAAAATGTTGAAAATAGAACTACCCTATGACCCAGCAATTGCACTACTGGGTATTTACCCTAAAGATAAAAACGTAGTGATCCGAAGGGGCATGTGCACCCGAATGTTTATAGCAGCAATGTCTACAATAGTCAAACTATGGAAAGAACCTAGATGTCCATCAACAGATGAATGGATAAAGATGTGGTATATATACACAATGAAATACTATGCAGCCATCAAAAGAAATGAAATCTTGCCATTTGTGACGAAGTGGATGGAACTAGAGGGTATCATGCTTAGCGAAATAAGTCAATCGGAGAAAGACAACTATCATATGATCTCCCTGATATGAGGAAGTGGAGATGCAACATGGGGGGTTAAGGGGGTAGGAGAAGAATAAATGAAACAAGATGGGATTGGGAGGGAGACAAACCATAAGTGACTCTTGATCTCACAAAACAAACTGAGGGTTGCTGGGGGGAGGGGGGCTGGGGGGGTGGAGTTATGGACATTGGGGAGGGTATGTGCTAAGGTGAGTGCTGTGAAGTGTGTAAACCTGGCGATTCACAGACCTATACCCCTGGGGATAAAATATATGTTTATAAAAAATAAAAAATTTAAAAAAAAAATAAGTCTCTTGTAGATAGCATATGGAAGGGTCTTGCTTTTTTATCCAATCTGATACCCTGTGTCTTTTGATTAGAGCATTTAGCCCATTTACATTCAAAGTAACTACTGAAAATTTTTAATTTAGTGCCATTGCATTACCTGTAAAGTCCCTATTTCTGTAGATTGTCTCTGCTTCTTTCTGGTCAATGTCACTTTGGGGCTCTCTCTTCACTTCAAGGATCCCCTTTAATATTTTTTGCAGGACTGGTTTAGTGATCACAAATTCTTTTAGTTTCTGTTTGTCCTGGAAGTTCTTTATCTCTCCTTCCATTCTAAATTACACCCTTGTTGGATAAAGTATTCTTAGCTGCATGTTTTTCTCATTTAGTACGCTGAATACATCAGCCAACACTTTCTGGCCTGCCAGCCTAATGTTCCTATCCCTGTAAGTTAAGAACCTCTTGTCTTGAGCTGCTTTCAGGACTTTATCTCTGGAATTTGCAAGCTTCACTATTATATGTGTCAGGGTGTTCATCTGTTTTTAATGATTTTGAGGGGAGTACTCTCTACTTCATGGACTTGAATGCCTGTTTCCTTCCCCAGCTTAGAGACATTCTCATCTATGATTATCTCAAATATACCTTCTGTCCCTCTCTCACTCATTCTTCTTCCTCTGGGACCCCAATAATCCTAACGTCTTGCTTTATGATTTCACAAAGACTCCCCCTCACAGTCCATTAGTTGTTTTCCTCTGTTTTCTTCAGCTTCTTTCCCTTCCATCAACTTGTCTTCTATGTCACTCTTTCTTCTGCTTCATTGACCCTAGTTGTTAGAGCATCCAATTTAGCCTGCATGTCAGTTAAAGCATTTTTAATTTTGGCCTGATTA
Organism: Lutra lutra; assembly: GCF_902655055.1. Classification (NCBI taxonomy): domain Eukaryota; kingdom Metazoa; phylum Chordata; class Mammalia; order Carnivora; family Mustelidae; genus Lutra; species Lutra lutra. The sequence goes on along the minus strand of NC_062281.1, from coordinate 119,688,304 downwards.
GATTTTATATCTGCACTAAGAGATTCTCTAATGTCTCTTCTACTTTTTTCAAGCCCAACTAGTAAGTTTATAATTTTTATCCTGAATTCCAGCTCTGATATTTTACTTATATCCATATTGATTAGATCTGTGGCAGAGAGTATTACCACTGATTCTTTCTTTGGCTGTGAATTCCTCCTCCTAGTCATTTGCCCAGAGGAGAACGGATGAATGAGAAAACAAAATTAAAAATATCAACCACGACCCAAGCAAAATATATACTAGGCAAATCCAAAGAGGTCAGAAACCAAAAAAGAAAAGGAAAAAAAAATAAATAAGGGGGGGCGGATATAATCTCCCAGGTGGACAAACAGAGTGATCCACTTGGTCCTGGGAGTAAGTATTTTGGTCTGTTTGTTAGAAGACACTAAATCCCAAAATTGTAAAGAAAGCAAAACATATATATATATATATATATATATATATATATATATATATATATATTTGAATACAGTGAAAGGAAGCCAAAAGTGAAGACTACACCTATAATATGTAAATGTAAAAAAGAAAGTTAAAAAAGACTTAAAAACAAAGAGTTGATAAAATAAGAAACTAGTTGAAAAAGAAAATTATAAACTGAAAGATAAATGAACCATGAGAAAAAGACCTCAAATTCTATATACTAATTTCCCCTATCACTGGACTTTTGCAGTCCTGTGTGCTCTGTAAACTTGGTGTTGGCCTGATGTTCCAGCTGGTCTTCTGGAGGAAGGGCCTGCTGCACTAATTCTTAGGTATCTTTGAATGGGTGGAGTTGCACCGCCCTTGCCAGGGGTCCAGGCTCAGTAAAAGCTGCTTCTGGTTGATCTATGTAACTTTGTTTCCTGAAGGCTTTCTACACCTCTTTAGAAGATGAAAATAAACGTGGCTGGGCCCTGATCTCCAGCTCTGGAGCTGAAAGATCACAGCTCCCTCTCTTCAGTAAACCCTCAGGGATAAGCAGTCTTCACTTTTGTGTGTGCCAAATTCTAGACTCCTGCAGCCTGCACCTGTACTGATCCTCCCAGGGAAGGCAGAGGGTCACGACATTTCTGCCCTTTTGTGCTGTGGTTCATGGTTTATGACAAAAAGAACTGAGAGCCCCCTCCTGGTCTCACTGGCTGTAATCAATTTCCCCACTCCAGTGCTTGGGAACTCTGCTGGCTCAGGCACCCCCATTTTTTCTGTGAACCAGGGAATCCTGAGACGACACTGTCCCACCTAGAATTCTGCCCCACTTTGCCACCTGAGCACCTATCAGGCAAGGACGTCTCTTACTAGAGCAGAATTCTAGATTCTGATTTTGTGCTCTGGGGCTATATCACTTTCCAGAAGCTGGCATATGGAGGCTCCCTCCCACTCCCATTTATCTCCTGATACATCCCCTCGGATTCACTTCTCAGCCTACCTTGCAAAAAGGTAGTTTTTTTTGGTTGCTTTTCTATTTGTAGAATTCCAGCGATTCTTTTCTTACATCTAAGGTTGAATTCACAGGTGTTCAGAATGGTATGATAGTTATCTAGCTAAATTCAAGGGACCAGGTGAAACAAGGTTCCCTAATCTTCCACCACCTGTCTCCCTCTTCCCATATGAATTTTAAAATCAGTTTGTGAATTTCTGCCAAAGCAGAGTTAGGATTTTGCTAGCTTTGGATTGATGTGGAATTTTGCCACCTTAACAATATGAAGACTTCCAATCCGTGGACATAGGATATCTTTCCATTTATTTAGGTCTTCTTTAACTTCTCTCAGTGATGTTTTGTAATTTCCTGTGTTCACACCTTGCACTAATTTTAGTAAATGTATTCTTAGATACTCTATTCTTTTTAGTGCTATTGTAGTTTTTTTATATTGACTCTGTATCCAGTGATATTTCCAATTTTATATATTAATTCTAACAGTGTGTCTACAGTCTTTTGGATTTTCTAGGTATATAATCATCTTTCTTTTTTTTCGACTTTTACTTATTTATTTAACACACACACACACAGAGAGAGAGAGAGAGAGAGAACGAGCATAAGCAGGGGGAAAAGTAGGCAGATGGAGAGGGAGAAGCAGGCTCCCCACTGATTAAGGAGCCTGATATGGACTTGATCCCAGGACCGGGATTATGACCTGAGCAGAAGGCAGATACTTACCTGACTGAGCCACTCAGGTGTCCCTATAATCATGTTGCTTTCAAGTAACAACAGCTTATTTCTTTCTTCCCACTCCTTATCACTTTTCTTTTTATTATATAACTGTACTGACTAGGACTTCTAGCATAATGTTAAATAGATATAGTAATAGAGAACATTCTTGTGTCATTCTCCATCTAAATAGGAAAGTTTTTAAACTATTTCACTACTGTCCACATTTGTTATATATATATATTTTTTTAATAAAAAGTGAGCATTGAATTTTTGTCAAATTTCTTTGACCTCTATCAAGAGGATCACATGGGTGGTTTTTTTTTCTGTTAATGTAGTGAAATACACTGATCCATCCTTGAATGCTAAGGCACTCTTACATACATGGAATAAGCCATACTTAATTGTACTGTAGTATGTAGTATGTAGTATGTATGTATGTAGTAGTATGTAGTAATGTAGTATGTAGTATGCCACTGGATTCTACTTGCTAATATTTTGTTATGAACTTCTGGATCTATTTCCATGACATACACTGGTGAATAATTTCCCTTTCTATTAATGTCCTTGTCAGGTCTTGAAATCAAGATCCCTGTGTTGGCTCTGTTCAAAAAAATTACAGCATTAGAAACTATTTTTTCTTTTTCTATTCTCCGAAAAAGTTGGGTAAGTTTGATACTATTTTTTCCTAAATGTTTGGGGAAATTCACCAGTGAAATCACCTGATGCTCTGGATTTCTTTGTGGAAAGATTTTTAATTGCTTCAATTTCATTACTAGTATCAGACCACTAAAATTTTCTATTTTTTCTGTCAGTAAGTTTTGCTTCTCGAGGGTTTGTTCATTTTTACCCAAATTATGTCAAATTTATTGATATAAAATAATTCACAATAGCCTTCTCTTTTTGATGTCTGTAGTGGCATCCCCTTTTTCATTCCTAATATTGTTAATTCGTATTTATCTCTTTATCAGTCTTGATAAGGGCTTCTTAAATTTATTAATCATTTCAAAGAACCAAATCTTAGCTTTGTTGATTTTTCTGTTGTACATTACATTCTATATTTCATTCACTTCTGCTTTTCTCTTTATTATTTCTGTCTTTCTATATTCCTTATATTTGATGTGTTATAGTCCTGAGGTAAGAGCATTTCTGATTTTAATTCTACATATATTTGAAACTCTACAAGTCATTTCAATTACTGCTGTACAATAGCCAATTGAGTTTAATTTATAATAGTAAATTTAGCCATTTATTTGCCCTTTCTACTGTTTTTCATTCCCTCCAGCATTTCTGCACCTTCATCTGTGGTCATTTTCCTTTAAGGAACTCCCTTTAGTATCTCTTTTACTGCAGGCCAATAAATTTAGTGATTGTGCTGGAGTGCTTCAGTTTTGTTTTGCTTTTCCTCAAAATATCTCTATTTCACTTTTATTTTTAAAGATTCTTTCACTGGGCACAGAAATCCAGGTTACCATCATTTTAATACATTTTGAAGCTGTTGATCCATTATCTTCTGTTTCTATCATCACAGTTGATAAACCAGCTGTCAGTTTCACTGTTCCTCCTTTGAAGGTAATATTTCATTTTTCCATGTCTGCTTTTAAGATTTTCAGCAGTTTTGCTACAATGTGCCCAGTTGTGGTTTTCTGTGCATTTACCTCCTAGGGTTTGCTAAAATTCTGAATCTATGAGTTGATGTCTTTCATTATTTTGGAATGTTCTCAGCCACTGTCTCTGAATATTACATTTGCCCCATTCTTTTCCTTCTCTACTTCAGAGATTTTAATTATGCATATTTTAGAACTTTTTGAGTATTATGCTTTTTTGTGTTCTTTCCATTCTCTTATCTCTGGGATTTAATTTGAATATTTTTTCTTGTTATGTCTAACAGTTCACAGATCCTGAGTTTGGCTATAGCCAATCCATAATTTTTTTTAAAGATTTTATTTACTTATTCGACAGACAGAGATCACAAGTAGGCAGAGAGGCAGGCAGAAAGAGAGAGAAGGGGAAGCAGGCTCCCTGCCAAGCAGAGAGACCGATGTGGGGCTCAATCCCAAGACCCTGAGATCATGACCTGAGCCAAAGGCAGACGCTTACTTAACCCACTGAGCCACCCAGGCGCCCCTCCAATCCATTATTAAACCTACCAATAAGTTTTTCACTTCAGATAATGTATTTTTCAATTCAGGAAAGTCCATTTAAATCTCTGTGTGGATTATAATTTTCTGGTGAAACTTCTCAGCCTTTCATACATTTTTTTTTCCTTTATTTTTTGAAAATACTAATCATAGTTATTTTAGAATCTTTAAATGCTAGCTCTCTTATTTGAATCATCTACAGAGTGCTTTACTTACTTTATACTGTTAATTATAAGTCATATGGTCTTGCCTCTGTGAATGTGTTGTCGGTTTTTATTATACAGCAAACATTGTATCTGTAAATTCCAAATTATATTATATTACACCAAAGAAGGTTTCTTTTTTCCTGTGTTAGGCAAACATGGTGAGTGGCTGATCACATAAATCCCTTTTGAGAGCATAGCATACTTAGGCTTTTAATTAAGAGCCTACAGGTCCTTGACTCCTCAGCCCTGAAATGGTTCTCCCTCTGGAATTTTAGTTCCTTTAGTCTGCTTTCACTGATGTCCTAAAAATTGTAATATTTATAACTTAGGTAGGCTTTATAGTTGTTACTGTTGGTACACTGGCCTGCCACAAACTACTGCATCCTACCCAGAAATGGGAGCTCTTCTGTGTTTTTTTTTAATTAATTTTATTTTTTATTTTTTATTTTTTTAAAGATTTATTTATTTATTTATTTGACAGAGAGAGAGAGAGAGAGAGATCACAAGTAGGCAGAGAGGCAGACAGAGAGAGAGGGGGAAGCAGGCTTCCCACTGAGAGGAGAGCCGATGCGGGGCTTGATCCCAGGACCCTGAGATTATGACCTGAGTCGAAGGCAGAGGCTTAACCTACTGAGCCACCCAGGTGCCCCCCCCACTTTTCTAAAGACCTTAGTTATTTGAGAGAAAGAGCACATGAGAGATATGAGCAGGCAGATGGGCAGAGGGAGAGGGAAAAGACTCCTTGTTGAGCAGGGAGCCCTGATGTGGGCTCATATGTGAGACCATAACCTGAGCCAAAGACAGATGCTTAATCAACTGAGCCACTCAGGCACCCTACTCTGTGTTCTTTAAAGAGGTGGAGATGCGTGTTCATGGGTTCACAGAATAATTCTCTATGTGCTCTTCCTGCCTTCTTTCACTGAAGTTACTATTTATTTTAACTACCAATTGAGAAAGCACAACTGTCTAGGTTACTTTGATAGGAGCTACTGCTTTCACATTCCTCAGTACCTCTTAGTTACTCCCCTTACATATAAGGTAATTAGCAAGCTGAATATTAACTCAGTATTGGATGATATTAGTTACTATTAGCTTTTTATATGTAAGAGTAGTATATTTATGTTTTTTCTTAAATCCTCACCATATACAAATATACACTGAAACACTTACAGAGGATATAACATGATTTTCTTTAAAATATAGAAGGGGAAAACTGAAGAGAGGTACAGATGAAACAATATAAGGCATGAGTTGAACACTGTTTAAGGTAGGTAATGAGTACATAAGGGTTCATTATACAGATCTGTCCAGTTTTGTGTATCTTTGAAATATTCTGTAACAAAAAATTCTTAGGTTCACTGTCACCTGATTTGCCTCATCAAATCTATAAAGTCTTATATCATTTGCTCTTCTCCAACAATGGCTTTTAGAAAAAAAGGGGCACTGTATATCAAAAACTAGTCAAATAAACTGTGCTCCAAATATCAAACCAATTTGACAAATATTATTTATAAGAAATCCTACTATATATTATTAATGTAATTATTATGAAGCTTAAACATCTAATCCCAAGTATCTACATCTTGAATGAAGCAGTACTATAACACTGATATTCCTCCCTAGCTATAACTTTGCTTTAATGCAATACAGTAATAAATATAGCTATTTACCTTTATTGGGTCCTGCTATCGTAGATCTATTTGAATGTTTAGAATGGGAAATCTCTGTTTCTGATTTTTTTCGCATTACTATTTGATTTTCAAGCCTCTTCGGTCCTAAGTAAAAGACTGTAAATTTCTGCTGAATATCGAGTCCAACTAGAAAAATGAAGAGTATACAAGTACTTAAGTCCTATAAATCTAACCAGGAGATCATTTATTTGTTTTTATATCTTTCACATTTCTATACCTTTTGAAATAAAAGAGCTAACAAGTCCAGGAAATAAAAATATATATAAAAAAACAAGAGTTAAAAAAATATAACAAGTTAAGGGGGGTGGTGGGTTAGGTGAGCCTGGTGGTGGGTATTAAGGAGGGCATGTATTACATGGAGCACTGGGTATGGTGCATAAACAATGAATCGTGGAACACTGAAACAATTAAATAAAAAAAATAAGTTAAAATTTATACATTTATCATCATAAAAATAAAAATCAATGTTCCTATAACAATTGAAATTTTATTATCTTGGAAAATAAAATGCTTATAAATGAACAGATATAATTTTAATTTTGTTATCTTAGTCCATGCTTTCACTTATCTGAATATATGAAACTTCCTTTAAAATTACTCATATTATTTAAATAGATTATTTTTACACAGTATCATTTAAACTGCTTTTCTGTTTCAGCATGAAGGAAATTTTTAAATGCTATCATATTCTTTACATTTATGTGTTCATTACTTCGATGAACTTACCATATTCAGAACTAATTAGATTTATGCTGAGATCTTCAGAATTAAAAGCTCTCTTCACATCAATCTTTTTAGTCCAATTTCCAGCTTTTAGCAAAACAGAATCCCTGAAAAAGAATTAACATCATTTAAATTGTTAAATTGTAATTGGAATACTTAATGAAATAATATATTAATCATCAAGGGCAGACTGACCCTTACATAGGTCCTATCTGGTAGTAAACTAAAGTCAGTACTGAAAATTACTTGCTGCAAATTCTAAGGAGGAAGAAATGGAGTGTCAATGGGGCTACCACAACCATAATTTTCTAACTACACATTGGCCAAACAGCTGACTCCAAGTTAAATTGCTTCATTTCAGGTCCACCTGAATACATAGTTGATATCAACAACCCATGAGCTTGCCCCTACATCACTACCACTTTCAAATGGCTATATATAAGTTATACGAATTTGTGAGAACTTGAATAGTATGTTTAAAATTCATATAAAATAGTCTGCGTCCAATAACATCACAAACCAGCAACCAATTTTGTGATTGAATTTATTTTAGCTTTATATATACAAAACTGTCTTCAGACTTATCACGGAAAACAAAGATTTGTACCATGACATATTCTCTATAAATGTGTCATAGCTGCTGCAGTAAAGCAGTTAACAGTGAAAGGGATGTTCTATTAGACACTGTAGTCCCTCTAGGAACCTTGCATAGATGATTTTGGGAAGGTATCTTCCAGTGCTCTGGCAACAATGAGGAGAATCCCATTTCTGAGTCACTGCTAAATCTGAACTTACAAGTAAAGTAATACAATAGGCTCTGGAGTAAGACTGCTTGGGTTTAAACCCAGACTTTGCTATAAACTACCTATAAGACCTTAGACAAATTGATTAAACTCTCTGTCTCAATTTCTTCCTCTATTAAGACAATGATAGCACCTGTCTATACAAAGATTAAATAATTCATTACCTGGAACCTATGAAGAGCTCAAAAAATATTAGTTATACCTATAACTGCTAACCTTATAGAGTTTGCCTAGGGCATCTGGGAGAAATAACACTATCAGAAAAAAGACTAATGTAAAAATAATAGAATGGCATGCTAGAGAACCAGGTGTAAGGGAAGGTACCTTCTTTATATATTTGATCTGGTTGCCTGATCCTACAATGGAGCTATAGTAGTTTGCTGGATTTTATTTTGGAAATATTAGATAAATCTTGAAGGAGCAGGAGGAAGATAATAAAAGGGTAGTAAGGTTGTGAATGACTGGAGAAAAGCAAAAAATAAGAAACTTCAACAACAGTGGGCTATAGCTACTCCTAAAGGTCATTTATTCACTTGTTAACAAACAAAACAAAACAAACCATGGTGACAGATTTCACACTATTCATTTGGGTACTGACAAACCCAATATTAATACTTTCTTTAACAGACAAGAAACTACCCCATTACAGCATAAGGAAAATGTAATTTAATTAATCCCACAGTGATTTTGCTACTCTTTCTCAGCTACTTTTTCTTTTATAGTATATGCTTAGAAATAGAATCAAGTGGAAATCATATACTTACATAATTCTGTGCTTAAAAACCAGCTGATTATCTGCATCACCTATGATTAAGGTAACATAGTGAGAATCTGGTGCTGTTCTTTTAGTTTGTAGCTGTTCAAAATTTCTTAATGTAATGGTCACTAATATTTCTGCCATGGTGTCACTATATCTTGCAATCTTTAAAAAAAGAATAGGCATAAAAAGTGTTACAAATAACCTTACTACTCTTATCAGCTCCAAGTCAGCTATGGGTAGCTTTATTCCTGAAAAGACAATGAAAATACCTTTAAAAAAAATTTACCTGTTCCACTTCAAGTTCATATTTTGGCAGATACATCACTGTTTCTTTTATTTGCGTTCCAAAAGGGGGGTGTCTATTTAAAATCTAAAAACATTTATAACATTATATTCTTACCACAAGGCTAGAAGTTCTTTTAGTAAATACTTTTCAGTATCAATAGTTTTAATAATGCTTATTCTCAAAACTTTAAGTTAAAATACTTATGACTATGAGAAGGAAAAAAAATTTTTAGAAGAAAAAAAGATACAAAAGGTAGGCTTTAAAATTTAGATAAAATTCAGGTAACATTAGATATAAGTGAATATTAAATACCAGTTCAAGTTCCCTTGCATCTGTTTCTTCTATTTTTTTAAAGGAGGTCAAACCTGCATTTACCATTGCATTTGACAATGTTATACCTGTGGAAAATTAATCAAATAGCAGTTTTTAAACAATCCATTTTACACTAAATCTATACTTAACTTTTCAACAACATTAGTAAAAAATCTGTTTTAAAGTTCCAGATTAACAACTAATTTTTGAAGTTTTTTAAAAAAGTTTTTCAGTTGGATTATTTGGGCTGTGAAATTTATTCAATTGTTATATTTATTTTTTCAAAATGAAATAAAACATGTATTTGCTTTATAGAAGAGAGAGAAACTCTTTGGTTCACAAGATGATTCAACACTTATTTTTATCATATGCCATCCATAAAGTACCAAGTGATTCCTACTGTTACATGTAACAGTAGGAATCACTTGGTACTTTATGATATGATATGATATATATCATATGATATGATCACTTGGTACTTTATGATAAGATAAACATGTAACATGTTTGAAGAGAAGACAACATGACTTATGGATGGGAATATTGCTTCATAAAGCTACAGCTCTCTGAGCATTTCCACCTTAGAAAGAGAGTTCTATGTTTCTGTACTGAAACCAGATAATTTTACTCTTCTAAAATTTCCAATTCCTTTCCATTGCATTCTGTATAAAGTGAAAATTTCCTACCATGACCAAACTCCCTTACCTGACTTGACCACAGTCTACCTGTCCCATTTAATTTCCTACCATTCTCCTCTTGCTGACAACTCTCTAGCCACATTTACTTTAATTTTGTTCTTCAAGTTCACTTCTATTTTTGCACCTTCTCTGTTTCTTTATGCTTCAGGAAACTGGAATTTAAAATTCTTACACTCACAAATGAATTTAACCAAACCCCGAAATAGGAGATACTATCAGAAGTATAAAATTCCAAAATATTACCGTCTTGCCTAGGGCACATATATTACTGGTGGGGATATTACACTATTTCTTTTTCCATACCTTTAACTATCCTTGAAAATATCTTTTATTCATTCTTAAGATATAATTCCTAGTATTAATAATTCCTTCATGTTCATTTTCCCTCGAAACTTTTCCTGAATTTTAATTTTTTATAAATGTTGTTGAAAAATCAATTTGTATTCATCATTCTTTTCCTGGTGCTCAGGAAGAATGTAGATTTTCTTTTTCATTTAGATTCTCCCATTTTCTAGTGTATGAATTTTGCTGGGCAATTTTTGCTTCCTTCTCTTCAGCCATACTGAGTTAGTATAAAAAACACATTAGTGTTCAACAACTTGGAAAAGATAGAAGCAAATGATGCCTGATTGACAATATTCTAGAAAGTCAGAAAGACTTTTTCAAATATAATGAAAATTTTCTTAATCGTTTAATCTAACTTCAAAATTTCTCTAAGTTGTTATTTCCCAAATGTTACATGGAACCTCCTTTCTACTTTAGAACTCATCTTTTTGAGAAGGGTACAGCATCTGGTTTGCTAGGACTTCAGTAGAAAAGTGAGCCTTAATGTCAAGAACCCCTCCTCTAATTTGACCTTACTTTCTTCCACCAGCTAATCCCCATCTTCACCACAGTTCCCAGGACTGGTCAGTCCTCTGCTATCCCACTGATTTCAAACTTCAAGGAAATAATAAAGCACTTTCTCACAAAATAGTTGGAGATCTTTGTTCTAAGGAATAATGAGACAACCCCTAATAACCTGTTACGTATTTTTTTTTACCTGTTACATATTTTTTAATGTCCCCAAAATGCATATAAAATTATAAAGCTAACAAAGCTGTTAGTCATGGAGTAACAATTCTCTTCTTAGAGAGGAGGAGGAGTAGGATCACAAAATCAAAGGCACCAAATTGGAAAACTCTAGAGTATACCTAGTTATACCCCAGTCTTTGTAACTGGTACCCTCTAGAGTTCTTCAATACATAACTTGAGCTACATCTGAATAGATAAGAAGTGATTATGCAGAATCTTTTGTCTACAGAATCTCTATGAAGATGAGTGTGAATATTGTCCTGTTACTGAAAAAAAAAAAAAAAGAGAAAAAGTTAAGATATAAATAAGTGATATAATTCTCTGTAATGAATTAGGAATGGCCAGGATTGCTAGCTCTGTAACTTGTCATTGACAACAAAACAAAATAATCATAAAAGTGGAATAGAGAACAACACATAGTTACCTAATACTAAAATGAAATTTCACTCTTGGTTTGAGAACTAATTTAAAAATAAAAGTATTCATTTTTAGTAGGGGGTACCTGAGTGGCTCAGTTGGTTAAGTATCTGCCTTTGGCTCAGATTATGGTCTCAAGGTCCTGGGATGGAGACCCACATCAGGGTTCCTTGCTCAGTGGGGAGTCTGCTTCTCCCTCTGCTCCTCCTCCCTGCTCATGCTCTCTCCCTCTCTTTCCTCTGTCTCCCACTTCCCTCAAAATATTTTTTTAAAAAAGAGCATTCATTTTTATTAGATTTCCCAATTGATTTCAAATAGAATCCTTCAATCAGGAGAAAATGAAAATCCGATTTTCAAGAGAAGTTCAGTACCTTATTTAGGCCTACAAACACATTTTTTCTTAAAGTCTATAAATACCATAGAATAATTTTCCCAACAATGAAAAACAAAATAAACTGCAGACATTGACAAATTGTCTGCCTGTATTCAGTACCTACCAATTTTTTCCAGCTGTTTGGATACATGTAGAGAGTTTTCCCAAAGTCTGCATCTAAAACATTTAGCTAAAATCAAACTGTTCAATAGTACAGCAAACTTCTTTTCTTGAACAGACACAAAATCTGATAACCCTAAAAAGAAGTTTCCAAAGTTAAATCTAGTATAATAGTTTACTGGGAAAAATACTGAAAATCCATTAATCCTATAACATACATCTTGTAATTCGTGAGCCATTTCTGAAAATCTTTGAGGTATCTTGTGTCAAAGCAAAGTCTTGTATTGGAATGCATCCTAGCTGAGCCTGAATAAGACTGAAGGAAAGAAGAAATTTCATCATTTCCTTGTAAAAACTATTATCTCATAATATTTGATATCACTGATTGAAGTATCTCTTCTTAAAATTCCTTTCTACATTGATCTCTGTGACATTAGATGATTCTATATCTTGCACCATTGTTGTTACAAGTCATTGTTAATTTCTTTCCAACCTCTGAAAGTTTTCTTACTTCTCTACTCTTCTTCATTCCCTTCACACTCTCTTCTTCTCAAAAATCTCATTTCTTCTCAGGACTTTTATTTTAATTTCTAGATTGTTAAATTTCAAATGCTTACAGGACACTCTCTTTAACCTCAACACATTTAAAATTGTTGTCTTATTCTCCTCTAATAGAGTACTTTTAGCTCTACATAAATAAGTTATTATAGAAAAGCAAGGCACTTTATGTAATAAACAAATATTTATTAAATGCCTATGAGTGGCAAGCAAAGTGTTAGCTCTTAAGATTCTGTTCAACATATGAAGGTCAGTAACATATTAGTTGATTATTAGAAACCAGCAGTTGCCTAGCTACAAAATTTGAGGAATGGGTGGTAAAAAGGGAGAAAAGGAACTAATATACATTGCACCTACTATATCCCATTTTGTCTGCGCTTTCCTAACCAGACGAAGATGTGTAACTCATCACCTTATGGATCTAACTAAAATTATCAGACTTATATTAATTTCTTAATAAGTCAGGTATACAAAGAAAGTAGAATAATAGTTATATTTCATGGTTTAGTTTTAGTAAACAACATGTGAAAATAGAAGGTAGTAACCAACTCACTTCTCAAAATGGGTGCATATATCTGAAACTAGAAACTATTTAATTCTTTTGGCTATCGAATTATATAATTCTATATAATTCTGTTGGCTATCTTTGGAAAGTTATATTATCTATTAAGAAACAGTTGTAAGAATAATCTAAAATTTGTATTGAACCACAAAAGACCCCGAATAGCCAAAGCAATCTTAAAAAAGAAGAACAAAACTGAAGGTATCACCATCCCAGATTTCAAGATATACTACAAAGCTATAGTAATCAAAATAGTATGGTACTGGTACAAAAACAGGCATATAGATCAATGGAAGAGAAGAGAGCCAGAAATAAACCCATCATTATATGGTCAATTCATCTTTGACAAAGGAGGCAAGAATATGCAATGAGAAAAGGACAGTTTCTTCAACAAATGTTATTGGAGAAACTGGACAGACACATGCAAAAGAATAAAACTGGAACATTTTCTTACACCATATACAAACATAAACTCAAAATGGATTAATTTTTAATTTTTATTAATTAATTAATTAATTAATTAATGACCAGAGCCAAAGGCAGAGGCTTTAACCCACTAGGCCACCCAGGTGCCCCAGTAATAACCATTTCTTGAATACTTACTATATTCCAGGCACTACATAAGATGCTTTGCATAACTATGAGAGAAATTGCTAGCTGACTGTCATATTATCTCTTCTGACCTATACACAAAGATTCTATTTCTCACTCAACTTTGTAGCTAGATGTGGCCCTGTTATTAAGATAAGTTAGTAAACTAATAAAAATGATATAAGAACTTTCCAAAAGACTTCTGTATCCTGGCCAACTTCATAAAGGAAGGATTTTTCAGACAAGATCTGTGTATAAAGAATAGAAATCCCTCAAATGAATCCCAACTCAGGTACCACATCTTAATCTAGACCAAAGTAGCTACTTAGTTTTGTTTTTATGTTTTAAAAAGATAGATTTCCTTTTTTTCATTTCAATTAAAGACTATAAACAAGAACAATAATAACAAAAGAAATCTCCTAATGAAGGAAAGTTAAAGGTGTATTATGAAGCTGCACAACTCTTTTGAGAGGAGAAGAGTTATTCTGCAGCCATTTTTTTCTGCCTAAACATCCAATAAGAATGCCCAAAGAAACATCTGAGACAAAAAATCAAGTTAGCACATGGAGCTTTCTATGTACTTACTCTTCCTCAAATTACATGAAAGGATGAACATATGTATATGTGTGTTTATATGTTTATGTCTCTATCCATGAAACTACAGGAGAGCAAAAAAGCATGTCACTGGTAGACAAGAAAGTTTAATGTTAGAAATAAAATCTATGGGGGCGCCTGGGTGCCTCAGTGGGTTAAGCCTCTGCCTTCAGCTCAGGTCATGATCTCAGGGTCCTGGGATTGAGCCCCGCGTCAGGCTCTCCGCTCAGTGGGGAGCCTGCTTCCCACTCTCTCTCTCTGCCTGCCTCTCTGCCTACTTGTGATCTATCTCTCTGTCAAATAAGTAAATAAAATCTTTAAAAAAAAAGAAAAAAATAAAATCTATGAAGATCAAATCTGTGAGAAAAAAGCCGAAGGAAATTATCCATAACATATGCATAAGAGTCAACAGACATAATATTGTAATAACTGGCAACAGAGGGTAACTACATTTATCATGGTGAGCATCATGTAATGCATAGAATTGTTGAAATCACTATGTTGTACACCCAAAACTAATGTTAACATTGTTATGTCAACTACAATTTTTTAAAAAACTCTTTCCTTAAATAAAAAAGTCAACAGATTAAGAAAGACAGTCCTGAGATATTTCTCTGAGCAATTTATTGAAATGCTGTATTCTGAGCAGGTAAGTTAGTCTGCCGCTGCCACTCTCTCATTAGTGGAAAATATTAGGCAGTTTTGGTATGTATTAAGGGCTAACACAGGAGTACAGACATTAAGGTCAGAGAGGCAGGTCAGCAGTAATAACAAGCACCCAGGAGAGGTAAGGAGCCTTTATTCTTTTTTTTTTTAAGATTTTATTTTTTTATTTACTTATTGGAGAGAGAGAGAAAGGGAGATTGGGGTGGGGGGTGAGGAGCAGATGGAGAGGGACAAGCAAGACTCTGCACTGGGAAAGAAGGTGTAAAAAATGTCAGCAGAGAGTCAGAAGTTTGAACATTCACCTAGTAGGAGTTCCAGAAGGAGGGAACAGAGAGAATAAAGGAGAAATAATTAACTTACAGAAGAAAACTTCCCAGAACTGAAGAAAGACACGAGTCTACATATTAAGAGAGTCCCTAGAGAAAAACTGAGAGCTTTTCCCCTAAGGTCAGGAACATGGCAGGGCTGTCCACTATCACCACTGCTATTTAACATAGTACTAGAAGTCCTAGCCTCAACAATCAGACAACAAAAAGAAATTAAAGGCATCCGAATTAGCAAAGAAGAAGCCAAACTCTCATTCTTTGCACGTGATATGATACTCTATGTGGGAAACCCAAAAGACTCCACTCCAAAACTGCTAGAACTCATACAGGAGTTCAGTAAAGTGTCAGGATATAAAATCAATGCACAGAAATCAGCTGCATTTCTATACACCAACAGCAAGACAGAAGAAAGAGAAATTAAGGAGTCAATCCCATTTACAACTGCCCCCAAAACCTTTACATACCTAGGAATAAACCTAACCAAAGAGGCAAAGAATCTGTACTCAGAAAACTGTAAAGTACTCATGAAAGAAACCAAGGAAGACACAAAGAAATGGAAAAATGTTCCATGCTCATGGACTGGAAGAACAAATATTGTGAAAATGTCTATGCTACCTAAAGCAATCTACACATTTAATGCAATCCCTATCAAAATACCATCAATTTTTTTTCAAAGAAATGGAACAAATAATCCTAAAATTTATATGGAACCAGAAAAGACCCCAAATAGCCAGAGGAATGTTGAAACAGAGAGCCAAAGTTGGTGGCATCACAATTCCAGACTTCAAGCTCTATTACAAAGCTGTAATCATCAAGACAGTGTGGTACTGGCAGAAAAACAGACTCATAGATCAATGGAACAGAACAGAGAGCCCAGAAATAGACCCTCAACTCTATGGTCAACTAATCTTCGACAAAGCAGGAAAGAATGTCCAATGGAAAAAAGACCGTCTCTTCAACAAATGGTGTTGGGAAAACTGGGACAGCCACATGAAGAAGAATGAAAGTGGACCATTTCCTTACACCACACACAAAAACAGACTCAAAATGGATGAAAGACCTCAATGTGAAACAGGAATCCATCAAAATTCCTGAGGAGAACACAGGCAGCAACCTCTTCAACCTCAGCCACGACAACTTCTTCCTAAAAACATCACCAAAGGCAAGGGAAGCAAGGGCAAAAATGAACTACTAGGACTTCATCAAGATAAAAAGCTTTTTTTTTTTTAATTTTATTTTTTTATAAACATATATTTTTATCCCCAGGGGTACAGGTCTGTGAATCGCCCGGTTTACACACTTCATAGCACTCACTATAGCACATACCCTCCCCAATGTCCATAACTCCACCCCCCCCCTCCCAACTGCCCCCCCCATCAACCCTCAGTTTGTTTTGTGAGATTAAGAGTCACTTATGGTTTGTCTCCCTCCCAATCCCATCTTGTTTCATTTATTCTTCTCCTACCCCCTTAACCCCCCATGTTGCATCTCCACTTCCTCATATCAGGGAGATCATATGATAGTTGTCTTTCTCCGATTGACTTACTTCGCTAAGCATGATACCCTCTAGTTCCATCCACGTTGTCGCAAATGGCAAGATTTCATTTCTTTTGATGGCTGCATAGTATTCCATTGTGTATATATACCACATCTTCTTTATCCATTTGTCTGTTGATGGACATCTAGGTTCTTTCCATAGTTTGGCTATTGTAGACATTGCTGCTATAAACATTCGGGTGCATGTGCCCCTTCGGATCACTACGTTCGTATCTTTAGGGTAAATACCTAGCAGTGCAATTGCTGGGTCATAGGGTAGTTCTATTTTCAACATTTTGAGGAACCTCCATGCTGTTTTCCAGAGTGGTTGCACCAGCTTGCATTCCCACCAACAGTGTAGGAGGGTTCCCCTTTCTCCGCATCCTTGCTAGCATCTGTCATTTCCTGACTTGTTAATTTTAGCCATTCTGACTGGTGTGAGGTGATATCTCATTGTGGTTTTGATTTGTATT
The DNA here is from genome assembly GCF_902655055.1 of Lutra lutra. NCBI lineage: Eukaryota > Metazoa > Chordata > Mammalia > Carnivora > Mustelidae > Lutra > Lutra lutra. The sequence goes on along the minus strand of NC_062281.1, from coordinate 119,671,248 downwards.
TCCCTGATGCCGAGTGATATGGAGCACTTTTTCATGTGTCTGTTGGCCATCTGGATATCTTCTTTGCAGAAATGTCTGTTCATGTCTTCTGCCCATTTCTTGATTGGATTATTTGTTTTCTGGGTGTTGAGTTTGCTAAGTTCTTTATAGATTTTGGACACTAGCCCTTTATCTGATATGTCATTTGCAAATATCTTCTCCCATTCTGTCAATTGTCTTTTGGTTTTGTTAACTGTTTCCTTTGCTGTGCAAAAGCTTTTGATCTTGATAAAATCCCAATAGTTCATTTTTGCCCTTGCTTCCCTTGCCTTTGGCGATGTTCCTAGGAAGATGTTGTTGTGGCTGAGGTCGAAGAGGTTGCTGCCTGTGTTCTCCTCTAGGATTTTGATGGATTCCTTTCTCACATTGAGGTCCTTCATCCATTTTGAGTCTATTTTCGTGTGTGGTATAAGGAAATGATCCAATTTCATTTTTCTGCATGTGGCTGTCCAATTTTCCCAACACCATTTATTGAAGAGGCTGTCTTTTTTCCATTGGACAGTCTTTCCTGCTTTGTCGAAGATTAGTTGACCATAGAGTTGAGGGTCTATTTCTGGGCTCTCTGTTCTGTTCCATTGATCTATGTGTCTGTTTTTGTGCCAGTACCATGCTGTCTTGATGATGACAGCTAAGATAAAAAGCTTTTCTGCACATCAAGGGAATGAGTCAACAAAACCAAAAGACAACTGACAGAATGGGAGAAGATATTTGCAAATGACATATCAGATAAAGGGCTAGTATCCAAAATCTGTAAAGAACTTCTCAAACTCAACACCCAAAGAACAAATAATCTAAACAAGAAATGGGCAGAGGACATGAACAGACATTTCTGCAAAGAAGACATCCAGATGGCCAACAGACACATGAAAAAGTGCTCCACATCACTCAGCATCAGTGAAATACAAATCAAAACCACAGTGAGATACCACCTCACACCAGTCAGAATGGCTAAAATTAACAAGTAAGGAAATGACAGGTGTTGGCGAGGATGTGGAGAAAGGGGAACCCTCCTACACTGTTGGTGGGAGTGCAAGCTGGCACAGCCACTGTGGAAAACAGTATGGAGGTTCCTCAAAAAGTTGAAAATAGAGCTACCTATGACCCAGCAATCGCACTACTGGGTATTTACCCTAAAGATACAAATGTAGTGATCTGAAGGGGCAAATACACCCTAATGTTATAGCAGCAATGTTCATAATATCCAAACTTTGGAAAGAGTTTGAATGAATGAATAAAGAAGATGTGGTATGTATGTATGTGTGTGTGTGTATGAATATTATGCAACCATTAAAAAAAACCCTGAAATCTTGCCATTTGCAATGACGTGGATGGAACTAGAGGGTATTATGCTAAGCTAAATAAATCAATCAGAGAAAGACAATTATCATATGATCTCACTGATATAAGGAATTTGAGAAACAAGACAGAGGATCATGTGGGAAGGGAGGGAAAAATGAAACAATACAAAACCAGACAGAGAGACAAAACATAAGAGATTCTTAATCTCAGAAAACAAACTAAGGGTTTCTCAAGGGGAGGGGAGTGGGAGGGATAGGGTGGCTAGGTGATGGACACTGGTGAGTGCTGTGAGTTGTGTAAGACTGATGATTCACATATCTATACCTCTGAAACAAATAATACATATGTTAATAAAAATAATAAAAAATAAAATAAAAAAATAAAATTTAAAAATAAATAAAAAGTAAATAAAAATTTTTAAAAATTAACCATATATTAATCCAAAAGTAAAATCACAATATATATCATAAAGCAGAACACTGATAGGCCACATTTTCCAACTACAACCCAATAAAAGTAGAAACTAACAATAAAATACTGACTTTGCTAAGAATTTTAAAAAACAATTTTAAATAATTATTTAAAAGGAAATTAAAATTACCTTTAAAAAGAATAGAAATAGATTTAGAAAACCTATAGAACAATGTCAAAGTGGTACTTACAAGAAAATCTGTAGTCTTAAATATTTTATGGAAAACAAGAAAAACAAAATAAATGGAGCAAACAAATAGTTTTTTTAAAACTACAAAAAGAGAAAGTAGAAGTAAGAAAATAAAGATAAAATCAGAAATTAATGAAATAAAAAAATAAATGGCTTGCAAAGATCAAAATATAGAAACTTCTGGAAAATCCAATTAAGAAAAAGAAGAGATGACACAAATATATTAGAAATTAGAAAGCTGACATTACATTTTCAGAGGAAACTTTTAATTTATTAGAGAACAAAACACATCATAAAACAATCTGGATGAAAGTAATGCTATCTCCAGAACATATAAATTAGCAAAAATGTACTCAAGAAAAGTTAGAAACCCTGCAAAAAACAAAAAACATAAAAGACACTTTCAGATTCATTATAATGACAACCCAAAATAGGTTGCTCTCTACCATGAACTCAAACCTGTTTTTACGTGTAAGTGAGGAGGAATATGCATCCCAGAACCTAATCCCAAAGGTGTAAGGAATTCCTTGGTGGTGTGACACTGGATGCTTGACAACTAAAAACAGTAATGGGACAAGAATGTTTGCTCTGAAACTAAAGACAGTATATTAGAAGTTTCGCCTACAACAAGTTAAGAAAAAAAAAAGAGTTTTAACTATTAGAAATCAATAGATAAAACTATTCCTCTTTATAGATATGATTGTCTATCTAGCAAATCCCTGCAAATCAAATGAAGGGCTTCCAGTACTCTTAAGAGAGTTTAGTAAGATAGATAAAACAATCAAAATTCAAAAACCAGTAGCCTTAAAACAAAAGCCAAAACCCAGTAGCCTTCTTATATACCATCCATACCTGATTACAAAATACAACGTTACACAGTTTTTAAAAGGACTCTTTTTGCAATATCATACTCCATAAAATACCAAGAAGTAAACCTACCAAGAAATATAAACCTAAATGGTAAATTACAAAATGTCACAGAAAGACATACAGACCTGAATAGATGGAGAAAGATACCATATTCCTAGACAGAAAGATTCAGAACTGTAAAAACAAGAATCTTCCCCAAACTAATCTATAAAATCAATTTCAACAGGACTTTTTACAGATCTTGATGAACTGATTCTAAAATTCATAGAGAGTAAAAATGTAAGAATATCCAAAAATATTTTTAGAAGAAAAGGAGGAATCTGTCTTACCATATCACAAAACTTCCAATAAATGAAAAGCAAATAAAACAATATCATACCATCACAGCAACAAAATAGACTAGACTAATAGTTAAGTGTCCAGAAACAGATCATTAGGAATTAACTTTATGAGAAGACAGCATTTCAAATCAGTAGGCAAAGAGAAAACAACAACATATTTATCAAATATATCTGACTACCTTTTGGGGACTAATATAAAATCCTAACTTTCACCATATAAAAAATTAACTCCAGATGCCTTATAAGAAGCCTAAGGGTAAAAATAAAATGGTTTGCAAGTATTAGAAGAAATAATAGAAGTCCTATAATCTTAGGACATGTGGCAGAGGCTGCTTTGCCTACCCAACACTCATGTTCTTTCCTTCTTAATAGCAGAACTCCAATTTTAACCTAGGCACACTATCAACAAGATATTTCCCAGTGTTCTTTGCACTTAGGGGTAGTCATATAACTAGGTGCAAACTGTTATCAGGACTTCCAAGAAGTCTACTAAACGAGGGAAGATACTCGAATGTAATGGCTGAAGTCCCTGCAGTCATTTCGGACAAAAGGTGATCTTGAAATAGAAGTTATGTGGGATGACAAAACTGAAAGATAGAAACCCACATACTGATGATACCATGAAGCCACCATATCTACCTTAGAGTATCCACTTCGAGCTATCTCTTTGGTAAAAGAATAGTAGCCTGTCTTCCTTAAGCTATTGTTAATTCACTTTATTATATAGTTTTCTAATCCTAAGAAATACAGGATGGGAAAAAAACTTCCTAAAAGACACAAAATCTAGAACTCACAAGGAAAAGATAAGTATGCATGATTTTATAACAATTTAAAACTTCTGCGTAAAACCAGATAATACACATATTTCCTCCAAATAATCAGGGACATACAAATTTTTAAATATAATTTTCATCCATTAGATCGACAAAAGTTTATTATTTTTTTAAGATTTTATTTATTTATTTGAAAGAGAGAGATCACAAGTAGGCAGAGAGGCAGACAGAGAGAGGGGGAAGCAGGCTCCCTGCTGAGCTGGGCTCTATCCCAGGACCCTGAGCCGAAGGCAGAGGCTTAACCCACTGAGCCACCCAGGCACCCCAAATCGACAAAAGTTTAAAGATACAAAACAAGTATTAGGATGTGTGGAAACAGTCACTCTTTTTACACTGTGAGTGGGAACTGTAAATCAGAGAAGCCTTTTCAAAGGCAATTTGGCATTATATATTAAATTTTCTCATGTATATATACTTTCACCCAGAAATCATTGAAAAATATGATATAAACACCAAAAAGCTCATTTCAGCATTATTTGTAATAGTAAAAATTTGTAAGCCATCTAATTCTTCATCAACAAAGGGGTGGTTAAAAATTATATTTATAATATTGTATTTTATAATATATTTATAGAATACATTATTAAAGTATACATTGCTGTTAAAATAAGGTTAATGTGTATATGTACAGATATAGAATTTTTTAATTTTATTTTATTTTTTTATTATTATGTTCAATTAGCCAACTTCTAGTATATCACTAGTTTTTTTTTTTTAAGATTTTATTTATATATTTGACAGAGAGAGAGAGAGAGAGCACGCGCATGAGCACCTGCACAAAGGTAAGGGGAGGGACAGAGGCAGAGGGAGAAACAGACTACCCACTGAGCAGGGAGCCTGCCGGGGTTCTATCCCAGGACTCTGGGATCATGACCTGAGCCAAAGGCAGTAGCTTAACTGACTGGGTCACCCAGGTGCCCCATATCCAACATATTTGTACACTGTGATGCTTCTTCGCATTTTCATTCTCTTTACTACCCCTGGTTTGTTTTTCCTCCTTGGGCTTAATTACTTGCATTTCAAGTACTCATTACTATAAGAATAAATCCACTTAATGTTTCCTAAATTCCTCAAAAATAAACGTATAAATGTCTGAATATATAGTAGTCTAAGATATCCAACCCCCAAATCAGATATTCATTAGGCTAATTTATGAAAGCACCCTTCAAAATCAAACTCAAATTATATTATACTGAACACTCTATAAAAGAAGATGACTAAAATAAATTAGCTACATTGTTAGTTTTTGATATAGTGTTCAATGATTCATTAGTCGAGTATAACACCCAGTGTTCATCACAACACGTGTCCTCCTTAATACCCATCACCAAGTTACCCCATGCCCTAACCCCCCTCCCTCCCTTCTGTAACCCTCAATTTGTTTTACAGAGTCCAGAGTGTCTCATGGTTTGTCTTCCTCTCTGATTTCTTTCCATTCAGTTTTCCATTCCTTCCCCTCTGGTCCTTGTAGCATCACAAGAACAATAGTTATGATTTTTTTTGTAGTAGACATTACATATGTTTACTAGCACACATATTTGTGCTAAATAAACTGGAAATTGGAAGGATGCACAGCAAACTACTGGTAATAGCTACTTCTGGGGAAGAAATATGGGAGGCCAAAACAGATCTTACTTTTTGATTTATAAATCTTTGACTCTTTAAAAATTAATCCATGCCTTACTTATATAATAACAAGGAACAAATGAAGAAGAGAAATCACTGATTTGAAAATACATCTTACAAGTTCACTGAAAAATACCAGTTAAAACAAACAGAGCTAGTACTGAGTACAAAAGGTCTGGGAATTAAAGTACTGAAAAAAATTTTTTAAAAATCCTTAAATTAAAGGTCAGAAACTTGGAAGGATAAAAGTTTAAAATTAAGAAGATTAACATCTACTTAAAAAAAAAAACAGATCTGAAATTCAACACAGTAACAGGGATATGAGAGACACAGGAAAGTGGTAACTACTAGCCATTATTACCTACCAAAACACCATACATTTTGGATTAAGAAAAGATTCTACATAGTTTTCTCTTCCTGGTCACACTCGAGTAGATGAAAGGTAGGAAATTATAATAGGAAACTAAATTATGGATTTTTAAAAAAATTATAAAATCATCAAATCTAAAATCTGACAGCCCCAATTAAAAGAATGTATGACCCAATTTAAGAGAAGGTAAATGGAAGCATTAAAGCTGCCAATAAAGTGTTCCTAAGAAGATGCTTGTGGAAAATACTCTGATTTAATTTGACCCAATAGTTGATGCAACAGAGTACATTGGGGGAAAAAAATTGACAGAAGAAAGAGACCTGGGTTGTAGCTCTAGCTCAGTCTCTAGTATTGCAATAAAATCTTGGGAAAGTCACAGTTTATCTGGGCATCACTTACTTCATTTATAAAATGAAAGGACTAGACTATCTGGTCTCTAGGGGTATTTGAATTTCTAGAAAAATAAAGCTAAGAAACAGAACATTAACTTTTGCTGTGCAAGCTATAATCTGTCTGTTGAGCTGTATAAAACTGTGAGAAATTTGTTTCTGAGACCTCAAGGCATGTGGGAGATAAAATTCAACGGAATGTAAGCAAGTATCCCAGAGAGAGAGTGACCTCCTCTAGCTAAAGAGGAAAAACAAATTCTTTGAATAACAGGTTTTACTGAAGTACATAAAAAAGTTATTTCACATGAAATCAAAAAGTTTAACAGTAAGAACAAAATACTCCGAAAATCAACCACTAGGCAAGCAGAAAAGAATGTCTTTGTATTTGTGATTGTGATTGCAAACAATTTACAATGTAGTCTTAGTTTACTCTTCTAATTACTATTCCTCTATACAAACTTTCCATTCTCAGTAGAATAGACATTCCACTGTCATATATGCATTCACTCACTCATGTTTTTACTTTTACTTTTACTTTTAGTTTTTACTTTTACTATTTACTAAAACTCATGTTTTACTTTTTACTATTTACTTTCTCTCCCAGAATGCCACTATCATTCAATATACATTTATTATATGTGTTTCCATACTGTCCATTATCTTCATACACACAGTTCTCATTGTTCTCATTCAAGCTAACTTGAAAGCTCCTGATGATGACAAACTTAACCTTCTTTTCTATCATTACCTTGCTTCGGCAGAACACACTTTCAAAAAATGTTTGTAGATTTAAAAAAATTCACAAATCATCTATTTTAATTGAAGTGTGAGAGTTTTGGGACATTAATTTCACATCTATATTCTGATACCTTACTTTTATGTAAATGTGTCCTTTCTGGTATTAAGGAAAACAAATTATAGTAACTTTTAAAACTAAAAAAAATTTTCAGAAATTTGAATCGCAAATGGTAGTATTTTAAGACATTTAATAATCATCTTTACCAATTTACTTTCATTTCTCTTGTTTTAATTCTTCCTTCCATTGGAAATCTATAAATAAAAACACAGGGCAAAACTTTTATTATTATTACTTATTTTAACTAAATAGAACCTTTAAAAAATTATTTAAAACATATTTAATTTCCATACCTGATTGTTACCCGATTTGGATCTTTGTTCAAAGTATTCAGTGTTTTCTTTTCATTTATCCTTAACTGCACATCTACAAATTCCTTGCAGCTGGCTATCATTGTGACCTATAAAATTTCATCATTTGCCCATTTACTTATATCCCTTCTTTACTTCTTTCCTTCCATCTTCTTTCTCTATATTTACTTATTTTCCATGCTGCCTTTTAAAGCATGCCTATCACAGCTTTATCATTTAAAATGTGTAACAGAATTAAAAATTCACTTTATACATTTTGCTTCTTTAAGGATTCATTCATTCACTAATAAGTGTTTACAAACACTTGATATATGCTAGACATTATGCTAGACACTGGGACTACACCAATAAGATCATAAAGATTAACAAAATAAAATTTAAAATATTCAGTCCTGTGCCTACCACTTAGTAAGCACTCAATAAATGTAGCAGTCATTTCTACTACTATTATAATATTATTTATCCTTCTGTAGTTTGCAAATCATTATCCTGATTGAGATTAATTTTGTAATGGAAAGAATGCTTTAGACATTAAGAAATTTGTATTACAGAGCCTATTCTGCCAGATGACTTTGAGCAAAGCATTTTTGTGCTTTGGTTTCTCACATCTGTAACATGAAACTAACATCTGTTCTAATCCTCTTACATACTTGCTGAACTCAAAATAAGATTAGTTAATGTTAAATTAGGGGTTTTTTACTCTTGATTACCCTTAGTTAAGAATAATATTTATATAGGGGCGCCTGGGTGGCTCAGTGGGTTAAGCCGCTGCCTTCGGCTCAGGTCATGATCTCAGGGTCCTGGGATCGAGCCCCGCATCGGGCTCTCTGCTCGGCGGGGAGTCTGCTTCCCTCTCTCTCTCTGCCTGCCTCTCTGCCTACTTGTGATCTCTCTCTGTCAAATAAATAAATAATAAATAAATCTTAAAAAAAAAAAAAAGAATAATATTTATATAAAAATAGAAGCATTCTAGTTTTCATCAGTTTTTGTGTAATTTTTGTTTTATAATCTCATTACAAAAATCAACCTAGATATCTTAAATAAAAATTAATAGTTAAATTTGAGAATAAGAATAAATATCTTGTTGCATATTTATGACCCCTGTATAGGGAGAAAGGACCAATACGGTTCTCAAGTATCATCAACAGGACTATGGTTCTACTTACTGCTATAACTGTAAAGTTGCCCTCACAGTTGATATCTTAGTATAATCTTGTTTTCACTCCACTTCTCTGCAATCACTGCTTTTTTCTAGTCTATCATGAATCCTATCCTATTTCTACTATTTTTCTGATGCAAAAAGTTTAGAGAAGGATTGCAAGTACATGGCACACATGTCCAACATTGTCCATCACTCACAGCAGACTTGCCTAATATATCATGACACATTATCCTGGTCTTTCTCAAAAAAGTACACTTGGTAGCCACTACCAAGGTAAATAGCATTATCATTTAAATTGAAAGAGAGTTGCCATCCCTATTTTGGGTATGTATATAAATTTTCTTAGCCTTGATACAGAAATACAATTGAAAATTTATTGTAAAGAATAATATTCCATATCTCATGATCAAAGGTATGTAAGATGGAGAGACATAAGCACTACTAGAAATGCTTTCTTGTCTGCTCACTCATTCTTAAATTGCATGATATGCAAATTAGTTGTTTCCCCAATATTATTTTATATTTTTTTTTTAAAGATTTTTATTTATTTATTTGACAGAGAGAGATCACAAGTAGATGGAGAGGCAGGCAGAGAGAGAGAGGGAAGCAGGCTTCTTGCTGAGCAGAGAGCCCGATGTGGGACTCGATCCCAGGACCCTGAGATCATGACCTGAGCCGAAGGCAGCGGCTTAACCCACTGAGCCACCCAGGCGCCCCTCCCCAATATTATTTTATACTATATCATTACATATTTATTTTCTAGTGACAACTAATTTACCAGATCTAATAAAGTCTCCTTTCCACTGATAGTACAAAATTTCTTCACTGTCTCAAATGTAATGTAATACCAAGCCATCAATCTTCCTGCCTCTGTGAAAAAAGATGAAAAAAGAAACATTCACTCCATCAGTTGAAACAACGCGCTTTTTCATCAGTTTAACAAACATTCCTTAATTTCTATTCTGTGCCTGTAACAGCATCAGGTACAAAGACACATCAGAAAATTGAGAAGACACAGTTTCTAGAATTTATAGGTTGGCTAGGGAGATAACTATATACAAAATAGCCAAACTAGAGGACAAAATCCAATTAATGATAATATTTACATATACAAGGGGCACCTGGGTGATTCAGCTGGCATCTGACTCTTGATTTTGACTCAGGTCATGATCTCAGGGTCATGAGATGGAGCCTAGCATTGGGCTCTACGCTCAACCTGAGTCTACTTGCGATTCTCTTTCCATCTATCCTCTGCCCCTCCCTACTCTCTGCACACACTCTTTCTTTCTAAAAATAAATAAATAAATCTCTAAAAATATATTTACATATACAAGCTTAAGTACAGAGGATATTAAACCTAAGAGAATGGTCAGTGTGGGATGCCTTAGTAGGAAAATGGGGCTTGAACAGGATTTAAAAATGAATAATATGCCTTGGCAGAAAAGAAAAGCTGTCATGACCTCAGTGAAAAAAAATCAAGACTTATTTATCAAAACTGTAAAGTTAAAGGTTATCTTTAGGGCCTCCTGGGTGGTTCAGTCAGTTTAGCATCCAACTCTTGATTTCGGCTCAGGTCATGAGACTGAGCCCCACAGTCAGCTAGTGCTGGGCATGGAGCCTGCTTAAGATTCTCTCTCTCCCTCAACTGCCACGTTCTAAAAAATTAAAAAAAAAAAAAAAAGACTATTTTTATAATACTTTAATGAGAGATATGGCTTGATAGTAACTATGAGTTCAGGCCAAACTGACCTTCTTCAAGTCACTGCTCCATCACTTAGTAGGTAGGTAATCATATGCAGGTTATTTTACCAATATCTTAATGTAACTTGGGGATAATAGAAGTATATATCATATATTTGTTGTGAAGAGTAAATGCAGTATTACATGTATGGTACATAGCACAGTGCCTAACATTAAATAAATGTTGCCTACTTTTCTTACCAAAACATGATGAATAGTAGACTATGAGGGCCTGAAAGAGCCTTGAAATGCTAACAAAGGAGTTTAGATTTTGAATTTGATTTGTAAAATAACAGAGGACCACTTAAAATTCTTGAGCAATGTTTGATTAAACTGAAGTGTGAAAGTAAATTGTTTTGGAAATAGAACATTGAGTTGGCTGGAAGTAGCAGTATGGGTAGAGCAGGGGTAAGTAAATGATTAAATGAAATTCATTTGAAAAGTTACTGGTTTTAATTATAAGTTGTCAAAAACATTATAAAGAATGTTAAGCCTTGTGAGCACACACAGGAAACAGCTGGGAAGAAAAAATTGCATACTGCTTCTCAAGCAAAGGGCTAACATTTATGTATGTGCTACAGGTTTGCTGAAGAAAGGAAGAATTAGACATTCCATCAGACATACAGGCATCAAGGCCATGGTAGGGTAGACAGAACTAAGAATCAGGAAGAGAAGTAGCCAGGGAAGCTTAAAAGCCACTTTATCAATTAAGATCCTGGTGGATATGTTCAACCGAAATGCAGGAGTTGCCGTGGTTCATAAAAAGGAGCTTCTGAGAGCAGTGTGTGAGATACAGAGAATATGGTTACCATGGGAACTAGTATGTTAATCTTTAGGATATATTTAAAGATATTCCTCTTATCCTAGATGTTTATAAATTAATATAAGGTTTCTCCCTGCTAGAGAAAATGAAAGGTTTGAGAAAAGACTTGATACTCTCTGGCTTATTAGAAAGGATGAAAGATTCCTAGGCAAGGTATAAAAATAATTTAGAAAGGAAGGCATGAAGAAATTGAGTCAAAGTAGAAGGGAAAAAATTTTAAAAGATTTGCAAGTGAAGGTGGAAATAAAGATGCATCTTTCAATCAATATGGTGTTGAATGATAAATATTCTTAAAATACCAAATTCAGGAAATCTTCAAAGTAAAGGCCATAGGATCACAGGGTGGGGTAGAAAGCAGAGGCCATGAGAATACACCTCCCATATCTCTTCCTACCAGAAGTGACTGACTAATGGCTCAAGCTAATATGTTCTGAACTTATCACTATGTTTACACCAAGATCATACTCCTCATGAGATACTCCAAACCAATGACTACACATGGCAGAAATATTAAGATAGGCCTATAAAATAGGAACTCCTTGGATAGGGAACTTTGAACTTAAAGATTCTTCGTCAGCTTTGCTGAATGGCCTTAGGACTGCATTTTAGGTTAAAATTCTCTTTCCTTCTTTGAAGCCAACAACTGAACAATTCATGCAACCTCTTAACAAGAATACTAACCTCAATAATTATCCTAATAAAAATATTAGCACAGTTTAAAAGACATGTTACATTCCTCATAAAATTATATATACATACATAGACACATGCATGCATATATACATAAATGCTTTGTGGGTTTTTTTTTTAATAGCTTAATGGTATCAGGTGCAACAAGAGTTGAGGCTACTGAGTTATAAACACAAAGGGCAATATGTTCAGAGACTGGACATTCAGTACTATGTATTTTCAATGCAGAGTACATGGCCAATCTGGGCCCAGAGGAAAACCAGGTAAAAGGGCATTATGTGCAGTGCTGTATTATTCTGAATTCAACTACTTTCCACTAGATTTGTGTAGTTTATGTTAAGCTGCTCTGATGGTTAACGTAACTATCAACTAGCTATAGAATATCCCTATACCGGGTATTTGACCCTTTACTGGGTCAAATATTATTCTGGATGTGTCTGTGGGGATATTTTTGGATGAGATTAACATTTGAATTGGTAGCTGATGAGTAAAGCAGATTGCTTTTTTTTTTAAGGTTTATTTTTAAGTAATCTCTATATCCAATGTGGGGATGAGCCTACAACCCCAAGATCAAGAGTCACAAGCTCCAACTGAGCTAGCTAGGTGCCCTGTGTATTGCCTTTCCTAATGTGGGTGAACTTCATCCAATCAGTTGAAGGCTTAAATAGAACAAAAAGACTGACCCCTCTGATATAAGAAGGAATTTCTCTGGTGACTGCTTTGAGCTGGGAAATGGGTCTTTTCTTGACATTGGACTGGAACTGAAACATTAGCTCTCCTTGGGTCTCAAGACTGCCAGCATTACACTGGAATTTATTCCATCAGTTCTTCTGGTTCTCAGGCCTTCACACTCAGACCAGAACTATATCATTGGCTGCCTAGATTTCTATCTTACTGACTACAGATCTTGGGACTTCTAAGCCTCCATACTCATGTGATACTTACAGTAAATTTTATCTATCTATCTATCTATCTACCTATCATCTATCGACTTTCTGTGCGTGTGTGTGTGTGTTTACATATATATATATGTATAGCCTGGACATGGAATGGCACAGGAATTAAAGAGAAACCAAAGATATCAAATATTTCATAATTTTAAGCTTGACAAAATGGTTATGCTACTGAGAATGACAGGCAAATATATAGACAGAGATATATTTTTCTAACCTTGGACAAAAGAGAAGAACAACTCATATTTATAGTAAAAACTTTTACATTGATTATTCCATTTGATCATAACAACCCAATATGTAAGTAGGACATATAATATATTCCTGTTTTGTAGATGAATAAACTAAGTTTTAGTGAGCATAAGGTCACAGTTAGCAAGTGGTAGAACTGGGAGTGAAATTCAGGTTTTGGAACTCAAATTTTATGTTCATTCTATTTCACAGTATTCCACGTCATATTAACTGTTACATGCTTCTAGATGTCAAGTTTCGTGTTATTTACCTAAATAAAGACTTTCAACAGAAAATTGAGCAGTGGGCATCTTAAAAAAAAAAAAAAAAGAAAGAAAGAAAGAAAAGAAAAGAAGAGAAAAGAAAGTTGAGCACCAGATTTTGTAAAGAAGGTGAGAGACTAGAATTTTGATTTAGAGTTTTGAATTCATTTATGGAATGACTACAGCTAAAGCTTGAAGGTAGATCATGTTTTTAAGAAAATAATCAGAAACTGGGAATGAAAGTCCAAGGTCTACAACTTCAAGAAACCCACAGTAAAGCAAAATGGTCAGCAAAGAGAAATTGATTAAAGCAGAGGAAAACTAAAAGGTTACCAAGAATAGGAAAATTAGTCAGGTAGTATTCACTGATGATGGAGAAGGATCACTATAGATCATTTACTTGGTATATTCAAGAGTAGAAGGAATGGTATCTGTGTATTCAAGAAGTTCCACAGGAAAGGAATGATAGTGGGAATTAGATCCTTGAGAGAGAAAGTACCTAAAGAATAGATGAAGTTACATTAATGATTCTCATGCCCCCTCTAATGAGACACCCTAAAATACATAAAAGATAAATGATAAACAAAATTATGTTTATTAAAAAGACCACAGGAGAAGGAAAAAACAGTTATAAATCTAGGGCTAACAGTAAGGGCAATAAATTGCTTTAAAAACTTAATCTTATATAAATAGATGAAAAGAGCCAATCAGAGATCAAGAGCACAATAAATGAAATTAAGAACATACTTGATGGAAAAAATAGGCTAGATGAAGCAGATGAATGAATTAACAACCTGGAAGACAGTAATAAAAAGTAACCAAGCCGAGCAAAGGAGAGGAAAGAAAATTATGCAAACTGAGAATAGTCTTAAGGAACTCAGTAGACTCCATTCAACACTTAGCAAAAGTGTAATAACATTTGCATTATAGGCATCTGAGAAGAAAAGGGAGAAAAGGCGGCAGCAATTTATTTGAAGAAATATAGCTGAAAACTTCCCTAATCTGGAGAAGGAAACAGACATCTGGATCCAAGAGGCACAGAGATCCTCCCAAAAATTCAACCTGAAGAGGTCCACACCAAGACACACTGTAATTAAAATGACCAAAAAATAGAGATAAAGAAAAAATGTAAAACCTTACATTAAATACAAGTAAAAACATGATACAAAATTATACATTTCTAAACTATGGTTGCAAATGTATAAAAAATGCATTAAAAATGGAAGGATACTTGTCAAATGCTAACAATAGGATCCTGATTTTTAAAAAACTTTTCAATACCTCCCACCTTCTATTAAGGATTAATTTGAAATAATGAAGTCAGTATTTCCCCTAAGAAACTTCTAATCATGAGTCCTAAAAACTACAAACCATTCTTTGTCTCTTGTATTATACTCTAAATAGAATGAAAAAGAGAAAGAGAGAGAGAAAAGGAGGCAAAGTAACCATCTGGATAACAAGTTTTTGAATAATTAATAACTAGCAAAAGGGTACCTACAAGAATTCTAAGAGGTTTAAAGTGACCCAAAGATTTCAATATTTCAATTCTCAGCCCAAAGTCACCAGAATCAGTGAAGACAAAGTACCTGTCAAAAACAAGCTCTATAGGGGCACCTAGGTGCCTTAGTCATTAAGCATCTGCCTTGAGCTCAGGTCATGATCCCAGGATTCTGGGATTGAGCCCCGCCTGGGGATCCCAGTTCAGCAGGAGGCCTGCTTCTTCTTCTCCCAATCCCCTGCTTGTGTTGCCTCTCTAGCTTTCTCTGTCAATTAAATAAATGAAAAAAAATCTTTAAAAAAAGTTCTATAATTTTATAAATAGGACTCTTACATAAATATAGCATGCTAATAATGATGATACCCTGTTGAGACAACTGAGATTATAATTTAATTTTAGTATCATCTAAATTTTCGTAGAATATATTTTAAAGATTTTATTTATTTATTTATTTATTTATTTATTTAATTTGACAGACAGAGATCACAAATAGGCAGAGAGGCAAGCAGAGAGAGAAAGAGAGGAGGAAGCAGGCTCCCTGCTGAGCAGAAAGCCCGATGTGGGGCTCGATCCCAGGACGCTGGGATCATGACCTGAGCCGAAGGCAGAGGCTATAACCGGCTGAGCCACCCAGGCGCCCCCATAGAACATATTTTAAAATTTAATCTTAGCCTTAAGCATTTGTTAAATTTACTAACTAATGGGAAAATTACCAGTTGGTTTGAAATTAACATCTTCATCCATCCTTATCAAGTCCAGAGATGATAAATCATTCAGATTCTTCAAACATAATTCTGTCCAATAATAAGAAAGATATTTTTATTTTAGTAAGATAAAGGAACAGCACAAAATAGAATTTATAATCAAACATGCTAAAGGTCTGTTTCTCTATATTTGCTATGAGAAAACTGTAGTCCCTACTTAAGTGGTAAGGAAAAACTCATTAAGTAAAAGAGCCAGTGAAGAGGCTAAAAAGATTAGTAATAGTAATAGTAACAATAGTACAATAATAGTACTATTGTACTATCTAATAGTAACAATAATACAAATTACCAAATAAGTGATGAAATAACATTTACGACTTGGAACTTTTAATTTTAAATGAGAAAATTTGGGGCACCTGGGTGGCTCAGTGGGTTGGGCCACTGCCTTCGGCTCAGGTCGTGATCTCAGGGTCCTAGGATCGAGCCCCGCATCGGGCTCTCTACTCAGCAGGGAGCCTGCTTCCCCCCTCTCTCTCTGCCTGCCTCTCTGCCTACTTGTGATCTCTCTCTCTCTCTCTCTCAAATAAATAAATAAAATTCTTTAAAAAAAAAAGAAAATTTGCATTACCTCATTTAATTTAATTTTCATAATAACATAACAAGGTACGTACTAATATTATTTCATATACAAGTTAGGAAATAAAGAAATAGGAAGCTAGGTTACTTGCTCCAGTTGTATGTAACCACCCTGCTATTTGACTTCCAGTGTGGGGTGATTTGCTTTTTCTTTTTCTTTTTTTAACTTTTATCAAAGATACATACATACAAAATATAAAGAGTCAAATAGATCTACAAAGATTGTCCAAAAAAACACCAATCTTTTTCCTCCTCTGAGTTTGCCACACTCTCGAGGCAACCACTTGTGACTATTTCAGCTGATGCTTTTAGTACTTACTTCAGCGTAATTAACATGTTACTATTGCTACCTGGAAGGAACCTCTGAACAGGAAGTAACACAAGTTCACCTCTCACTGACTGCTGAAGATCAGAGCAATTATAGTAGCCTGCTGCCCACTGGACTCCCATTGTTCCATGCTATAAAGCCCAGAAGACTGTAGGTAATTCAGATCACGGAGTGGGAATGCCACAACATGTTCAATCTTTTTTTTTTTTTAATATTTTATTTATTTATTTGACAGAGAGAGAGAGAGAGAGAGAGAGATCACAAGTAGGCAGAGAGGCAGGCAGAGAGAGAAGGGGAAGCCGGCTCCCTGCTGAGCAGAGCCCGATCCGGGGCTCGATCCCAGGACCCTGAGATCATGACCTGAACTGAAGGCAGAGGCCTAACCCACTGAACCACCCAGGCACCCCCAACCTGTTCAATCTTAAATAGAGTAGCCGCTCACAAAAACATAACCCTTAACAGTCAAAATTCTTGGAGAAATACTTCAGTTTAAGCAACATTGCTTAGGCAGCTTGATAAACTTTTAAGTATTTGGTTAATAAGTAAGGCTTTTGAAGTCTTTGCTAATTTTCTTAATTACCCATGATTAACATGCGAGAAGTTAAACAGTCAAAGAAGAATACTTACTATATTACATTACTGAGCACTATTCTAAGCTTTGGGTTTACAGCAGTAAGCAAGACATGGCTCCTTCTCTATAGAACTTATATTTTATGGAAGAAAAGAATCAGTACAGAATTTAATAATAAAGTTTCAGGCATTGAAATGTACTATGAAAGAAAATAAAGTTTAGAGAAAGGACCTAGAAAATAAGAATTTTTTTTTAAAGATTTTATTTATTTATTTGACAGACAGAGATCACAAGTAGGCAGAGAGGCAGGCAGAGAGAGAGGAGGAAGCAGGCTCCCCGCTGAGCAGAGAGCCCGATGTGGGGCTCGATCCCAGGACCCTGGGATCATGACCTGAGCCGAAGGCAGAGGCTTTAACCCACTGAGCCACCCAGGTGCCCCGAAAATAAGAATTTTTAAAGATTTTAACTTTTCATGTATTTTTTATATAAAGCTATGTAATATCTGATTTAGTAAGGATATGTTCATCCTTATTTTCAACATAAGCATATCACCTTTCCAACAAAAGGAAAATAGCAACAATATCGTGGAAATTGTTTTACCATCCTCTCTGAAGAGGTAGATTTAATTAAGGTAGTCCAGAAAGGCCTCTCTGAGGAGCTGATATTTGATCAAAGATCTGAGTGAAATGAAGGCGGAGACCACAAGTAAAAAATATGAGAAGTGAGGGGCGCCTGGGTGACTCAGTGGGTTAAGCCGCTGCCTTCAGCTCAGGTCATGATCTCAGAGTCCTGGGATCGAGCCCTGCATAGGGCTCTCTGCTCAGCAGGGAGCCTGCTTCCTCCTCTCTCTCTGCCTGCCTCTCTGCCTGCTTGTGATCTCTCTGTCAAATAAATAAATAAAATCTTTAAAAAAAAAAATATGAGAAGTGTTCCAGGAATAAGGAACAGAGTGGAAGGACCGGATGTGGAAACAAGCTTGGTGTATTTAAGGAACAGCAAGAGATCCAATTTATAAACAGCTGAGTGAAAGAGGGAGAAAGTAACAAGAAATGAAGCCAAGGCAGGATGATACTAAAGAGGATTTGTGGGCTCTGGTGAAAGTTTGCATTTTATTCTAAGAGTGAGGAGGGAACTACTGGAGGATTACAAGCAAGAAAGTATAACCAAATTTAGGAATGCTAAGGATCCTTCCTAAGAGATTTAAGGCAGACCTCCAGAGATACCAAAATATTAAATTCAGTTATATAATAAACTTGGCTATTCTTTATAGGCAAAATCTAGTTATCCCATAATGACTAAAGATAAGGCAAATATGAACTATGGTTCTGCTAATTTAACAAAAGTTAAATCATTCCAATTATCAGAATGTAGCAAGACTATATTGGACTATCTTGGACTATCTGATTTCTTGTGTGTATTTGATTATTATGATCAAAATATATGTTTTAAAAACTCCATTACAAAATTGGTCAGTAAATAAAGAATAATACAACTATTTTATATATCTGTTTCTCAATAGCAGCATTATGAACATATGCTATTGCTTATCACCTTGTTTCAACAATATATTTGTTCTTTAGTCAAGATAATTTTACTGCTTCATCCTTAACTCTACATCTTAATATGCCATATGTGTATATCCAAGTAGAGAATAAATTAAAATTGGCTAAATATTTTCAGGTCTACAGTTTACACTACGAGTGCTCCTCCGTATATGCATGTCTACTCCTTTATCTTTTTTTTCCCCTTCAAGTTATCTTTGTACCACCCAGGGTGAGGCTCTGGGGCTCAAACTCACAGCCCCAAGATCAAGAGTTGCATTCTCTACCAATTGAGACAGTGAGGTATCCCAAAATTGGCTAAATATTTTTGGTGGATCTAAATTTTTTCTTTCACTGAAAGAGAATCTCAATACAAAGAAGAGCTAATACTTTCTAACCCTAATAAACGCTCAACAATTTTTTGATATTTGAAATGGCAGGTAATGAACTATTAATTAACTGAAAAATTAAGCTTGTATTTGATGGGAATACATCATTAGCGCAGGTAAGGATAAGAAGCCCATAATCAAGGTAGGCTTATATATTCAATTAAAATTAAACTAGAAAATGAAGAGTGTATATCCATTGGCAATATTTTCAAAGATGAGGGTTATTTTTAAATAAAAACAAAGTTAACATTATATAAAGGAAGATATTCTGATAGAATCAATAAATTCATTAATTCAGAAAAAAAGTACCTGTGCTAAACTTTATTTGCATGTGAAAAAGAAATCATATATTTTTTTCTGGAAACAAGTTTACTTTTTTAAAAAAATAATTTACTAAAGAGTATTCTTACTTTCACACTAACTGATTTTTTTCATTAAAATTTATAAAATATTATTTTTTATAAGGAAATGCATCCAACCTTGTAATTTTGCTTCAATTCCATCTTTGTTCAATCCAGATGCAAAACCTATAAATGTTATGAAAATTCACAAAAAGTTAAAATAGAAAAGACTTAACTCATATTTATAGGCCCAGTTTATACCCAACTTAATTAGAAAAGAGTAGTCTAACTTAATCTTAAATAGGGGGAAAAATAGCTTAATGAGTTAAAACAAGGCTTACCTATCTATAGAAAATAACCACTGTTGTAAACAATTGGTTATCTCTTGCTTTTTTATTGTGTAACTATGACCATGCATACTGTATTTTTTTCCCTTGGAGAGCTTAAAGTTTTGAACCTGTGTGCATTCGAATAATACTGCAATAAATCAGGTTTTAATTTGATATTCAGCAATTCCAAGTATTTTTACTTTATAACATGTACCATATGAAAGAACCTTCTAGAAGCAATATAACCAGATGTGTGTTAGCTTTAGAAGCAGGATGCACATTCCAGCAGCAACAGCAGTACTATATACTGCTATATATACTATATAGTATAGTACATATATATACTATATAGCAGTACTATATAATATATATTTGAACACTAGTTCAGAAAAAATTCAAGAATCTTTTTACTTTAAAAAATAATTTTAGGCATTTTTATTATTTTTATTCGAGTTAATTTTTTTCTAAAAGGTCTATATTTAATGGTGCCAATTTCAAACCTTATTAAAAGACTAGAAGTAAAACCGAGAAAGGTTTCTCACATTTTTCTACTCTTGTTGCTAATATATTTCTGAATGTTATTACTTTTTACTTCTCTTACCTATTGCTGTCTATAATCTATTCTGTGACTTAAAAGTATAAAAATAGACTCAACTGGCTTGAAAAATTTACTTTTTCAAATCAAAGTAACAAACCATAATGAGATGGATTTTTCAAGGCTCTGATATAAAGCAAAGTTGATCGTATCCATTCCAAAGCAATATTCACATCTGTGATGGTATGTAACACTATCTCTGCATTTAAATGTTCAATAAGATGTCTGTGTAAACTAATAGGAAAAAAAAACCTTTGTATTAGTAATATTTATTTTAATGCCATAATCTTACCTTTTAAAACTGCAATAATATTTTGAATAATTCAATAATTAAACATAATTAAAGAATATACTCATTGTTATATTAATAATTCATGAAAAATAACTTAATTTTCAAAAATATAAGAGAAAATAATTTAAAAAAATCAGTTCAACTGTTAAAAAATTATAGACTTTTCTCTATCTCATGGCTCCAGAAGACATTACTTAAAAAGAGTAGAGACTGAATATTCTCTCAGAGTATTATAATCATATACTTTACTAAAGGTTCCAGATTGCTATCTATTATTAAACAAATTTTAAAGATGTAAAAAGATGTTTTAGTCTTATTACTAATTTGGCCTTTTATAACAAGGATACATACTACCACATGCTAGGAAACTAGTGAATAAAAATATTACGCTGTCCTTTTTAACTCTTAGCTTCTTAAAAGGACACAAACTTTCTGTTTAGATTATTAAAAAGTTATAAGACAATGGTCTTAGACAATCTAATCAAATTTGCTTTTAATATGTGAATAGGAAAAATGTTAGCAGTGTTAACAACATTTTAGAATATTTTTTGTATTACCTGCTTTCTATAGTGTCACTACAAGCTAACATCTGAATATATTTCTCTTTTGTACTTAACCGAGTCATAATAACTGCAGTAGCTGTAGTGTCAAACTGGAAAAAAAAAATAAATAAATAAACACACACACATACAGAGAAATGTAGTAAAAAAGAGTACATGTTGATACCAGTCCTCTTTAAGAATTCATAAATTTCATTTTATATTAAGCAGTGCCTGTCTTAAACAACAGGTCAAAAACGCCTTAAAAATGTTTCTGAATTTGAATGTTCACTGAAAATTTAATTTAAAACCTTCCAAGAGTATAGATGTAAAAATATTACTTTAGTTTCAATGTAACATAATTTTGGTAACAGTAAAATCAAAACAAACTTAGGCAACTGGATAAAAGTTCTAAGATTTGGTGTAGTTTACATATAATCTAATTGATCTTATAAAAACTATGATTTATATAATATTTTGACATTCTTTGAAAAGATAATCTTCCTAAATATTCCCCTAGTAACTATAAGAATGACTTCTTTATTTAAATATTTGCTAGAGTAGGACATGTTTCTTAAAGTATATAGGCTAGTTTTTAATTGTCACAATACCTGGGGACCGCTATTGGCATTTTGCCTTAAGACCTGGGGATGCTACACATTCTGCAATGTATGACAGTCCTAAACAATGAAAAACTGTCCCATCTAAAATGTGAATAGCATCCTCATTCAGAACAAAAAACAAAAACCAAAAAAACCTCAAAACAAAACAAAACAAAACAAAACCAAAAAACCCACCTTTGATGGTATATACACATTCATCAACCCAACCAATAGCCTAGGGAAACTCAGAGGGCACAGAGGCAGCATCTCTCCTTCATTTCTATGTCTCCATTAAAGCAGATTTTCTATTGCACTTAATTTTAAACCTAATCTGAATGTGAAATGCTGATCTGTTTAACAAAAAGTACACAAAAAACAGTTTTTGCTTTTTACCTTATTTTAAAACAAGTTACAAAAATAAAATATTGTCACTTACTTGAGGTCGACCAGCTCTACCAATCATCTGCAGAATATCTGTTTCACTGTACTCTTCAAACATTCCTCCAGCATAATGCATCGTAGATTTTATAACTACCAGGTGAGCAGGCAAATTTACTCCCATAGCTAAAGTACTGGTAGTAACTGTATCAGATTAAGAAATAACAGTTTCAAGCCATGTAACTCTATTGCTTCATTAGAGATCTTCTTATAAAATATATATTCTTATAAATATAATAAAAACTCTCATATAGGGAATTTAGGAAAAACAAAGAGGAACATCACTATGTAAAATAATAACATATCTTAAAATCAAAAAATTATTGGGGTGCCTGGGTGGCACAGTGGGGTAAGCCTCTGCCTTCGGCTCAGGTCATAGTCTCAGGGTCCTGGGATTGAGCCCCGCATCAGGCTCTCTGCTCAGCAGGGAGCCTGCTTCCCCCTCTTTCTTTGCCTGCCTCTCTGCCTACTTGTGATCCTTCTCTGTCAAATAAATAAATAAAC
This sequence comes from Lutra lutra, assembly GCF_902655055.1. Taxonomy (NCBI): domain Eukaryota; kingdom Metazoa; phylum Chordata; class Mammalia; order Carnivora; family Mustelidae; genus Lutra; species Lutra lutra. The sequence continues at coordinate 119,648,484 of NC_062281.1, read as the reverse complement.
AATCTTTAAAAAACAAAAACAGAAACAAAAAACTATTAAATTCTTACTCTTCAGGTAGCACTATTCAGTAGCATGATAACCAAAACTGCCAGAGTTTACTGCAACATGTGTAAGTATGGGTAATTACATAATTTTAGATTCGTAGAAGAAAAGCAGAAATGAGTCTGAATACTCGAGCTTTTTTTTTCTCTTAACAAACAGTTTTCCAAAATATCTTAAAATAGGCACAAGAATATGTTTTACTTACAAAGAACTGGTAGATCTCCAATAGTGAAAGCTCCTTCAACTACTTTTCTATCTGACAGCTCCATACCAGCATGATGATAAGCAACACCATGTATTAAGATATCTGTAATAGAAATGTATCATCTGTTAACATTTCATACATAATTGACTCCTTTTATGTATGGCTGAAAATCCTATTCAGAAATAATCTCTAAACTTACCTCTCAGTTTCAAATCTCTTATGGAATATGCACACTTCTGTAACCTATTTTAAAAATACCATAAATTATTAACATAAAAACATAGTTTATTAATCATTTTAACATAAAAACGTAGTTTATTAATCATTTTGAAGCTACAGATATTAGAATATTTTCACAATACCGTTGTTCAAAAATCACCTTTAAGAAGTAGAGAATACCTACCTTTCATATTCAGAAGTCCCTAAATTTATAACTCAGCAAAACAAGAAACAAGTTAAAAATGGGCAAATGACCTAAATAAACGTTTTTCCAGTAAATTTGTACAAATGACCAAGAATACATGAAAAGATGCTCCACATCACTAATCATCAGGGATAAATGAAGTCAAAATTATCTCACAGCTGTTAGAATGGCTAGTATGAAAATGACAGGAAATAACAAATGCTGGTGAGGATGTAGAGAAAAGAGAGCCCTTGTGCACTGTTGGTGGGAATAGTAAACTAATATGGACCACTATGGAAAACAATATGAAGATTCCTCAAAAAAATTAAAAGCAGAACTATCACATTATCCAGCAATTCCACTTCTGGGTTATATCCAAAGGAAACAAAATCAGTATCTCAAAGAGATACCTGTACTCCTAGGTGAGTTGCAAAATTATTCAGAATAGCCAACATATATAAACATATATGTTTATATATAAACAGAGACAGATGAATAGATAAAGAACATCTGATACACACCTTCACACACAGACACACACAAACACACACAATGGAATATTATTCAGTCTTTAAAAAAAAGGAAATTCTGCCTTTTTCAACATGGATGAAGTTAGCAGCCATGTTGCTAAGTGAAATTAGCCAAAATGGTAATAATATGGTAATATGATAGTCAATTCTCATGTTATCCCACCCTTGATTAAGAAACTGAAACTGAAAAAAGTAATGTGCCCAATGGTACACGGCTAATAAAGTGGAAGCAGTGAAATCCAAATCATGGTCCCTAACTTCACACTGTTTCTGTCCTTTTTCTTTTTTAAGACTGATTTCTTTATTTGAGAGAGAGAACAGTGGGGAATGGGCAGGAGAGAGGGAGAATCCTAAATCCTAAGACTCAGAGCCTGACGGGGGGCTCCATCCCACGACCCTGAGATCATGACCTGAGCCAAAACCAAGAGTCAGTTGCTCAACAGCCTGCACCACCCAGCGTGTTACTAACACCAACATTTGTTTCTAATACCAACATTTCATTCCTGGAAAATCAGGAATAAAAAAGGGGGGTGGAAGCGGGAAGGGAGAGACAAGAGTGAAGAATGAAATGAAAGATGAGAAATTTTCCTTGAGTAACTAGGTAAAGAGTGGGAAGTAAGAAAAGGAGAAATATGATATATGCTTCTGTATAAGAAAATGATTATCTAAAACAAAATTAGCTAAGTTGGGTGCAGCAGACAACAGGGGAAAAGGGAGAGGATGGAATGGAAATTAGTTTCAAGGTTGCATTCAGGTTACCTATTTCAGTTTCTTACTCTTATAGATAGGTTCAGGTTCAAAATGCTAATTATTAAGTATTCATCTTAGGAAGTTGTATAATCAGTTCTATATGAATGATGCTACTATTACACAAAGAATTCTATCCTTTTTTTTTTTTTTTTTTTTTTGTCAGAGAGAGAGGGAGAGAGAGCGAGCACAGGCGGACAGAATGGCAGGCAGAGGCAGAGGGAGAAGCAGGCTCCCCGCCAAGCAAGGAGCCTGATGTGGGACTCGATCCCAGGACGCTGGGATCATGACCTGAGCCGAAGGCAGCTGCTTAACCAACTGAGCCACCCAGGCGTCCCTTTTTTTTTTTTTTTTTTTTGAGAATTCTATCCATTTTTATTAAAATTTCCTTCAGAGTTAGTTTTTGAGCAAGAAAATAAGGCTCATTGCTTGACAACCACATCTGCTTCTGACTAAAAGTCACATGGCCCAACATGATCAACTAGCTTATTCACCCAAGTAGAAGGTCCCAAATTACTCATTGCTACTTACTGTCTCCTCACTCCATAACTATACTTTTTTTAAAATTCCAGTTTACGTTTATACTATTACTAGTTTTATAATGACCTGGTCAATTGGTTTGTGAAACCCCATCTTTGCTTAAAAAATTTAGAAAATTAATAATCAAGAATGTTAAAAAACCAAGTCCAGCTGGTATGGAAACTATTAATTGCAATTTAATTATAGAAAAGGATTTTGCCAGCAAAATGATCTAATGGATGCATACATTTTCCCAATATACTTGATCACTGCCTTAAGTAGCCAAGAAGTTTTCTGGATTAAAACCAAAGGCTCAGACCAGGTGATTAAAATAGAAACTTTAAAAAAAGGCTTAGGAAACATTCTCATTACAAGAATACTACCAATTAACTTCCTGAAGTTAACTAAGACATTCCAAAATACAGAAATATTTTGTTATTTGAATGCATTATATAACAGAAGAAGTATTTAATAAAAAGCTAAAGAAACCAGAGTACAAAATAGCTGAACATGTTAGATTTAGAAACCTTAGTAACAGAATCTGGGGGCTTGATGGGCAAAAAGAAGTCTTGTAGGAGTTGCTAGAACATGAGTGGTCAAAGGAGAATTGAGTCTCTTTTCCTGGTCTACACCAACTCAAAATAGCATCCCATTCATTTTCATTCAATATATCCAGAATAGAATCATGGTTCTCTCAAACCAACTCCTCTTCCAGTGTTTCCCCGTCTTAGTTATACAGCACTCCCTGGTTGTTCATGCCATGTTTATCACTGACATCTCCCTTACCTTCCTCCACATAGGAAATCAATTACCAAGTCCTATTTATTTTTACTTCTAATTATATCTCAAATATATCATTTTATCTCCATCAACACTGTCACCTCCTTAGTTCAAATCACTATTAGTTTCTAATAGTTTGAAATGCTCAAACATATGCAATTGGAGATGTCAGTTAGGCACGGACTATAGACTAGAGTTCAGAATGGAGCTATAAATTTAGGAACTGACAGACATATATAAATACGAGCATACATATATTCTTTGAACCCATGTGATAGACACAAATACCCAGGAGTCTGGAATTAGAAAGAATGAACCTTGGATAGAACCTCCAGAATGCCAACCTTTCAGAGCTGCATAGAAGAGGATTGAGAATGAGCAGCCAGCAAAGTAGGAAAAAACTTGGTAGAGGATGATCACGGAAGCACAGAGTCCAGAATTTTGAAGTAAGGTGGGAGGGATCAAATGTATTAGAGGCTCCTGAGAGATCAATAGCAAGAATAGCTTTAGTGAAAGATTACAACAGATACCAAATTCAAAGTGGATTTTAAAAAAAAATGAAGATAGCAATATGAATAATCTTTCAAGAAACTGGCTAAGAAATAAAGAAAATAGGATCAGAGTGTCACTAAGATTCACTCTCTCACTTAATCTTCCAAATTACTCTTATCCTTAATTTATACCTAAGGAAACTGAGGCTTAGAGAGGCTGATTAACTTGAAAAGGTGAAAGAACAAACCCAGTTTTCTCATCTCATCTAGATAATCCCTAAAAGTCTTCCCATCTCTAATAACAAAAAAAGGAGAAAATGTACCTCTGTTTCTGTTCCACAGCCATGATAAATTTAGCATCTTTCACAAGAACAGAAGCAGCCTGTTGTACACCTTTCCTTGTTGCACAAAACTGAAAATAAATGAATAATTCTTGGATTGATCTTATTAAAAACTGAACATTACACTCAAAAATAAGCAACTAACAATCCATACCACAAGTGTGGGTTTCTGATCAGAGTATGTTTGTATAACACTGGCAATTTTGTAGTTGAGGGTTAAATCAAACTTAAATTCAGTTTGGTTACTTCTGCAGGGGAATCCAAGAACCACTTTCCGAAGTTTCACCGGCCTATGTCTCTCATCCATTTTCAGGCATACCGCAGGTCTTTCACCATCTGAAAGCCATTCTGCAATCTTTAAATGACAGAAACATATATTAAAAGTTCTTTCTAGTCAAGTTTTATGGCTAAACAACGCAATAACAGACCACTTTTAAAGACAAGGTATAAAAATAATTAAGCTGTCTTTTTCAGTATTACATATTCCAGTGATACTATTCTATTTATATATTGGTAAATATTATCAGTAACAGTATTTTAAGATTATTCCCACCTTTCAATATGCTAAACTCCCAATTAATTATTATTTTATTTACCTTCCCAAGAGTCCAAAATAAAATTGATTTTGGCAGAGAAACTGAATTTCTCACTATCATTATTAACCATCCTATTTTTCAGAACTATGCCTAGATATATATGACAGCTCTTTTGAGTTGTGCTACATAATAGCCAAGGAGTAGCAAAGTAATGGTTGGCTTAGATTAGCAAGGGCTGACAATTTTTAAACAAAGAGCAAATAAATGTTTAAGAGATAATAGTGCTGAAAGTACATTTCAGACTCAATGCCTGAGTCATTTGTTAATTTCTGAAGCTGTGGTGAGCAATCCTTATCTTCATATAACCTGGTTAGTAATTGGGCTTTATGCCTGCTCTGAAACTAACCACTGCTTTGACAGGAAGATGGATTAATGAGTTTTAGTTGCAGGGGAAAGAAATATTAAAACATTTCAAGGTTAAAGTGTATGCAAATAAGGTCACACAAGAATTTAATTTAAAAGGAGCAGAAGGCCAAGGGTGAAGACCCTAATTTAGGAGAAAATTGACACAGAGGATTTGTACAAAGAGACAGGAACGTAGCATACACAGATGTGGTGATTATCACAAAGGGCAAAAGAATTTCAAGAATTATAGAGTACTGATATTTAACGACTGCTTACAAATCACTAAGAAAAGTTTATTATCCCAATGTGAAAAAAAGGGTAAAGAACAGGGGAGAGACAAGATGGCAGAGAAGTAGCAGCCTGAAATGACATCAGAACCCAGGAGTTCAGTTAGATAGGTATCAAACCACACCTACAAACTCAACAGGAGATAGAAGAGAAGAAGAGCAGCAATTCTAGGAACAGAAAATTGACCACTTTCTGAAAGGTAGGACGAGTGGAGAAGTGAATTTAAAGTGATGGAAGATAGACTGCGGGGGGGAGGGGCTGGCTCCGGGCAAGTGGTGGAGCAAGGAGCACAAAATCAGAACTTTAGAAGTCTTGCTCCACTGACGGACATCGCTCCAGAGGCCAAGCGGGTGTGGAGTGATTGTGGGGACAGTGTGATCTCAGGTCCCACGGGGGTCACAGAAAGGTCAGGGGAATCTGAGTGTGGCAGAGCTCCCAGGTATCAGAGCAGGGAAGCCGACTACAGAGACAGAGCCAAAGAATGAGCCTTCAAATCAGGGTTACCTTAAACCGTGATCCAAAGCACCGTCAGACCACTGCTCTTCAAACAGGAACCCCACAAGGGGCAGATCCAGAGAGGCTCAACTTCCTGCTCTGGGAGGAGCAGCACGGCAGGAATCTGCTGGGTTTGGAGACTCCAAATAGGGTCATGTGCCAGAGACAGAAATGCTCAGTCACAGGCCAGGTGAGCTTGGGAGTGCGGCTGGTGACCAGGGAGACAGGAGTGATTGACTGCTTATCTCTGAGGGCCACTGAGGAGTGGGGTTCCAGGCTCTTGCCTCCTCCAGGCAGAGATTGGGAGGCCGCCATTTTCATTCTCATCCTCCAAAGCTCCACAGAAAGCATTCAGGGAAAAAAGCTCCAAGAAAGAACCTAAGCAGATTACTTAGCCTGGTCCCTGGCAAGGTCAGTACAATTTTGCCTCAGGCAAAGACATTTAAGAATCACTACAACAGGCCCCTCACAAAGAAGATCAGCAAAACATCCAGCCAAGACCAAGCTCACCTATCGAGAAGAGCAGAACTCCAGAGCTAGGGGAAAGCAACACATAGAATTCATGGCTTTTTCACCATGATCCATTAGTCTTGCAAAGTTAAATGTTTTTTAATTGTATTTTTTCTTATTCTGTTTTTTAAATTTTTCCTCTTTCCTCTTTCAATGTTTTCTAACTAGTTTATCTTAACAATATCTTTCTTAAAAATATCATTTTAAACATTCATTGTTATAGTCATATTTTATGCTTTCATTGTATTTAACCTTATTTTTTGTATACATATAGGTGTTTTTTTCCTAAAAAATTTTGGGATACAATTTCTTCTAATAGATCAAAATATACCCTAATCTAGCACATGACTAGTGTGTCTAGTCTCCAGCCTGAGCACAATCCCTCCTCTTTTTTTTTCCAACCAACTTATCAATTCCTTTTTTAGAATTCTTTTTTAAATTTTCATCTTTATAGTCATATTTCATCCCCTAATCATGTTTACCCTTATTTTTGTATATATATGTTTTTCTTTCTTTAAAATTTAGGAAGGTAGTTTCTTCTAAGAGACCAAAATACACCCAACATCAAGTGCGTGGCTCTGTTCTATTCACTAGTCTAATATATATATATATATATATATATATATATATATATATATATAATTTTTTATTTTTTAATTTTTATTTTTTTCCTCCTTTCTTCTCCCCCTGGTTTTGGGTCTTTTCTGATTTGGTTAGCATACTTTTTTCTGAGGTCTTTGCCATCTTTTAGTATGTATTCTCTCATTCATACATTCTTATCTGGATAAAATGACAAGGCGGAAAAACTCACCACAAAAAAAGGAACAAGAGGCAGTACCGATGGCTAAGGACCTAATCACTACAGACATTGGAATATGTCAGAAATACAGTTCAGAACGACGATTCTCAAGGTGCTAGCTGGGCTCAAAAAAGGCATGGAAGATATTAGAGAAACCCTGTCTGGAGAAATAAAAGCCCTTTCTAGAGAAATAAAAGAACTAAAATCTAACCAAGCTGAAATAAAAAAAGCTATTAATGAGGTGCAATAAAAAATGGAGGCTCTTACTGCTAGGATAAATTAGGCAAAAGAGAGAATTAGTGATAGAGAATAAAGAAGCTGAGCAAAAGAGACAAACAACTACTGGACCACGAGGGGAGAATTCGAGAGATAAGTGATACCATAAGACGAAACAATATTAGAATAATTGGGATTCCAGAAGAAGAAGTAAGAGAGAGGGGGCAGAAGGTATATTGGACCGAATTATAGTAGAGAATTTCCCTAATATGGCAAAGGGAACAAGCATCAAAACCCAGGAGGCACAGAGAATCGCCCCCCTAAAATCAATAAAAATAGGTCCACACACCATCATCAAATAGTAAAACTTACAAGTCTTAGTGACAAAGAGAAAATCCTGAAAGCAGCTCGGACAAGAAGTCTGTAACATACAATGGTAGAAATATTAGACTGACAGCAGACTTATCCAGAGAGACCTGGCAGGCCAGAAAGAACTGGCATGATATATTCAGAGCACTAAATGAGAAAAATATGTAGCCAAGAATACTATATCCAGCTAGGCTATCATTGAAAATAGAGAGATAAAAAGCTTCCAGGACAAACAAAAATTAAAAGAATTTGCAAACACCAAACTAGCCCTACAGAAAATATTGAAAGGGGTCCTCTAAGCAAAGAGAGAGCCTAAAAATAGTAGACCAGAAAGGAAGAGAGACAATATACAGTAACAGTCACCTTACAGGCAATACAATGGCATTAATTCATATCTTTCAATAGTTACCCTGAATGTTAATGGGCTAAATGCCCCAATCAAAAGACATAGGGTATCAGAAGGAATAAAAAAAAAAAACAGAACCCATCAATGTGCTACCTACAAGAAACTCATTTTAGACCCAAAGACACCTCCAGATTTAAGGTGAGGGGGTAGAAAACCATTTATCATGCCAATGGACATCAAAAGAAAGCTGGGGTGGCAATCCTTATAACAGATAAATTAGATTTTAAGCCAAAGACTATAATAAGAGATGAGGAAGGTCACTACATCATACTTAAAGTGCTTCCCAACAAGAAGATCTAACAATTTTAAATATCTATGCCCCTAACATAGGAGCAGCCAACTATATAAACCAATTAATAACAAAATCAAAGAAACACATCGACAATAATACAATAATAGTAGGGGACTTTAACACCCCCTCACTGAAATGGACAGATAATCCAAGCAAAAGATCAACAAGGAAGTAAAGGCCTTAAAGGACACACTGGACAAGATGGACATCACGATATATTCAGAACATTCCATCCCAAAGCAACAGAATACACATTCTTCACTAGAGAAGATGGAACATTCTTCAGAATAGATCACATCCTGGATCATAAATCAGGTCTCAGCCAGTACCAAAAGATTGGCATCATTCCCTGCATATTTTCAGACCACGATGCTCTGAAACTAGAACTCAATCACAAGAGAAAGTTGGAAAGAACTCAAATACATGAAGGCTAAAAAGCATCCTACTAAAGAATGAATAGGTCAACCAATAAATTAAAGAATTCAAAAAATTCATGGAAACAAATGAAAATGAAGACACAATTGTTCAAAATCTGTGGGACACAGCAAAGGCAGTCCTGAGAGGAAAGTATATAGCCTTTCTCAATAAAATATATAGGCCTTTCTCAATAAACAAGAAAGGTCGCAAGTACACAACCTAACCCTACACCTAAAGGAGCTGGAGAAAGAACAGCAAAGAAAGCCTAAACCTAGCAGGAGAAGAGAAATAATAAAAAGAACAGAAATCAATGCAATTGAAACCAAAAGAACAGTAGAACAAATCAACGAAACTAGGAGCTGGTTCTTTGAAAGAATTAATAAGATTGATAAACCCCTAGCCAGACTTATCAAAAAGAAAAGAGAAAAAACCCAAATAAATAAAATCATGAATGAAAAAGGAGAGATCACAACCAACACCAAAGAAATATAATTACAAGAACATATTATGAGCAAATATACGCCAGGAAATTTGACAATCTGGAAGAAATGGGTGCATTCCTAGAGACGTATAAACTACCAAAACTGAACCAGGAAGATACAGAAAACGTGAACAGACCCATTACCAGTAAGGAGACTGAAACAGTCATCAAAAATCTCCCAACCTGGAGCACCTGGGTGGCTCAGTGGGTTAAGCCTCTGCCTTCAGCTCAGGTCATGATCTCAGGATCCTGGGATCGAGTCCTGCATCGGGCTCTCTGCTCAGCAGGGAGTCTGCTCCCCACCTTTCCTCTCTGCCTACTTGTGATCTCTCTCTGTCAAATAAATAAATAAAATCTTCAAAAAAAAAAATCTCCCGACAAACAAGAACCCAGGGTCAGACAGCTTCCCAGGGGAATTCTACCAAACATTTAAAAAAGAATTAATACCTATTCTCCTGAAACTGTTCCAAAAAAATAGAAATGGAAGGAAAACTTCCAAACTCATTTTATGAGGCCAGCATTACCTTGATCCCAAAACCAGACAAAGACCCCATCAAAAAAGAGAATTATAGACCAATATCCTTGAGGAACACAGATGCGAAAATTCTCACCAAAATACTAGTCAATAGGATCTAAAAGTACATTAAAAGGATTATTCACCACGACCAAGTAGGATTTATTCCTGGGCTGCAAGTTTGGTTCAACATCCTCAAAATAATCAATGTGATACAATACATTAATAAAAGAAAGAACAAGAACCATATGATACTCTCAATAGATGCTGAAAAAGCATTTGACAAAGTACAGCATCCTTTCTTGATAAAACTCTTCGAAGTGTAGGGATAGAGGGTACATACCTCAATATCATCAAAGCCATCTATGAAAAACCCACAGTGAATATAATTCTCAATGGGGAAAAACTGAGAGCTTCTCCCCTAAGGTCAGGAACATGGCAGGGCTGTCCACTATCACCACTGCTATTTAACATAGTACTAGAAGTCCTAGCCTCAGCAATCAGACAACAAAAAGAAATTAAAGGCATCCGAATTAGCAAAGAAGAAGTCAAACTCTCACTCTTTGCACGTGATATGATACTTTATGTGGGAAACCCAAAAGACTCCACTCCAAAACTGCTAGAACTCATACAGGAGTTCAGTAAAGTGTCAGGATATAAAATCAATGCACAGAAATCAGCTGCATTTCTATACACCAACAGCAAGACAGAAGAAAGAGAAATTAAGGAGTCAATCCCATTTACAACTGCCCCCAAAACCTTTACATACCTAGGAATAAACCTAACCAAAGAGGCAAAGAATCTGTACTCAGAAAACTGTAAAGTACTCATGAAAGAAACCAAGGAAGACACAAAGAAATGGAAAAATGTTCCATGCTCATGGACTGGAAGAACAAATATTGTGAAAATGTCTATGCTACCTAAAGCAATCTACACATTTAATGCAATCCCTATCAAAAAACCATCAATTTTTTTTTCAAAGAAATGGAACAAATAATCCTAAAATTTATATGGAACCAGAAAAGACCCCAAATAGCCAGAGGAATGTTGAAACAGAGAGCCAAAGTTGGTAGCATCACAATTCCAGACTTCAAGCTCTATTACAAAGCTGTAATCATCAAGACAGTATGGTACTGGCAGAAAAACAGACTCATAGATCAATGGAACAGAACAGAGAGCCCAGAAATAGACCCTCAACTCTATGGTCAACTAATCTTCGACAAAGCAGGAAAGAATGTCCAATGGAAAAAAGACTGTCTCTTCAACAAATGGTGTTGGGAAAACTGGGACAGCCACATGAAGAAGAATGAAAGTGGACCATTTCCTTACACACACACAAAAATAGACTCAAAATGGATGAAAGACCTCAATGTGAAACAGGAATCCATCAAAATCCTTGAGGAGAACACAGGCAGCAACCTCTTCAACCTCAGCCACAACAACTTCTTCCTAAAAACATCACCAAAGGCAAGGGAAGCAAGGGCAAAAATGAACTACTAGGACTTCATCGAGATAAAAAGCTTTTTTGCACACCAAGGGAAAGAGTCAACAAAACCAAAAGACAACTGACAGAATGGGAGAAGATATTTGCAAATGACATATCAGATAAAGGGCTAGTATCCAAAATCTGTAAAGAACTTCTCAAACTCAACACCCAAAGAACAAATAATCTAAACAAGAAATGGGCAAAGGACATGAACAGACATTTCTGCAAAGAAGACATCCAGATGGCCAACAGACACATGAAAAAGTGCTCCACATCACTCGGCATCAGTGAAATACAAATCAAAACCACAGTGAGATACCACCTCACACCAGTCAGAATGGCTAAAATTAACAAGTAAGGAAATGACAGGTGTTGGCGAGGATGTGGAGAAAGGGGAACCCTCCTACACTGTTGGTGGGAGTGCAAGCTGGCGCAGCCACTGTGGAAAACAATATGGAGGTTCCTCTTCTTTCAAGCGAAACAAAAGCAAAAATGAACACTGAGACTTCATCAAGATAAAAAGCTTCTGCACAGCAAAGGAAATAGTCAACAAAATAAAGAGGCAATCCATGGAATGAGAGAGGATATTTGCAAATGACAAGAACTTCTCAAACTCAACAACCCAAAAAACAAATAATCTAGTCAAAAAATGGGCAGAGGACATGAACAGACACTTCTCCAAACCAGATATATGAATGGCTAACAGACACATGAAAAAATGTCCAATATCATTAGCCATCAGGGAAATTCAAATCAGAACCACACTGAGATACCACCTTACACCAGTTAGAATGGAAAAAATTAACAAGGCAGGAAACAACAAATGTTGGAGACAATATGGAGAAAGGGGAACCCTCTTACACTGTTGGCGGGAATGCAAATTGGTAAAGCCACTGTGGAAAACAGTACGGAGGTTCCTCAGAAAGCTAAAAGTAGAGCTAACCAATGACCCAGCAATCCCACTACTGGGTATTTAGACCCAAAGGCACAGATGTAGTGAAAAGAAGGGGCATATGCACCCCAATGTTCATAGCAGCAATGTCCACAATAGCCAAACTGTGGAAGGAGCCGAGAAGCCCTTCAACAGATGAATGGATAAAGAAGATGTGATCCATATATGCAATGGAATATTACTCAGTCATCAAAAAGGAAGAATACCCACCACTTGCATTGACATGGAAGGAATGAAGGGGACTAAACTAAGTGAAATAAGTCAAGCAGAGAAAGACAACTATTATATGATTTCACTTATATGTGGAAGATATGGAATAGCATGGAGGACATTAGGAGAAGGAAGGGAAAAATGAAGGGAGGGAAATTAAAGGGGGAGACGAACCATGAAAGACTATGCACTCTGGGAAATAAACTGAGGGTTTCAGAAGGGAGGAAGGTAGGGGGATGCATTGGCTGGTGATGGGTATTAAGGAGGGCACATATTGCAATGAGCACTGGGTGTTATATGCAAACAATGAATCATGGAACATGATATCAAGGACTAATGAAGTACTGTATGGTGACTAACATAATATAGTAAGAAAATATACTTACTTCAGTAAAAATCAAAGCAGTTCAAATTTTTAAAATAAAGTACATTTTAAACAAGAAATGTGACAACCATTTATTTTTAAAGATTTTACCTATTTACTTGAGAGATAGAGTGCATGTGTGTACATGTGTGCAAGGGGGAGGGAGAGAGGGAAGTGGGGAAGAAGACTCCCTCCTGAGCAGGTAGCCTGGATCGCAGGACCCAGGATCATGACCTGAGGCAAAAGTAGATGCTTAACCGACTGGGCCACCCAGGCACCCCAACAACTATTTAAATGTAATAATAACAATAATTTATTATAATATCCAGTGCTGGAATACAGAGAAATGGCTAATGATGGAAGTATAAATGACTATACCATCTACTGAAAGCACTGTTTCCTTAGAGTTTTATATATCCTTTGACTCAGTTATTTCACACTAGACATCCATCCTAGAGAAATAATCATAGGGCGCCTGGGTGGCTCAGTTGGGCGACTGCCTTTAGCTCACGTCATGATCCTAGAGTCCCAAGATCAAGTCCTGCGTCAGGCTCCCTGCTTGGCAGGTAATCTGCTTCTCCTGCTGACCTCTCTCCTCTTATGCTCTCTTTCTCTCACTCTCTCTCTCTCAAATAAATAAAATCTTTAAAAAAAAGATTCTGGAAAAAAAATCACGTTTTCAAAGATGTATTAACTTTAGCACCATTTACAATAGCAAAAATGGAAATAATCTTCCATCATTAAAGCAATAGATAAATTATAAAAGCCACATATAATTAGATAAATAATTTATAATAAAACCACAAAAACTATATTAAATAAGAGTATCTAATGACATGGAAATGTCTGTAGGTTACATGGAAGTCATAAAAGAGCACACATAGGAGCGCCTGGGTGGCTCAGTGGGTTAAGCCGCTGCCTTCGGCTCAGGTCATGATCCCAGGTCCTGGGTTCAAGCCCCACATCGGGCTTTCTGCTCAGCAGGGAGCCTGCTTCCTCCTCTCTCTCTGCCTGCCTCTCTGCCTACTTGTGATTTCTCTCTGTCAAATAAATAAATAAAATCTTTAAAAAAAAAAAAAAGAGCACACATAGTATGATTCTACCTATACCACTGGAAAGATGAACACTGGGTTTCTATTGACTAAATATACTTAAAAATTTTATGTTATTCTTGAATATGAACAAAATAAGTTGTTAACAGGAAAATGAATAATTTTGCCAAATTAAAGATAAATCAGGCAAAAATTTCCATTAGATTTGACAATATGGAACTATATTTGAAATTTCTAAGTAGTAAAAGAAAAAAGTCCTACTACAGTAGGCTATGAAGTAAATAGGAGTGAGAAAAAATGAAACCATACTATTTTTCAAGAAGTTTGCCCAGATATTGAAAAAAAATTAGAACAAGTACAATACTGCATACAATTATTTATCTGTCTATGTACTCCATTAACCATGAGATCCTCCTCAAGGGCCAGATCTATATGTTTTCACTTTTGTATCTATTATTAGTGTTTACCATAATGCCAGTCACATAGAATGTGGAAAGATGGGTAGTAATCACCTAAGCAATTATTTTCATTCTCCACCATATTTTGCTATACAACTAGAGTCAGCTGATTACAACAACCATAATAAATTACTAGTCATTATGAGGTATCTGAAACCCATAAAAACCAAGACTTTTAGATACTAGTAAAGAACAGACTAATAGCAATTATTTGGTTTCATTAAACCAAATCAACCAAATATTAAGGCTTAATACTGCCATACCTATGAGATCTGACTATAACTTTCTACAACATACTTTCCTACTAAATCATTTATGGGATTTGTAGGAAAAAACCCTCACTTCCCCTTAAGATTAAAATGACAAAATATTTCACGAGTCATAAAAAAGTCCGATAGACTAAAATTCTAACTTACATCCTCAGCATTTGGAATTGTTGCAGATACAGCTACAAATCTCATTGGAATAATTATGCCACTATTTTCAGAAGCAGGAGATAAAGACTGTACAGTTTTCATTCTGCTAACTACAACTTCAAGAGTTGGTCCACGATTTTCATCTTTTATAACATGTACCTAAGAAAGAAACCAAGAAAAAAATGATTAACTATAAAAATAAAAAAACTATTTAATTGATTAAAATCCATAATAATATTAACACTCTTAAGAAAATAAGACTTTCTACTTTCTACTTGAAGGGACAAAACAGAGTTTGGTTGAAAATGTCTTATTTCTTTCTATCCATCCTAGTCATCATTTTATGCTTATCTCTGAAAATAAGTTGAAGTAATGTTGTTCACTACCTCATCAATGAGAAAGAGTCTAACCAGCTTGACCAAAGAGTTGTCTCTCCATTTTCTAGTCATGCTATCCCATTTTTCCTAAAGAAAAAATGCAAGTGGTTTAACATAAGAAATTATAATAAATATTATTAAGACATCAATAAAAATCTTAACCTGATACAAAGGATGGGCAATATTTTATGTCTTAAAAGTATCCTGAAAAAGATTTAAAGATTAAAAACACTTTAAAGAATTTTGATAGTCTTATAAGTGCTTAAAAAACTAACCCCCCATTTATTTTTTACATAACCAAAAATATACAAAATTATAGTTTAAGTACCTTTTTAAAGCCCTACTAAGGTCCTCCCTCTGTAATACATAATACTTGGATAAAAGAATACAAGCAAAAAATATGATTGCAAATTATCCTCAATAACAAATTACCTATTCATATATTTTGTCTATTTTGCCCATTTGGTAGTTTGTCTTTTACTTACAGATAAGTAAGTATTCTTTATATAACCTGAATAGTAGTATTTTTTATGTTTGTTTCTTTTTTACATTGCATATATTTTCTTATACTTTGTATTTTCTCTTAATTTTTATTCATGGTGAAGAGAAACATTTTCTAATAAACCAAGGAAATAACTGAGTATAAATAACACCTACTGGAGTTGTCATAATAATATGGGCATGCTGAATCTCAAATAGGTCATCCATTACTGTATCTCCAGTGAGTTCTTTACAATTCAATCCTATTGGTCCAAATTTTTCTTTCCAATCATCAAAACGCTGACTACACAGGGCTTTTATTGGTGCCACTATAACAATATAAGATATTTATTTTGAATGTCAGTGCAATTTTCAAATTGCTTCCACAAACATTGGTTAATAAAATTAAGATCAAACATCGAGGTGTTGCCTAGTACTTATAAATTGAAAGAGTTAACAATATAAGCATATTATTTAGAGATATAATCACCAGGCTGTACTAAAAATAGAAAAACAAGTAATTGTTCAGGGAATTGTAACTAAGAGCAGAGAGAGGTAAGGTAGGAGATTATGCTTTTCATTGTAAGACTTTTTGTAATAATCTATCTTTTTTAACCATGTACATAAATTACTTTGATGAAAAATTTTAAATACACACACACACACACATATATCTAAGAACAAAGAGTTCAGGTTCCTAAGGAAATTTTTTAGAATTTCAAAATGTTTGAATTTATTGTTCTTGTTGTCCTTTAAAAAATAAACACATGTTGTCTGGAGCACTGGGTGTGTTGCATAAAGAATCTTGGAACACTGACAAAAAATTAAATTAAAAAAAAGATCAAAAGGAGAAAAAAAAAACATGTAAAGGTCAAACTCTCAATTCAAATATTAATTTTTATTTACAACTGTGGGAAAATGTGTTTGGAATTTAATGTAACAGACAAGAGCAAATGTGACAGGTTTTCATTAAAAATGTGTGGCAAACCGAATATTAATTCTTATGGCTTGAACTTTATTTCTTACTTTTGCCTCAGTGGTTTTTCATTATTATAATTAATTACTCTTATATAATACTTACTGTAAACAATTTTAATATTTGACCATGGCAATGGGACTTCCATTAATAATCTTGTTATAGCTAGTTCAAACACTACAGTTTTCCCAGAACCAGTTGGAGCACAAATCACAAAATTCCTATCTGTGTAAAGAAGCTAAAAAATAAAATTTAATCAATCATGGAATATATAGAATTTTTCATTCACACTCTCAATTTGTTAGAAAATATGTAAGAAAGACTCTCTGGAATAATAATTCAAATTATTTTTACCTCTAAACTTACTAAAATTCTAACCCTACTCTACATCCACACCCTCCCAAAAAAAACACCATTATTAAATAATTTATCATTATGTTTTATTTGTGAAAATAATATGTTAGACCTAGAAGAAAATAATTTCTTTAGCTTCCAGAGAAATTTTATAAATTTAATAAGTATAAACAAACCCCATCTATGAAAGTCACATACATTCATTTAGCAAACATTTTTTGAGTCCCTATAGTGTACCAGTCACTGAGCATGGCACTGGAAACATAAAGAAGAATGTGATCTAGTCCTTGCCCTTAGAGAGTACACAATAAAATAAGAAGAGGCAGATAAATAAAAATCATAATAAAATACTTACATCATCAAAGGCTTTGGATTGTATATAGTTGAAATATGGGAATTCCTTGAAAACACTTCTAAATTTTGCCGCTTAGAATAGCATTAAGGAGTCAAATATTTCAGAATTTTTAAGAATTCTTTACTTTTAATTAACTAATTAATTGGTTACTTTTAATATAAAAATTCAATTAATCAATATTAACTTTGATAATATTTAATGATGAGGCTTTAATACTTGCTGTTTTAACATCATAAGAAAGGAATTAATAGATATAGAGGGAGTGACTAATATGGCAACAAAAGAGGCTCCTGAACCTTCCCTCCTCCCACAGATGCACCAAACATATAGTTACACATGGAGCAATTCTAAGAAAAATCCAGAAATTAGTTAAGTGACTCCTACACACTGGGTGAATGAAAATGCCCACAATGAAATGGGTAGGAAAGGCTGAGACAACTCTTACCCTAACTCCCATCTTTGGCAAAGCACCATACAAACAGAAAGGAACTCCCAACTCCCAGCTTCTCCCAGCAAAGACTTTGGATCACACATCTAGAGCCCCAACCTTTAAGGCTCCCACCCACAGGATAAGCCCCCAACACCCAACTCTGTAAGCCAACAGGGTTTGCAACCATGAGACCCACAGGACTATAGCAAACAAATAAGCAGTTCTTAAATGGGCACAGGAACAACTCCTCTTCCTCTGCAGATATACTCAGTGCAGAGGGAGCAGCAAAAATGTTCATTTCCAGTTTCTACTTTCTCGCTACTACCTCAGGTTCTGGCTTTCAATCAGCCTGCACCTAGGTGCTAATTACAACCCTCCCCTTTGGGACACTGATACATTTTAGCTCAACTACTAGAAGCCACTAAGAACAAAGACAGTGAGTTGGGCAATCAGAAAGGTTTGAAAGGGAACTATGAGTTTGGGTTAAGTTAATTGATGAGGCTCATCTCCTAAGAACAGCCTGTCAATATTGGGAGAGGTGGATATTTTATCAAATGTGTAAAAACCAGCATAGGGGTTAAGGAAAACGAAGGAATGGGAATATGTTCCATATAAAAGAACAAGATAAATCTCCAGAAACCAAACTTAACAAAACAGAGATAAGTGATTTATCCAGTAATTTAAGAGAATACATAAAAATGCTCACCAAGGTCAGGAAAGCAATGCATAAACAAAGTAAGAATTTCAACAAAGTCACAGAAGATATAAAAAAAGTACCAAACAGAAATCACAAGGATTCAACATCAGACAGATCAAACAGAAGAAAGAATCAATGAACTCAAAGACAGGGCAATGGAATTAATCCGGTCAGAGGAGCAAAATGAAAAAAGAATGAAAAAAAAAAAAAAAAGAAGATAGCTTAAGGGGCTTAGCTTACACTGATACCAAAGCCAGGTAAGGATACTACAATAAAAAGAAAATTACAGGCCAATATTCCTAGTGAATATAGATGCAAAAATCCTCTACAAAATATTAACAAACCAAATTCAACAGTGTATTAAAAGGGTCACAACCACATGATCAAATGGAATTTATTTCTGGAATAGAAAGAAGTTCAATGTCCACAAATAAATCAACATGATACGCCCACATTAGAAAGTTAAAGATCAGGAGTGCCCAGCTGGCTCAGTCAGAAGAGCATGTGACTCCTGATCTTAGGGTCATGAGTTCAAGCCCCACATTGGGCACAGAGCTTACTTAAAAAAAAAAAAAAAAAAAAAAGTTAAAGATAAAAATCGTATGATCGGGGCACCTGGGTGGCTTAGCTTGTTAAGCATCTGCCTCTGGCTCAGGTCATGATCCTGGAGTCCTAGGATCAAGTTCCATATCGGGCTCCCTGCTCAGTGGGGAGTCTGCTTCTCCTTCTGCCCTTCACCCTGCTTGTGCTTTCTCTCTCTCTCTAAGTAAATAAAATCTTAAAAGAAAAATCATATGGTCATCTCAATAGATGTAGAAAAAGCATTTAACAAATACAGTATCCTTTCAAGATAAAAACGCTCCAGAAACTGGCTAAAGAAGGAATGTCCTTCAATATAATAAAAGCCATTTATGACAAGCCCACAGCTAACATCATATTCAATGGCAAAAAGATGAAAGCTTTTGTCTAAGATTAGGAAAGAGACAAGGATGCCCACTTTCACTACTTTTAATAGTCGTGGAAATCCTAACCAGAGAAATTAGGCAAGAAAGAGATATAAAAGGTATCCAAATTGAAAAGAAGAAGTAAAGCGGTCTCTATTCAGAGATGACATCATATTATATATAGAAAAAACTAGAGACGCCACTATAAAACTGTTAGAATAAACAAATTCAGTAAGGTTGCAGGGTACAAAATCAATATACAAAAATCAGTTGCATTTCCGTGCACTAACAACAAAATATCAAAAAGAAATGAAGAAAACAATCCTATTTACAATAGCATCAAAAAATAAAATACTAAGGAATAAAGCTAACCATCCCATTGACAATAGCATTAAAAATAAAATACTTATGAATAAATTTAACCATTAACTATAAAACAGTGATGAAAGAAACTGAAGACACAAATAAATGGAAGGATATTCCATGTTCAAGGATTCAAGAACTGATATTGCTAAACTGTAAACTGCCAAAGCAATCTACAGATTCAATTCAATCCTTATCAAAATTCCAACTGCATTTTTTAGAGAAATATAAAAAAAAATCCTAAAATTCATATGGAGTTACACAAGACCCCAAATGGCCGAAGCAATCTTGAGAAAGAACAAAGCCAGAGGCATCATACTTGCTGATTTCAAACTGTATTACGAAGCTACAGTAATCAAAAACTGGATGGTATGGGCATAAAAACCAGACAGCTAGATCAATGAGACAGAATAGATAGGCTAGAAATAAATCTGTGCATATATGATCAATAAATTTTCAACAAAGGAGCCAAGAAGTGGGAAAAGATAACCTCTTCAATAAAAAGTATTGGAAAAACTGGATATCCACACACAAAAGAATAAAACTGGATCCCTTACACTATATACAAAAATCAATTCAAAGTGAATTAACCAATTGAATATAAGACCTGAAATCCTAAAACTCCTAGAAGAAAACATAGGGAATAAACTTCCCTACACTAGTCTTAGCAATTTTTTTTTAGATTTAAAACCAAAGGCAAAGGCAACAAATGTGAAAATAAACAAGTATACTACTTCAAACTAAAAAGCTTCTGCACAGCAGAGGAAACCATCAATAAAATGAAAAAGCAGCCTATGGATAAAATATTTGTAAACCATATGTATGATAAGGGGTTAGTATCCAAAATACACAAGAACTCATACAACTCAATAGCAAAAAACAAATAACCTAATTTAAAAATGGGCAAAGGCCTGAACAATTTTCCAAAGAAGACACAAATGAAGACACAAATGGCCAAAAGTAAATAAAAAGTGCTCAACATCACAAATCATCAGGGAAATGCAAATTGAAACCACAATGAGAGATCACCTCACACCTATTAGGATGCCATTTACCAAAAAGACAAAAAATAATCCAGTGAGGATGTGGAGAAAAGAGAACACCTGTACACTGTAGATAGGAATGTAAAGGGGTACAGCCACTATGGAAAACAATATTGAGGTTCCTTCAAAAATTAAAAATAGAACTATCTTATGATCCAGCAATTTCACTTTTGGGTACACATTCAATGTGGGGCTTGAACTCACAACCCTAAGATTAAGACCTGAGATGAAATCAAGAGTCAGACACTTAACAGACTGAGCCACCCAGGTGCCCTTAGGGCACATATTCAAAGCAAAATCAGTATCTCAAACAGAAAACTGTAATCCCATGTTCACTGCAGCATTATTCATAATAACCAAGATTTGGAAATAATCTTAAGTGTCTGCAAAGAGACAAATGGATAAAAAAAATGTGATGTACATATATAATATATATATACATAATAAATATACATATCACACACTTATACACACATGCCTACACACACAATAAAATACTATTCAGCCTTAAAAAGGAAGGGAATTCTGCCTTTTTTGACAAATTGGATGAACCTGAAGACCATTAGGCAAAACGAATTAAGCCAGAAAGAGAAAGACAAATACTGCATAGTATCACTTATAAGTGGACTCTTAAAAAAGCAAAAAGATCAAACTCATAGAAACAGAGAGTAGAATGGTGGTTGACAGGGGCTGGGGACATGGGAGAAATAGAAAGAGGCTAATAAGAAGGTATAAACTTTCAGCTGTAAGATTAGTAAGGTGAGGTTCTAATGTATGACATGATGACTAGAGTTGATAGCACTGAATTATATAATTCAAAAAAGTAAATATGGAAGATGATGGAGGGTGGAAACTAACTTGATGGTGGCACCTATTATAATCCATACATATGTCAAATTATCATATCATACATGTGATACAGCATATCAAGTGTACTACTTCAAACTAAACAGTTTGTCAATTTAGACAAACTAAATATATTTGTCAATTACACATCAATAAAGTCAGGAGGGGGGAGAAATTAACAGAAATTATTATAGTCCCCAGTAACAGTCCATATTCTGAAAAAAATGTCCCGGTGCAGAAACAAGGTTTATATAAGGGTTATAATTTGACAATTAAAATTTGACTATTAAATCTGATGGAAAAGATGTAGAAAGTTGCATATTTGCCAGTATATCAAAAATAAGTGTACACTTTATCTTTTGCAGAGTGGTGTTTTCTTACTCATGTTCACTAGGCAATTTTTATATCTCCTTTAAAGTTCTCAATTTCACTTTTTAACTTTTCACTTTTCACTTTTAACTGTTTTAACTTTTCAACTTTAGTTGCCTTTCATTAGCTGAGATGTGTTTCTGGTCACCTAACCCTGAATCCCTTTGTTTTCAATAATTTGGCTGTACTCAGTGGTGGATTTAATTGCAATTAACAGCATATTGGCTCTATAAGAACTTAAACTGTCCTTCCTCTGTAAGAAAACTCAAAAATATTAATAGATATGAAGACTAAACTGTCCCCTCTCCAAGGTGAGAGTCTACTGTCAGCTTGGGAGATACTTGTACTTACGTGGTATTCTCAGTCTGAGTCACATCTATCAACTACATCTATTAAATACTATATGCAGGGGCGCCTGAGTGGCTCAGTGGGTTAAAGCCTCTGCCTTCGGCTCAGGTCATGATCCCAGGATCCTGGGATCGAGCCCCACATCGGGCTCTCTGCTCGGCAGGGAGCCTGCTTCCCCGTCTCTCTCTGCCTGCTTCTCTGCCTACTTGTGACCTCTATCTGTCAAATAAATAAATAAAATCTTTAAAAAATAAAAATAATAAATAAATAAATAAATAAATACTATATGCAAAATACATTACTGGATTTAGAAAGCTGTGGGAAGCTATAAAGAAGAAGAGTTCTTACAATGGAGGCTGTTATAATCTATTAGGAAACATAAAACATAATATATCTGAGAATACAAATACACAGTTATTCCAGCAATTTTATTTTTATGAACATATATACAAAAATTGATGGACTGTAGTAAGTGATCTTGTTAAAAGGTTAAATGAGAACATATTACTTCTCTGCTCATTTGCCCACTTTCTCTCAAAGCATATGACTACAAGGCCTTACATGATCTTTGGTCTCCCCTCCATCTTTGTGATTCTGATCTCAGGTCCTACTACTCTGCCTCTGACTAATCCCTTCTAGCTGTATTGGACTCCTTTCTGTTCTTCAAAAACACCAGCCATGTTCCTGTTGTTAAGGCCTTCCTTCTGCCTAGACTGCTTCCCTCCTTATTTCCTTGGCTCTTTCACTTCCTTCAATTGTTTACATCTCTCCTTCTCAAGAATACCTACCCAAATTACTCTACTTAATTCTAATCTTGAGCCCTCAATTCCAGCATCCCCAATTTCATCTTCTCTACTCCACTCCACTTTTTCATTTTCCAAATTACTCATTGCCTTCTAACATACTATATGACTTATTTATACACTGTTAGAATTGTTCAGATCTGTCTTCTCTCCCAACCCCATCCCAAGAATGAATGTTAACCCCTCAAGGCAAGGATTCATTATCTGTTTTCTTAACTGACATGTTCCAAATACCTAGAACAGTGCCTGGCTCATAGTAAGCACTCAATTAATATAGGTTTGAGTTAACTAAATCAAGCAGATAATATACAAATCTTCATTTTATTTTTACTTATACAGAGTATCATAATATTTGTGCCAAAACAAAAGTGTAATTTTGAGTTTGTCAATCCATCGAGCTTTTGAAAGAATCTCATTTTTCCTTCAAAATATGTTTCTTCCGATAAAATATTTATTTGTAACAAGCCCACAAGTGGGCCATCATGCTGGTTTTTTTCTCATTAGGTAGTTCCACGTCAATTTACATTCACAAAAATGAATCTTTGATTCAGAGTATAGAATTAGTTTTCCAGCTCATGAGAAAACTGAACTACTAACATCATTTATCATTACTATAAACACTTAATATCAAATTTCTCCTTTTGTTCAACAAACTCTCAGCAGTGTCACTGCAATTATATGTTATAACAGGTAGGAAAATGTCTGCAGAATTGAAAATTGTAAGACTACTATAGCAAAATCAATCTGAGCAAACTTTTTTTGTCCTAAGGATTCAAATATAGTAAAATATTATAAAAGAATTAGAAAATATGCTGTGTCCTAGTAATTCCAAAACTCTTAAATTATCATGAAAAGCATTTAGTCTTCCACTTTAAATACATACGTAGAAATAATAAAAAGTAGTTCTGTGATTTTAACCACAAATGAATTTTTTGAACAACAAATCAATGCAACAAGAGTATGCAGTATTTTTAACTAACAGAGACCTAAACAATAGATACATTTCAGCTGAGCTAATATAGCATTAATATCTTTAAAACACTTTAAAACACTTCTTTGGGGTGCCTGGGTGGCTCAGTGGGTTAAAGCCTCTGCCTTCGGCTCGGGTAATAGTCTCGGGGCCCGGGAATCGAGCCCCGCGTTGGGCTCTCTGCTCAGCTGCTCAGCAGGGAGCCTGCTTCCCTTCCTCTCTCTCTGCCTGCCTCTCTGCCTACTTGTGATCTCTGTCTGTCAAATGAATAAATAAAAAAATCTTTAAAAAAAAAAAAAGATCTTTAAAACGCTTCAAAAGTTACTGTCATATTATGGCAAGTTGCACTAAGGATAAGAAGACTTTCTCATCATACACATAATGAAACTAACTTTTATCTGTTTAAGACTAACATATTTCCTATGTTCCAACCATATTTAGATCACCAGAGAGAAGAAAGCACAGTAGGATTGAGACACCATACTGAACAGAAACACTAAAAGCTGACTATATCTGAAGTTATGATATATCATGTATAATCCTTTATTGTTCTCTTCCCCCATTCTAACTTAGTTCAGTTATCTGCATTGCAGGAAAATTTTCATGATTGGTCAGGCAAATATGCTTTTTAGAGGTTTTATTTATTTGTCAGAGAGAGGGAGAACTGCAGGCAGAAACAGGCAAAGCAGGCAGAGAGAGAGAAGCAAATTCTCCACTGAGCAAGGAGCCCCATGCTGGACTCAATCCCAGGACCCTGGGATCATGACCCAAGCCAAAGACAGATGCTCAACTGACTGAGCCACCCAGGCATCCCAAGTCAGGTAAATATTTTCTAACCATACCTCAAAATGGACTCAGTCCCCTGAGTACCCTGGACTAGAATAATTCTCCCCTAGATTCCTCCAGCTCAGGAGGAATTCATTTACTGTTTTGCCAACTAGACAATAACTTTTGTGGAGTCTGGAGCCTTGCCCAGCTTTGAGTCATTAATTCCATATTCCAAAAGCATGATTTTGATGATATAACTTGACTTGCTCAAAATACTGCATGGTTTCTCCTCATTGTTCAATAAATTAAAAAGCAAACAAACAAAACCTCTTGACCTTGGTATCCAAGGCATTAAATAACCTGATCCTAGGATACCTTTCAATCATTATGTCCTATTACCCCTGTAATCATAGCTTTTATTCGGCCAAACTGGAATGCTTGTTCTTTCTAATATATTCCACACTATTTTACCCTCATCTTGGCTCATGGCTACTCTTTTGTCAGAACAACTTCCTTTACCTGCCTTTCAGTATATTTGGAGATAGGAAGATAAACAAGGGATGGCCCTTCCCTTCAAGGAGTTCACAGGTCATAGGGATGGTCACATAATAGTCACAGTTGCTGGATTATAATAAAAAACAACAAGTACACTGTTATAGACATACATGAGATATCAAAAAAGCAAAGACGATGTTATCTCCAGAATGCACGTATATACTCAAAATATTTATATTGGAAATGCCCAGACATGTAAATTATACCATACGTATAAACTGTAAATTTCATTCAAAAAATGCTAGATTTGTAAAAAATATACCCAATCCACAGAATGTCCCATTCTCATTTATTTCCCCTACCCATGTTTATCCCAATATACTATACAATATACTATCCTTAGGAAATGATCTGTATCTAAGGAAACATGCTCAGAATGCAGCCAATAATACAAATCTCATTTCTATACTTATCTTGTCACAAGCTCGTAACAAGCAGTTCACAAACTGGCACTAGCCTGCCACACTTTGAGCAGCATTCTCACACACACTGGGTCTCTTACACGGCCCAAAAGATGCACTTTCCCCTCTTTTTCATTGTCAATAAAATAAACACAGACACAATAAAATAACATGCTTACAAATTATGATTTCAAATATAAAGCCACTATAGTAAAATAAAGGATACGGATTTCTGTGACAGCCTTCAAGGAATCTATATCATTTTCTGTTACTCCTAAAAATAATTCTATATTTATATAGGTATTTTTAATCTCTTCCATACTAACTGCCTCAATAAAACTAGTATAACTTTTTATTAAGAGCACAGTTAAATATTAGATCATAGTTTATTTCATTTTTTATTTTTTTAAGTAGGCTCCACGCCCAACACAGGGCTTGAACTTATGACATTTACTCCAAGAGTCACATGCTCTACCAACTGAGCCAGCCAGGCACCCTAGACCATAGTTTAAAAATGCAATAGATTGAGAAATGCAGAAACTGCATTTTTTATTATTTTTTGTATTTATTTTTATTTACTTTTTCTTTTTTTCATTTTTGTATTCTTTACTTTTGTATTTATATTTTTATATTCTTCCTTATGCTGAGAAATACAGACTAGTTTGTTCTATTATAAAACCAACTGAAAAAAGCAAGGAATTACCTTGAACTTCATGAGGCTGGGATGCAACTGCAAAAGTTGGTGCTTTGAATATCTCTTCCCTGATTTCAGAAGCAGAAAGAGTATTGCTTGCTGTAAACATGTTAATGTCTGAATATTGACGTTTCTGTTTACTACTACTACATTTCCATGATTCCCCTTTGTTCATTTCTGTTGGGGCAACTTTCACTGAGCCAATAGGAGAGTCCAAGTTTGTACTGTCATTAGAGTTAACACCCTCATGTATATTATCAGATATTTTAAACAATCTGCAAAAAAAAAAAAAAAAAGTTTGCCCTTGAACAGCTGCTTAGAAAGGGAAAAACTAGCATAAAATCGGTCCTTTGAAAAATGCCCATAGATTGTGGTTTATTCAAACATAAAATTAAAGCATTCCCCTAAAATACAACTTGACAAATTTACCACTGAATTATGTCTTTTCACTTTTAGAAGGGAAAACTCAAATCCATTTGTAGAAGCCAACCTCCAAGACCTGTCTCCTGCTAGTCGCATCCTTTTCAAATTAGGACTTTGAGTCAGGACAGAATTACATGACTAGTAGAGTACTGAGGAAGTACAAGTGCATGACTTCCAAGGGTAGGTCAGAAAAGATACTGTCTCTTCTGCATGGGCTCTTGGATCATTTACACTCAGAAGACCTATCCACTACATCTTGAGAATACAAAGGCAACTGGATGGAGAGGCCTATGTAGTCAGGTATTGTGGCTTCTTGTCAGGAACAGCAGCAACTTCCCAAACATTATTCAATAATCATTTTAGTCTAATACTAAATAAGTATCACTGTCAAGAACACTTTGCAAAGAAGTATTTTCTTTGCAAAGTTCTAGAAAACAAAGGCCATCTTTAGAATTGCAATTTAGTATATTGAACTGATCAAAAGTCAACCCATCAAACTAATTTGTTCACCATAGCCCTAAGATATGAAGTGACCATTAAAGTTCCTAATACAGGGGTCCCTAGGCGGCGCAGTCGTTTAAACATCCAACTCTTGATTTAGGCTCAGGTCATGATCTCAGGGTCCTCAGATTGAGCCCCATGTAGGGTATGGAGCTTGCTTAAAATTCTCTCTCTCCCTCTCTCTCTGCCCCTTCCAACCCTGCTTGTGCACATATGGATATGTGTACTCTCACCCTCTCTCTCTCAGAAAACAAATAAAATTTGAAAAGTAAAATGTCCTAATGTAATATTTGTATCTTACAAAATAAGTATTAGGGATGACAGAAGAGATCAGTCTTACAGAATTCTATAAGAAATGACATCCAAGCAAGTATTGTGCAAATAGAGAACACTTTCTAAATTATTTTTACTATTAATTTTTAATGACATGTTTCCATATAAGAAAGCAGGAGTCTTTAAAAACACTATAGAACAAGAAATACACTTTAGAACAAACTGTAGGGTTGTTCTATCCTTCAGTGCATCCTCCTATCAATGAAGATAGAAAATTCAAAAGCAGATGATTAGCCTTGAATAATATAGTAGAATTTGATTATGAAATGGTATTGAGGATAAGAAAAACAACTTACGCCACAGGATGACTCCTTGCTATCTGCAGTCATATCAGTTAAAAGCATGGACTTTGGAAACAGACAAACTGGGTTTAAATCCAGAGCTCCTCCACTTTCTAGCTGTGTGACTTAGAGTTTGAAATAAGTTTTGTGAACTATAAAAATATTATCCATGTGCTAGTTACCTAAATTCTCTGGACCTCAGATTCTTCCTAGTTCCTCTAGAACTCACACTCCATAAACTCCCCTATGTCCTCAACTTCTTCACTGATTGCTACAATTACTTCCTGGTCTTAACAAAAATATTGCATTGCCCTGAAAAATTCTTGCTTCTTAAAAAACTTAAGTAGAAATTGCTAATTTTTCCACACCAAATGTACTTGAGGATTGAGAGTCTGTGCCGTCTTCATCCAAAATCTGCATCATTATTCTTCTGTTCTCTTATAGAAGTATCTGTGCCAACTAGTTATAACACTTTGTAACCCTCCTCATGGCATATATCATATAGCAACATGTGGTCACTTAAGAATCTTTTCCTCTCAATTCCAAATTCTGCCACCATCTCCATTACTTCAACATTCATACAGATAAGCCATTCAAAATCCTCTCCTCTTCATTTCTTAGGTATTCAACTACAGTGGCTTTCTACTTCAAACAATTTCATTCACCTATTCTCACATCTTAAACACGGTCATTATCCAGAACTGCTCCTCCTCTCAAATCAATCACTCCAATATATCATTCTCTGACCA
Source organism: Lutra lutra (assembly GCF_902655055.1). NCBI lineage: Eukaryota > Metazoa > Chordata > Mammalia > Carnivora > Mustelidae > Lutra > Lutra lutra. Next base: position 119,619,700 of record NC_062281.1, on the reverse strand, counting down.
CAGCTTCTTATTCTTTCAGCTTGTTTAGACAAGCTACCAATGAAGTAAAAAAAAACAAATTTACTTTAATGAACCTCTTTATTTTCCCGCAAACTATCTTCCCTTCTCTTTTCTCATCTACCTTTAATGGACTTAGATCCCATGGCCTATCTTTTTGACCACTCTTTTACTAATATTCCAAACTCCAATTCCTCTTTATCCTTTTAACATCCTTACCTTGCAAAAACCTCAATCCTAGGTGAATCCACCTACTTTTTAAAATAATTGCAGGTGGGCAGGGGAACACTACTGGAAAAAGCAGTTAGGTAGATGACATAACACTCTGAACAATAAAACTGAGAGTCATCATCAGTAAGACTGTAGATACAAGATCAATATACCAAAATCAATTGGTGATGTTTAAACACTTGCAATGTACAATCTGGAAAAAAAAAACTTTTTAATTCCATTTATAAAAGCATCAAAAAGAGCAAAATATTCAGATATAAACTTAACAAAACAAGTTTGACTTGTCCACTGAAAATCTCACATCATTGAAAGAGATTAAAGAAAATCTAAACAAATGGAAAGATAAGTCATGTTCATAGACTAGAAGACTTAACATTAAGATGGCAATACTCAAGTTGATCTACAGATTCAATACCATCCCCATCAAAATTCCAGCTGACTTCTTTGCAGAAATTTACCAATGTATCACAGCATTCATCTGAAAATGCAAAGAACCCAGAGAAGCTTAAAAAAAAAAAAATCTTGGGGCGCCTGGGTGGCTCAGTGGGTTAAGCCTCTGCCTTGGGCTCAGGTCAAGATCCCAGGGTCCTGGGATCGAGCCCCGCATCAGGCTCTCTGCTCCGCGGGAAGCCTGCTTCCCTCTCTCTCTCTGTCTGCCCCTCTGCCTACTTGTGATCCCTCTCGCTCTGTCAAATAAAAAAAAAATTAAAAAAAAATATGTTTAAAAAAAAATCTTGAAAAAAGGAACAAAGTTGGAGGACTCACACATCCCTATTTAAAACTTTACAACAAAGCTACAGTAATCAAGACAGTGTGGGATATGTACTCATGCAAATACGGGTCAGTGGAATAGAACTGAGAGCCCAGAAATAAGCCTTTATTTAGTAGATAGTTTCCTAGTTAGTATAATAGGAAATATACTTTGGTCTTTGTTCCCAGTACCTGGCACAGAGCTCCTAAAACCCTTGGAATTTTCTGTGGGATAGTAGTGATAAAAAGCATCTTTGTTATTCATGACAAACCCCTTCCAATCATACCTGAGTTTATGCTAATGAAGTGACTCTTGTAGGACCCCTAGATAGCTTCAGGATGGGGGTTAACTGCCAGAGAAAAATAAACCCTAATTAGAGAAGGCTGAACTTTCAGCCTCATCTGTGATACCCAAGGAAGAAAGAGGAATGGAGATTGAGTTCAATCACCAATGGCCAATGATTTATCAGTCATGCATACCTAATAAAACTACCATGAAGGAAAAATCCATATATGACAAGGGGTTCAGAAAGCTTCAGAGGTGAACAGGGGCACCTGGGTGGCTCAGTCAGTTGAGCATTGGACTTTTGATTTCGGCTCAGGTCATTATCTCAGGATTCTGGGATCAAGCTTCATGTCAGGCACTGCACTCAGCATGGAGTCTGCTTGTCCTTTTCCCTCTGCTCCTCCCCCTGCTCATGCACTCTCTCTCTCTCTAAAATAAATATATAAGACCTTTAAAAAAAAAATCACAGACCTAAATGTAAGAGCTAAAACTATAAAAATCTTTTAAGAAAATGCAGTAGTAAATCTTTATACAACCTTGAATTAAGCAATGATTTCTTGGCTATGACACCAAAAGCCCAAGCAACAAAAGAAAAATTAGATAAACTGGACCTCATCAAAATTTAAAACTGCTGAGGACATTATCAAAAAAGTGAAAAACAACACAGAGAATGGGAGAAATATTAGCAAGTCATACAGCTGATAAGAGACTTTTATCCAGAATATATAAAGAACTCTTACAACTCAACAATAAAGAGACAGAAAACCCAATTAAAAAATGAAGGATTTGAATAGATATTACTCCAAAGGTAATACACAACTAGCCAATAATCACATGAAAAGATGCCCAATCTCATAGGTCATTAGGGAAATGCTAATCAATGAGATGCCACTTCAAACCCACTGGGATGGCTACAACAAAAAAGACGAATAATAACAACTACTGACAAGGACAGAGAAATTGGAACCCTCACATATTGCTTGTAGGATTATGAAGTGGTACAGTTATTTTGGAAAATAATTTGGCAATTTCTCAAAAAAGTTAAGTATATAGTTACCATATGAGCCAGCAATTCCAATTCTAGGCATAAATCCAAAAGAATTACAAAAATATATTCACACAAAAACTTGTACATGAATGTTCACAGCAACATTAATAATAGTCAAAAAGTAGAAATAATTCAAATGTCCAACAATCGATAAATGGATAAAATGCTGCACTGTCCACTGAATGGAATATTATTTGGCCATTAAACATGAAGTATTGATATACAATGTAATATGGATAAACCTTGAGAACCTTATGCTAAGTGAAAAAAGACAGACACAAAAGGCCAGACATTGTATGATTCCACTTATATGAAAATCTAGAATAGGCAAATCCATTAAAAACAGAAAGATAAGTGGTTGCCAGGGGCTGGAGAGAGGGAAGGAGAATGAGGAGTTGGAAAGGGAAGTAATCAATAATGAATACAGTTTCTTTTGGGGAGATGAAAATATTTTAAAATTAGATAGTGGTGATGAGTACACAACTCTGTGAATATTTTAAAAACCCATGAATGTACACTTCAGAAAAGTGAATTTTATATGAGTTCTATCTCCTTTTTTTTAAAAATTTTATTTTTTATAAACATATAATATACTTTTATCCCCAGGGGTACAGGTCTGTGAATCGCCAGGTTTATACACTTCACAGCACTCACCATAGCACATACCCTCCCCAATGTCCATAATCCCACCCCCCTCTCCCAACCCCCCTCCCCCCATCAACCCTCAGTTTGTTTTGTGTATCTCCGTTTTTTAAAAGATTTTGTTTATTTATTTGTTTGAGAGAGTAAGGGCAAGTAGGGGGAGGAGTAAAGGGGGAAGGAGAGAATTTCAAGCATTCCATGCTGAGCAAGGAGCCCCAGGCAGGGCTCAATCTCATGACCCTGAAATCATGACCTGAGGCAAAACCAAGAATTGGCACTTAACCAACTGAGCCACCCAGGCACCCTGAGTAGTATCTTAATAGAACTGTTACAAAAAATTCATAGACATCAACCTCAATTGGGCCCTTTAGAGTGTTCAACAAAGTGCTCACTTCTGCCGCACATATACTAAAATTAGAGTGTCCAACAAGCCTACCATTATTCTAACTGGATTGCTTTCCCATTTTTAATAATCTCTTCCACTCTTCTCGTACTTGTTCAATATTCCCACTTTTTCCCCTCAAACTCCACAAATGACCTCATCTCTTATGTCACAGAGAAAACAAAACCTATCAGTTAGATCTCTTCTGAATCTTTAAACCCATACATCCAATTCCCTATCTGGACAATTTATAGGTACTCAAACTCAACATGTCCAAATCTGTACTCATCACCTTCCCCCAAACCTGTTCTTCCTTTATAGTTTTCCACATCATGAAAGGGCACTACCATCCTTCATCATTCTGGTTCAAGTCAGAAAACCATGAATCAGGTGTCATATCTAATAATCATTTAGGTGCTATGGGAATTTTATCTCTTAAATCACTCTGAACTCTCTCATTTCTGCTACCACAGTCTACATCAGTCTCCCATTCTCTCTCACCTAGATTAATAAAAACCTTCTAAGTGACCTTTCACAAAGTATTTTAGTTCCTTCTAATTCATCATACTGATTGCCAAAATGCACTTTAAATTAAAAAAAAATTTCAATTTTACTCCTCTACTTAAAATGTAGAATCTTAGAATTCTAGCTCTCAAACTTTATTGTGCATAACAATCATCTAGAAAAAATTGTTAAAAATGACAATTCCTGGGTCCCCTCCCCACCTTTATATAGACTGTGATTCAACAGGCCTAAGGTAGGACTCAGGAACCCAAATTTCTAACAAGTACTTCAGATGATTCTGATATGGTGGGTGCACAGGCCACAGCTTAAGAAACAGTGCCTTAAGAAAAAGCACAAAGTTTATGGCGGCCTACATGATTCTGAATGACCCGACCTCTCCAAACCTTACCTCTCCGCATTCTCTCTGATTTTACACAAAAGGAAATTTTCTAATAGGCCAAGCTCTGTGCTACTTTGGGTCTTTTGCACTTATTATTCTTTCTGCCTAGAGTACTCTCCTTCATTTGCCCTTAGTTTAATTCTATTCCTCCTTAAGGTTAAGTTTTTGTTTTTGTATTTTTTAAGATGTTATTTATTTATTTGAGAGATAGAGAGAAAGTACAAGAGGTTGGAAGTTCAGAGGGAGAAGCAGACTCCCCGCTGAGCAGGGAGCCTGATGCGGGATGTGAGCCTGGGACTCTGGGATCATGACCTGAGCCAAAGGCAGATGCTTAACCGACTGAGCCACCCAGGTACCCCAAAGTTAAGTTTAAATACCACTTCATGAAGAAAGCCCTCCCTGATGCTCCAGAACAGATTAGGACCCCATGTGATATGCTGTAACAGCAATTCTCAAAGGACAGTTGAGACTCTTCAGAAAGTATGTAGAATCAAAACAATTTTCATAATATCAGTAAAGCACTGTTTGCTTTTTAAATTTTTTGAGTTTTCATTTCTAATATGGTTAAATATTGATAGACGTAACCCATATATACAAAAACTGTTGAGAATCCTCAGTAATTTTTAAGTGTAAAGGGTCCTTACAGTAAAAAGTTTGAAAATTTTTGAGACCCTTTGCTCTAACTATATACTTCATCAAAATAATTGTTGTACTATAAAGTACTTAATCAATTATTTTAAATTATTTGTCCTTTCTCCATTACGTTGTAGCTCTCTGAAGGCAAGAACCTATGACTAGAATCCCAGAGTTAACAGAGCATTTGGTATATACTAAACCCTATTTGTTGATGTTTTTCTCATTTAGATTCTATCATACTTCATACATTTGGACATACCATAAATGTTCAACATTATCACTGAATATTCTGTAATTCATTTAATTAATTACCTTTTTCGGAAGGCTGATGTGCTCTCTCCTTTACCTTCTGCAAAATTAAATAATTTTGTATTATCTGGAACACTTTTCTCAGGTATTATTTCAGTGCTAACGTGATTTTTGTATTTCTGAGAAATACCATATGTCAGCTTGCCAGGAACATGTGATAAGTCATTGTTACCTGCTCCTCCTAAATTCAGATCACCTGCTTCATATTTATTTAAGGAAAAGGCAAACTGGAATTTTTGTGTTGGTGAAATATAATTTGTGTTTTCATTAGTTATCTTTAAATTTGATGGTAACATTTTTGGCTTCTCTTCCTGACCTACAAAAATGGAATACATTAATTAATATATGTTCTCCATGAAGATAAATTCTCAAAATGACCATGAAAAAATTTAACAAAAATTTTCAAACACCTTACAAGGTAAACATGAAAGTTATTCATACAATAACAAGATAATCTATAACACCAAATATGGTTTTGAACTATAGGTGATTGGTACTGTTATTGTATACTATATCACTGAAGGGCACTCAAATTAAGATTCACTGAAATTTGAAATTTATAAAAAACCTACATTATAAAATAGGTTTAATTTCTGACTCACAGAAATAACCATTATTATACCTTTTAAGTATTTTACCAACTACAAATGATATAATTATACAATTAAGAGGATCTGAATATTTACAATACCAATTTACACATAGAAATATAATGACCGATCATATACAATACTGGATTTGATTCAGTATTAAATATATGATGCAATGCTTTTAACTTTGTAGTATTGCTTCTAAAATCAAGATAAAGGAATGCTTTTATCAGGGTGAAAAAATTTTAAAGGTTTCTTTACAGAGATTTTACAGGCATCTTTGAGAGGTTGGGAGGAATCTGCAGGCATTGTTAGGGCTTAAATTTGTTTTACCATCTATGTATATATATAGTATATATAAGCCTGTGTATACTATGTATTATTTGGTATATATGAGAATATAAATGTAATGTATATTTTCATGTATAAAATATACACAAGTTACAAAGGTTAATAAGATAACATATATGAATTACCACCAAATTTGAAAAATCAAAAATTTTATCAACAATATCACATAAGATCACATATACTGTTTGAATATGCTTGTCTTTAACTTTATAAAAATGTTACCAAACTATATAAAATACTCTGCATCTTCTTTTTTTCAAGAATGTGGTTTCCTAAGCCAGAAGATCCTACCTTTAGTAAAAGGCAAGACAAAAACTAAATGGCAATGACAACTTTAATAAGAGGAAACAAATTCATGCAACAGTACATGTTTGTGATAGTGTACTGCATACACACAATATGCATATGTATGTATATGTATATATGGAGAAGAAAGATGTTTTTGATTTTAAGATTTGGTGAGCACTATTTTGAATAAAGTCTATTTCATTAAAATAAAGGAATTAACATTTTAATGTATTACTAGATTTTTTTACATTGACATGAGCTGCACAGGTTTAACTTCATAACAAGTATGTGATAGTTTACCTAACAGTTTATGACTTCCTATTTCCTCCTCCAATGCCTGAGTATCTGGAATTTCTGAAATCAATGGAGCAGGTGGGAGAAACCAATCCAATGATTTTTCAGTGTCTGGATAGCTATATAAAATATAAAAGTGTGAATATATATATGTTAATAAAGTTATATCAGAAGCTATTAATTAAACATTACTCAATTACAGACTCTTAGATAAACAACCTATAAATTAATTTTCTATGGTGACTTTGATGTATCTTTATACACAGCAGTGTTCTCAATCTTTTTTCCCTTGTGTGTCATACGATTAATGACACTGCTATGTGAGATATGCTACCTAAATAATGGCTATAACTCCATCTTTTTTCCTCTAATTCAACAGCTTGTGACAAGAATCTTAAATCTGTTCCAATGTAAAAAAAAAAAAAAAAAAAGTAGTAAATCATTCTGAAACATCAGCATCTTTACTATCAGAAGTAACAAAATACTTATGACACACTTCACAACAGATCATGGGTCATCAGTGTATAAATGACACCACTACTGGTATTCTCTATTCTCTAGAGTATTCCTAAAATATTATTACAAGTTAGTGTCCTAATACAAATACCCTTGATCCAGAACCACCACAGAAAATCCAAGAAACTAGTTGAAAATGATAATCACTTTGTAAACTTAAAGTAGTTTTTGAGAATTTTGCCACCCTGTTGGCACTGTGAACTGTCTCTCCTTATCTTTCAGCTGTGATCCTATTAACATATAAATTTTTAATGTTTCCTTTTCAATAAAAGTTGATTTGTCCTTCATTAGAGCAAAAAAAGTAAGTATTGGCTGACAGGAAATAAACCTGAGAAGAGCACCACATCCACTGTCTATGACAAGTAGCAAGGATTTTTTTTAATGATTTTATTTATTTATTTGAGAGAGAGAATACGAGAGGGAGAGAGAGAGCATGAGAGGGGGGCAGCATTAAAGGGAAGAGCAGACTCCCCACTGAGCAGGGAACATCCCATGCAGGATTCTATCCTGGGACTCCAGGATCATGACCTAAGCCAACGGCAGTCCCTTAACCAACTGAGCCAACCAGGCACCCCCAAGTGGCAAGGATTTTATGATATTTTTAAATCTTTTTTATTTAGGACTTTAAACTCTGGAAAGTGAGAGACCCAGTCTTTTACACTACTGCCTTTTGTAGCTCCTAACACATAGGTCCCACAGCTATGTTTTCCAAATCAAAAATCTACAACACATTATCTGACAATGTCTGACAGACTGTTTGATAATAGACCAAAGCATTTGAAATTTAGGACTGTCAGAGGGTCCCCAAGAGCACCCCCAGAGCCAATGATTCCCTGGGCTGATTCAAATTCAACATATAGTCCTATTTGTGACTATGAGGCAAAGTCCAGGGAAAACCAGGCACAAGCCTCCAAAGATCCTCTCCCAGTACAGCAACACAGGACATCTTTAATTCCCTCAGCAACAAGCTATACTAGCATATATGAAGTGTTGCTAATGAGGGAGCTCATTAGAGACTCAATGCCCAGTGTTTTTACTGGGGACTAATCATGTGGGCATCCCCTGTCTAGTACATACCTAAATTCTAGATTCCCAGAAGAAAAGCAGATAGTCAGCATAAACCTATCTGTATAAACAGTTTAGGCAGTGAGCCATTCCTATCAGTTAATGGTGGGAACTTTCTTAAAGTTCTCACTCTAGCCAAGGGCCATTCATACAACCAGGGCCTTTTCAAGGACAGTAGTTTAGGCCTGATGTATTAACTCTTTTCTACACAGAGACTATTTCAGAAAATCTAAGAGAGAGATAAAAAGCACACATCTGGGGCGCCTGGGTGGCTCAGTGGGTTAAGCCTCTGCCTTCAGCTCAGGTCATGATCTCAGGGTCCTGGGACTGAGCCCCGCATTGGACTCTCTGCTCAGAAGGGAGCCTGCTTCCCCCATTCTCTGCCTGCCTCTCTGCCTACTTGTGATCTCTCTCTGTCAAATAAATAAAATCTTAAAAAAAAAAAAGCACACATATAATTCTACTATTCAGCATTCCCGTAAAAATCAAATCTCCCTTATGACTTCCCTATTTTCCAGAGGCATCATCATTCTCTCAGGCATCCAGAATTCAAATTATAGCAAAATCTTATACCTATATATCCAGACATATACCAGGTCTTACTGCATCTTCTTTATAATGCTTCTTGAATTCATTTCCTTGTATTTCCACTGTCAATATTTCAATCAAAGCTCTAATCAATTTGGTTAAGAACAATCATGTCTTAACTGGCCTCACTGCCTCTGGCTTTCTCTAACATATTTTACACACTCCTATCACACTGATTCAGAATTGTTTTCATCATAATTATATTCCATTCAAAATACTTCAGTGGCTTCCAAACAATATAAAACATCCAAATGGCCTTAGGCTATCTTAGAGTTTTAACTCTCCTACTCTACTTACCTTACAGTCCAGCCCAAAGTGAACTACTTGCATACCAAATAGATAACATATTCTGTACCTCCTCATCTTTATTCAAAAATATTTCTTTTACTCTGACTGCCACTGTACATGACCCTATCCTGTATCTACCTATAGAAGTGCCATTGTTTCATTCTTTCATTAATCTATTCAACAATTATTTACGAGAACTACTTTCCAGGAAATATTCTAGACACTAGAGCTTATGTTCATTCAAAATCAAACTTAGATCCTTCCCTCTTCTGGGTGCTTGGGTGGCTCAGTTGGTTGAGCGACTGCCTTCAGCTCAGGTGATGATCCTAGAGTCCTGAGATGGAGTCCTGCATCAGGCTTCCTACTCAGCAGGGAGTCTGGCTCTTCCTCTGACCTTCCCACGCTCATGCTTGCTCTTATTCTCTCTCTCTCTCAAATAAATAAAATCTTTTTTAAAAAGTTTAAAATTGTTCCCTCTTCTTAAGTACTATTTGAACCAATAATATTTATTACAGTCCTATTGTATTATATGTCTGTGTGTAGAAAATATATATATTGCATATTATATATAGATAATAGAAAGATTGAGGATAGATCAGTCTGATACCCTCCCCAAATCATAAACACATAAAGGTTTGTTTCTAGTTCCATTCACATCAATACTACTTAGCACAGTGCTTTACATAATAAGACATATCATCAATAAATGTTTGTTGATTCAGTTCCATGGCTTTTAACACATGGTCACGTCCAAGATCCTTATTCTGGCACTTAAAATCCACCACAATCTATCCTCAGTTTACTTTTCTAACTTTATGTCCCACTGTTTCTCCTTTATGAGTCTCCTATTCCACGAAACTTCTCTATACATTATCACCTAAAAATACTGCGAATTGTCCCACCTCCATTATTTCTTGCTGTTAAACTCTGCCTTCGAATTGCCTCTTCTCTCTGCTTATTAGAATTATCAAATCCTTCAAAGTCTCCTGAAGTCTCTCCCCATTACCATAAAGCCTAACCTGATCAGTCTGCACCAGGTCTCCCTCCAAATCTGAAATTTCATTGCATGAATGTATGCTTATCATTTCCTTCACATCTTTTTTTGACTCTGTATTGTTAGAAAGGCAACCATATGTTGCATTTTGCCCAGACCAGTCCTGATTAACACATGTTGTACAAATTGGATGCACTCTTTCACTCTCAAAGTATCCAAGTCTGGATGATGAATTACAGTTATGTTACTTATTAATGACCTTTCCATATGTGTTCTTAATCTCCTTAAATATATTTTAAGTTCTTTTGAAGTAAAAGTCTGTTTCATCCTTCTTATATCCTTTTCTGCATTCAATCAATATTTGAAATAATACTTGAATGAATGAAAAAATTAATGAAACAATAAATACTTTACTCAATACTTCCTTTCTCTAAAAAAGGATAATATAGGGTTGCCTGCTAGCTTAGTCAGTGGAACATTCAACTTCTGATCCTGGGCTTGTGAGTTCGAGCTCCACACTGGGTGTAGAGATCACTTAAAAATAAAATCTTAAAAAAAAGAAAAAAGATAATACAATAGAATACATAGAAAACTTAGAATTGAGAAAAATTTACATGTGAAAATCCATAAAAACCTGTATTTAACAGACTATTCTCTGCTCTTATTCCCTCTGGCACCACATCTTTATTTCCACCCCTACTTCCTGCCTACAATGAATCTGCCCATCACACTTGGCCTTTGGCACACTGCCCATTCTGTTTCCAAAAGGTGTCATCACTCCTTGTCCGTTGCTACTGTTTGACCATTACTTCAAGTTTTTACCTTGGACAAAAATAATTTGAACAAACCAGAAATGCAAACACATGAAAGCCAAACAGGCAAGCGTCTGCTCTATTTTTTAAGTTATAACATTTAACATGTTAAAATTCAGATACTCCCTTATATCTGAATTCCATGTTTACTAGTTATATACCTGAAAAATCATTTTGTCGACTCCTCATTTTTTATTTGTATATGTCTAGTGAGAAAATTAAAACTCCTTAAAAATAAAAAATCTCTAAAACAATATACTATATTATCATTAAGGCAGACTTACTTTTTAGCTTCACCTGGTTTTTCAAAAAACAAAGTATCCAAGGAAAACAACGAGTCATTTGATTTCAGCATTGTTAAAGACTGGACTGTGTCATAAATCTACAAAAATGTAGAAAAAGTAGTTTATATTTTATTCATAAAGCTGTAGAAAAATATTTCTGGATACATAAACTATAATCATTAATTTCCTAGAATAACCACAGACTCTTTTCCCAGCTGCATCTTCTGTAGCTTCCTCCACAGTGCCTCAAAATTCAAATACATTATTCTCTATTCTCCACTAATTCTCCACTAATTCATGCATATTCACATCTGTACCCTTCTCCTCATACTGCACCAATGCTTAGAATGTGTTTTCTTCCATTTCTTCTCTACCTGGCAGATCCCTACACATCCTTAATGTATAGGTCAAATGTCATTTTTTCTTCAAAGGCTTCTCTGAGTTTGTCCTGTTCTTCAAGGCAGAATTAATCACTCCTTTTGGGCTCTTAATACTTTGTCCATACCATTATTTTTGATTTAGGATAATGCATTTTATGGTGAATGTGTGTGCCTCTAACAATATGCCAGATACATATACAGAGGTTTGCTTCAAAATAAATGGGGAAAGGTAAGGGGAAATGATAAAACAAGATTGGCAATGAGTTGATAATTGCTAAAGCTATATAATAGGTACATGTAGTTCATTATAACGTTCTGTCAATTTTGTATATATGTTTGAACTTTTCCAAAATAAAAAAATTTTCAAATTTAACATATATATGTATGTTTACATTCATATTACATAACATGTACATAGAAATGCTTACATTCCTTTTAAAAAAGCCAATTTTTACATTCAGAGATGGTACCTAAATATAAAGGATAAAAACATTTAGCATTGGCCACATGGGACTAGAATAAAATTCTAGGGCTGAACAAAGCCTCAACTTTGATAGGAGACTGAAGAACCATTTCTACAGACACATACATTGTTCCATTCACATTGCCATTCTTTCCCCTGCATATCAACACCACATCCCAATTTTTTTCCTCAATTCTGAAACATGATAGAAAATTCTATATAACAAAACATGAAATAGATGCACAAATCATAAAACATAAGTCACGTTTCTATTTACTCTGTGAATTTACACTGCAAATCTTTCCTTAGGATAGAAACTAAAATCAAAGAAACTATATGAGTGCCATCTTGTGGAGAAATCCATACTATCAGGTCAGATCATGCCCCTTCAATTTTAAATCCTCCCTAAGGTGGGGATGAGATACCTGTGGGAGTATGTGACACCCCTTGACAAAATACTACTGGTAAGAGGGCTAGATTTATGTATATCTTAAGACTGTTCTTAGTTATCCAGAACTTTTGGGATTTTTCATTTTTCTAGTCATCGGAGTTTTTCTCCCTTCCATCTGTTTAACTTAATTGTCCTCCTTTTTTTTTTTAATTTATTAATCATTTAGTCACCAACCAAAAGAAATAGTGAAGTTGAAACATATTAGCAATTGTTCTAAAACAACTGACTATATTAACAATAGAAACCCAAGATAACAGGGAGGGAGACAGAAGGGAGTCATTCAAAAATATGCTAAAGGAGTCCTTAACATCTTTAAGTAAACAATTTCAGAACTTGAAAATAATTACCTGATAAAGTATAAATGAACATGCTAATCATGTTGCTATACTATGCAGACAGGAACAGATAGGGGCTCCTGGGTGGCTCAGTAGGCTAAGTCTCTGACCCTTGATTTGGACCCAGGATCTCAGGGTCCTTAGATGGAGAGTGGTGCTCTGCACTCAGCAAGGAGACTGCTCCAGAGTCTCTCTCCCTCTGCCCCTCTCCCATCCCTCCTGGTTCAAGGGCAGGGGCACTTTTTCAAAATAAATAATTTTTTTTTTTAAGTAACAAAATGTTCCCTTTCTCATCTCAGGAAAACTATATAATTTAAAGCAACAAAAAAAGTTTTCAAAATTAAAACCCACTGGACCACTTTTATATATGGCTTTGCTACCTCAGAATTTACTAGAAAACTGTGTGACTACATAATTTCTTGTCTGTTGAGAAAGCGTGCGCTTTATCTAATTATCTTAGTGACAATTTAGCATTTTCTTATCTTCTATAATGCTTACTATATAAATTTTTCTGATCTATTAGTCATTCCTTACGACTTGTACTCTCAGACACTTTTTTTTTTTTAAGTGCCAAAACTCAGATATAAAATACTGATTTGAAATAGGTAGTGAGTGGAAGCCGAGACCAACATTCACTCGAAAAACCAATCATGACAAAGATCGCAGGGAACCTGACAAGGTAAGAGAATAAACAAGAAAACAAATTACCCTGGTCTCCGAGCCTCGGCCAGGGAGGGGTCCCTACCAGTCGGGGAGGGAATTGGGGTGTGGGCATCTCCATCACCCGCCCCGGGGTACACGGCGGGCATGCCGGGAACCGAATCAGCCCCCCCCGCCCCAATTCCTGGGGAACACCCTAATTCCAAGCAAACCCGTCCCATACCCCCAGGCGCCAGGGAGAAGCCGTCAGGACCCGCGTGTGGCCCGCGCGCCGAGGGCTGGAGCCGGTCGCTCCCCCGCCCCACCCCCGGCGTCTCCTTCCCACCGCTGGAAAACAAGGTGGCTACAGTACACACGCACGCCGCACCTGCAGCCGCTCAGGGGGCAAGACACACCTAGTCACAAACACAGTGGGTCCGGGAACCACCAAAACAAAAGCAGAGTCAGCCCAGCTCCTTCAGCTCCGCAGACGCGCGGTCCTCCCGCCAGCCCCACCCCCGCGAGCGGCCGCCCCGCCCCGAGCGCCTCAGGCCTCGCCCAGTTCCTGACAGAAACGCGGCGAGGACCGGCGCGGCACGGGCCGGGGCGGGCTGTCCTCAACTCACCGCGCCTGCCCGTCCTCTGAGAGCGGCTCCGTGATGAAGGTCGGCCGCTGTCGGGACGATCGACTGTTCCCTCCTCCCCGCGGGATCCCGGGTCTGCGGTCCCAACTTTCCCCCGGGAGACGTCCGGCCCGGCCCAGCTCCTCACCCGGCAGCGGGACTCACAGTTCTCGGAGCCGAGCGCCTATTCACCCGCCCCTTCGAGGCCCCCCAGACTGGCTAAATGAGCTCCAAGCAATGGATCAGCGGGGGTCCGACTTCTCCCTTCCCGCTTCACCTTTTTCCTCCAGAAGTAGTTAATTAGGCTTGAATATATTGCTCTCCCAGTATACAGTGGCCTCTTCTCATTAAATAAAGCGCTTCAGGCTTCCCCCAGCACCTGGTAACTCCTGTGCTACTTGCCCTCTCTATGAATTTGCCTATTCCAGGTAACTCCCGTAAGTGGAATCATACAGTATTTGTCCTGTGTCTGGCTTATTTTATTCAGCATGGCTTCAGAGTTCATCATTTGTAGCATGTATCTGAATTTCATTCTTTTTTAAACTTGAATATACCACTGTGTGTATGAACTACATTTTGTTTATCCATTCGCCTGTGGATAGACCTTTGTGTAGTTTCCACCTTTTGGCTATTGTGTTACAAACACTGGGGTACAGATATCTGTTTGAGTCCCCGCTTTCAGTTCTTTAGATATATACCTAGGAGTGCAGTTGCTGAGTCTATGGTAATTCCAAGTTACACCTTTTGACGGAAAAACCACCAGACAGATTTTCCACAGCTGCTGTATCACTCCCACTAATAATGCAAGAGGGCCCAAATTTCTCCACATCCTTGCCAGCAAGTTATTTAATATTTTTAAAAAATTATAGCCATCCTATTAGATGTGAAGTAATATCTCATTGTGGTTTTCATTTTCATTTCCCTAAAGACTAATAATATCTTTTAATGTGCTTAACATCCACTTTGAATATCTTCTTCAGAGAAATATCTATTCAAGTCCTGGGCCAATTTTTTGTTATGTATCTTTCTACTATTGAATTGTAGGAGTTTTTTAAAAATATATATATATTATGGCTATTTGTCCCTTATCAGATGTAAGATTTGCAAATATTTTCTCCCATGTAGTAGGTCTTCTTTTTGTTTTCTTGATAGTATCCTTTGATGCACAAAAATTCTTATCATTTTTTTTCTTTATTGCCTGTGCTTTTGGTTATATCCATGAAGTCATCGCCAAATCCCATGCCACAAAGATATTTCTGCAATGTTTTCTTCTAAGAGTTTTATAGGTTTAGCTTGTAAGTTTAAGTCTTTGATCCTTTTTGCTCCAATGGACCAACAAGTCTTATTCATGTGGATTAGGGTTACTAGAGGGCTTATGTCAAATAAAAGAGTTGGGGGAGGGGATATAGTTTCCAGAAAGATTGGAAGAACTTGAAAGACAAAAGATAGGTGTTCATAACACAAGAACAAAATATATTTCTGCTAATACAACTGATGTCAGGGATTCTGACTCAAAAATTCAACATAACCAAACTTTTTTCTACTTTGTAACCTCCACTCTGTTTAAACTCTGATCAAGAGGAGTTGACTTTGAGAAGTTAGTGCTGATGGCTCTAGAGCAGGTGGAACCAAGAAATGTTTCAGGACTATTTTTCTCTGGGTGACAGCCAGAAGTGTGTTCTGCTATTGTCAGACATGGAAAAGAAGAGGTAAAGAGATCATTTGGGAGAATCTGAAAATTGTAGAATTAATGTCTGAGAAAAGGAAAGAGAAGGGAAGGGAATGGAGAGGTAGGGAAGGGAAGGGAAAGAAAGGAAACAAGTGTAGTCTGATATGACCGGATCCTTGGGAAGAAAGATTACTTTAGGGAGTCATGCATAATTCTGTGTAGCAGAGTCCAATGCTATTTATGCATTTAGTAGGTGCATAACTAGCAAAATGATAAATGAATGAAGACCAAATCAATGGATAACTTCTTTAGGGAAAGATGTATTAAATCTCAATGTAACCAAGAAAATAGTAAACAAAAATTGATTAGAAAGTAATTCCTTGGGCACCTGGGTGGCTCAGTTGGTTAAGCATCTGCCTTCGGCTCAGGTCATGGTCCCAGGGTCCTGGGATCAAGTCCTGCATTGGGCTCCCTGTTCTGCAGGGAGTCTACTTCTCCCCCTGCCCCTCCTCCCATGTGTTTTCTCAATCAATCTCTCTCTCTGTCTTTCTCTCTCTATCTCTCAAATAAATAAATAAATAAAATTTTTTAAAAGTCTTAAAAATTAAAAAAAAAAGAAAGTAATCCCTTGAGTTCCAGCTGTTAAGGAGTATGTTTAATGATGATGTACAAGATCCTAGGACCCATATTTCAGATTTGTTTGTTTTTCAGGAAAAAATTGACTTATCCAGCTAAAATGAACTTAAAATATCTTCTGTTCTCCAAAGCCAAAAGTTGATTTTTAATGGGACTGTCAGGCAGGGTGCTCCAGTTAGACCCTGAACTGAAGCATCCCACTGACACAGCCAGCCAGAGAATATTATTACAAAGAATATAAGCCTTCCATAGAAATCAGTAGATAAAGATTCAGTATTCAATAATTATTCTTTATGTAATTGCATTATAGTGTCTAAAATATGGTAACATAATCCTTGAAGTAAGAAGTGAACAACCCAGGACAGAAACTTAGGGACAATGAGCAGTATTCCACACTAGAATGAATGATTTCCTAATTAAAAATTGATGCCAGTTCCTAAAAGAGGAGTAAGTGGAAACTGATAACCAGTGTATAGTCTCTATGAATACTTGTATTTAAATTTTTATAATAAACTGCATACACTTTTTCTTTCAGTATGTACTAGGTTTAATCTTCTGCCATGATAATGTCTGTCAGTAAATAGGAATTAACACATTCCTTCAAGTGGTTAGTATGTAAATGTGGTAGACTTCATCGGACTGTTATAATCAAGGTTCTGGCATCCAGAAGCATATAGCATCTTAATGAAACATAGAATATATTATTCCTGCAAAAATATTATTTGAAGGAATTCTTAAAAGCCATTGTAACATTTTTAAAGATATTTAATGTCAGGAATCAGAGTATAAAACAGATTTTAAGAACAGGCATTCTTTGTTTTTTTTGTTTTGTTTTGTTTTTTAAAGTTTTGTTTTGAAGTCATCTCTATGCCCAACATGGGGCTCAAACTCACATCCCCAAGATCAAGAGTCGCACGCTCTTCTGAATGAGTCAGCTACGTGCCCCTCTGTTTTGTTTTTTGTCTAAAGACAAAACAATAATTGGCAAGATCTTACAGTAATATAATAAAAAATTAATTAATATTGTTTATATGTAGTTTAGAAATAGGATAATTTCTAGAGGTTATATAATTTTGTAGTTAATAAAGAGGTTTGCAATGATACAAGTAATCAGTTAAGATACTAGACAGATTTGGGTATGGACAGAATTAAAGAAATGGGAAACACCATAAAGAAATGCTTCTGCCTAGAATCCCTTCCAAAAAGGGAGTGTGATGGGGGAATTGGTAAGAGATGCTATAGCAACTGGCACATAATTATTCATTTGTGATATATGTCAAGTTATGGTGCATCAAAGCATGGGTTAATCTCATGTTTAAATATGTCAAAGCATTGAGAAAGCACAGTGCACATGATAGCGTATATTTTAACATCCTGGATGACCCCTGGAATAAAGTTGAGAGTGCTGTATCCATGTCTGCCCAGAATCTGAAGCCACTGCAAAGAGAAATAGATGAATCCGTTTTCTCACAACAGCTCCCACCATTAATTATCGCCAGAGAAGGAAAGAAAATAAATCTAAAGATATTCTCTAGAAATTCTGGCTGTTCATAGCTCCTGCAAGTTCTGGGAACACAGGATAGATTTCTAGAGGAAGAGTAGGCATATTGAGATACACAAGGAACAAAAGTAGCTCAGTGCTAAGGTTAGGGCGCCCTCTGTCCCAGTGCTGGGCACTCCAAGGAAGACTCATTCCCATGGAGGGACCAGCAAACTCAGCAAGAAGCAGCAAGAGTAGCCATGGGGATGAGGCTGTGGAGGAGAAGCAGCTCAGCAGTGCTCACAGTGTCTGGTCCCCATGAAGCCATCCAGAGTGAAAGGTACTGCCTTGAGAGAGATCTGCTGGCCTCAGAACAACATGTTGCCCAGGCAGAGGCGGTGATATGAGCAGCAGAACTGTGACCATGGCTTCTGCGGCAGGTCTAAAGTAGGAACTGTGAAATCAGCCAGGACAGTGAGCCTGGCTTATGGAAAGTATATGCTATTTGTGAAGGTTAATAAGACTGATGGCAAAAGCCAGGAGAGTTGATAAAGTCCCGCCCTCCAGCTCTCATCTGGAGACTGTTGGGTGCAGCTTGTCAGAGAAGCTGGATTCTGACAATGACGGAACACCATTGCAGAGCGGTAATGTGTTTTGTTGTCTTTGAGGGGGGAAGAATTACATACATTATTACCTTGCTTTATCTAATTCAGATTAGTGACTCATGAAAACACCAGTGTCACAACAAACTTTGCATAGCACCCTACAGTTTGCAAACATCTATTCATTTAACCCATGGGGTTAATGTCTGAGAATTCATGCGAATGTGTGTGTGCAAGCCTGAGTGAATGCATAAGAGAGTAGATGCATTGCATGTGTGTGTTATGGGAAGGGGAGTGGAACCAAGTAGATGGAAAATAAATAATATATTTAAGTGGAAGGAATATTATCCTCCCCTAGTGAATAGAGACATGTGGGTTGAAACAAGTCCAATGAAATTAAAACTCTCAGCCTAGGAAACACCAAGTCAGATAAGCGAGTGATAAATATGAAAGTGAAATGAGCTGATGTGAACTGTTAGAACCTTTTCAGATACCTATGGAATAAAACAGCTGTCAAATTATAAGTTCTTATTGAATACTAGGAACTTTATTCACCTATTTTATGTATTTCCTGATTAACAGAACACTTAAAACATGCTCTCCTAGGGGAAAAAAATTACAGAATTAACTCTGAGAGGAAGTCCTGCCAGGTCCCACAGCCTATGTTCACACTTTCTATTCCATCCATACGTGTAGAAATGGGCAAGAAACCCGCAGGAAATTTTTTCCAGCAAGATGCTTCATATCACAAGTCATTTAAGGAAGTTTTGACTAAATAAGTTATTTCATAGGCTATGACCTATAATACTGAAGAAATAGAACTTTTTTTCAAAAAATAAGAAAATTTTTTTCTAGATAAAAATACTATTTACACAATTTAGCCAAAAATTTCCCCAAATCAGGAAATACCTTAAGAATTAGTATTTGATATCTAACATGGTGAAGTTATTTTGCCTGGATTTTCCTATATTTGGTCCCTGGCTCTTTCTACAAACCATACTATTTCCTCTGAACAGCAATTGTTGCTGATTTTTGTTGATGTTGTCGTTGTTGTATAAATGTTGCAATTAGAAAATGTATATTTTTTAAATGTATATTTTATAAATCTCTGGCTTTGAACAAATTCCCATTTATTTGTGTGGGAGGCCGCAATAAGGCTTGAGACGAGGACCAAACCAGGCCCTGACTTGTGCCTCCTTTAAAGTCTGAATAACCTAACAAAAGGTTTAGGATGGGAAAAGTTGAGTAGCACTAGAAAGAGTCTGTGCTATGTGTTGTGCGCTCACCTACGTGACTTCCCACACGCTTGCTAAACAAATGAGAACAATTTGGTTGGGGTCATAAGTTCCTGGCTGGTCCTTGCTGCCCTAGTACAGCTCACAAATTACTTTCAGGTTTGCTGTATCAATACAGAACAATTGTACTGGCATCAGCCATTTGGCGTCACGAGGTCTGCTTATTGTTAAGTGTGAAACTTATTATGGGAACTCCTGGTTGTTTAACTAGACACAGATGTATTGCTTCTCCTATTGTAATATCACTATATATATGGCCTTAATGCTTTGAATAAACTTAGCACTGTTGGACATCCTCCTCAGTGCTCCTCCTGCCCCCATCTCTCTGCTTCTCGAGTTCTTTTCTTCATCCTCTTACCCTCACATTCCTGGTCGATTTGTCGCACCGGCCGTGACATATGTGCTACATCTGTTTAACCAGACTTAAAGTATAAAGTATAAGTATAAAGAAGACACATCTTTCCTTAGACTTCACTCCCAAATAGCATCTTTCTCAACATATTCAGATATATAAATCACATAAAATATAGGTTTGTAGCAATGCATCTTCTAAACAGCTCTGAAATTTTTAATTTTTTAATTTCTCCCAAGCTAACATCTGAGCTGCCATATGATTTGAATTTTTCCAACTCACAGAGATTACATAGCAAGTCACAAACCTGCATGATCTAAAGCACATGACTGGAAAATGTCTAACATCAGAAGTTAGGGGTCATTGATCCACAGGCAAATGGAAAAATGTACAAACCTCCAAAGACAAATCTGATACAAAACTAAACAATTCTTTTCAAGTCACAAAACATTTTTTTTAAGCCTCAGTCATTTGTAAGCAGAATGTCTCAGTTGATTTATATTTCCCCTAATTGAGAAAGTTTCCCAGAGATTTTTACCTGTGCTTTCATTTCTAGTTGCTAAAAATGAATAAAAATCATAGGCTATGTTTCTAACTTATTGGTACATTATTTTCAGTGCATCTTTATATTTAAAGTGCATGTCTTGTAGTTAACAGATGGTTAGGTCTGCTTTATAAGCCATTCTGACAATCTTTGTTTCTTCATTGGAGTGTTTAGTGAATTTACATTTAATGTAATTATTGTTATAATTGGATTTAGGCCTACTATTTTATTAATAGTCTGTTGTCAATTTTTTTGTTTCTCTGTGCTTCCTTTCCTGCCCTCTTTTGAATTATTTGAACATTTTTGAGATGTTCATTTTAACTTGTCTCTTGGCTTCTTAACTATCCCTCTTAATTTTTTTAGTTGGTTGCTTTAGGTATTACAATATACATTAAACTTTTCACAATGCACTTAGAGTTAACATGAAGCTATACAGGTCCATTTACTCCTATCCCTACCATTCTTTATGTTATGATTGTTATTACCTCTACATACATTTTAAATCTCTCAAGACAATGTTCTGATTTTTGCTTTTATTATTATTTTTAAAAAGATTTTATTTATTTATTTTAGAGAGTGAGCATGCAAGTGTAGGAAGGGGTAGAGGGGGAGGGAAAGAGAGAATCTCAGGCAGACTCTGTACACGAGGGGCCTCCATCTTATGACACTGAGATCATGACCCGAGCCAAAATCGGATGCTTATCTGAATGAGCCACCCAGGGTGCCCCTAACTTTTGCTTTTGAAAGCCATATATACTTTATTTTTTTTATTTTTTTTAAAGATTTTATTTATTCATTTTACAGACAGAGATCACAAGTAGGCAGAGAGGCAGGCAGAGAGAGAGAGGAGGAAGCAGGCTCCCAGCTGAGCAGAGAGCCCGACGTGGGGCTCGATCCCAGGACCCTGGGACCATGACCCGAGCCGAAGGCAGAGGCTTTAACCCACTGAGCCACCCAGGCGCCCCTATACTTTATTTTTTAAATGATCCTTAATAGACATTTTTCTTTTTTTTTTTTAAGATTTTATTTATTTATTTGACAGACAGAGATCACAAGTAGGCGGTGGGGGGGGGTAAGCAGGCTCCCTGCTGAGCAGAGAGCCTGATGCGGGGCTTGATCCCAGGACCCCGAGATCATGACCTGAGCCGAAGGCAGAGGCTTAATCCACTGAGCCACCCAGGTGCCCTGACATTTTTTTCTTTTTGAGAGGGAGAGAATGTGCAGACAAGCAGGGCATGAGGCAAAGAGAAAGGGAGGGAGAGAATCTTAAGCAGGCTCCATGCCCAGTGCAGAGCAACACAGGGCTTCACCTCACAACCCTGAGATTCTTGACCTGAGCAAAAATCAAGAGTTAGATGCTTAACCAACTGAGCCACCCAAGTATCTTTAAAGTCATATATAATTTAAATAAATTAACATAAAAATAGTTTTTTACATTTACCTGTATATTGAGCTTTTCTCATGCTTCTCATTTCTTCCTGAAGAGCCAAATTTCCCTCTGGTATCATTTTCTTTCAACTTGAAAAAACTCTTCTAGCATTTATTGCACTATGGGTCTGTTGGGGACAAATTCTCTTAGGTTTCTGTATCTGAAAATAGGTTTGTTCAACCTTTATTTTTCAAGAATATTTTTTTAGGGGCGCCTGGGTGGCTCAGTGGGTTAAGCCGCTGCCTTCGGCTCAGGTCATGATCCCAGGTCCTGGGTTCGAGCCCCACATCGGGCTTTCTGCTCAGCAGGGAGCCTGCTTCCTCCTCTCTCTCTCTGCCTGCCTCTCTGCCTACTTGTGATTTCTCTCTGTCAAATAAATAAATAAAATCTTTAAAAAAAAAAAAAAGAATATTTTTTTAAAAGATTTTATTTATTTGACAGACAGAGAGAGCACAGGCAGGGGAGCATTTGAAGGAGAGGGAGAAGCAGGCTCTCCGTTGAGTAGGGAGCCTGACATAGGGCTCAATCCCAGCACCTTGGGATCATGATCTGAGCCAAAGGCAGATGCTTAACCAACTGAGCCACCAAAGCACCCCAAATTTTTCAATGGATGGAGAATTCTGAGTTAGCAAGTTTTTCTTTCAGCACTTTGAAGATGTTATTGCATTAAACATGGCCACCATGGTGTCTGATGATACGTTTGTAATCATTTGAATCATTGTTCTCTTGTATGTAACATGTCATTTTTTTCTGCCATTAAGATTTTTCCCTTTGGGTAAATGGGCAGAAGACTGAACAGACATTTCTGCAAAGAAGACATCCAAGTGGCCAACAGACACATGAAAAAGTCCTCAACATCACTCGGCATCAGAGAGATACAAATCAAAACCACAGTGAGATACCACCTCACACCAGTCAGAATGGCTAAAATTGACAAGTCAGGGAAAAACAGGTGTTGGCGAGGATTCGGAGAAAGGAGAACCCTCCCACACTATTGGTGGGAATGCAAGCTGGTGCAGCCACTGTGGAAAACAGTATGGAGGTTCCTCAAAAAGTTGAAAATAGGGCTCCAGGGTGGCTCAGTTGGTTGAGTGACTGCCTTCGGCTCAGGTCATGATCCCAGACTTCCAGGATCGAGTCCCACATCAGGCTCCCAGCTCCTTGGAGTGTCTGCTTCTCCCTCTGACCTTCTCCTCTCTCATGGTCTCTCTCATTCATTCTCTCTCAAATAAATAAATAAAATCTTAAAAAAAAAGTTGAAAATAGAGCTGCACTATGACACAGCAATCTCACTACTGGGTATTTACCCTAAAGATACAAATGTAGTGATCTGAAAGGGCATGTGCACCCAAATGTTTATAGCAGTAATGTCCACAATAGCCAAACTATGGAAAGAACTTAGATGTCCATCAACAGAAGAATGGCTAAAGAAGATGTGTGAGATATGTATATATACACATACATACAATGGAATACTATGCAGCCGTCAAAAATGAAATCTTGCCATTTGCAATAATATGGATGGACTAGAGGGTATTATCCTGAGCTATTTGAAATAAGTCAATCAGAGAAAGACAAATATCATATGAGGGATTTGAGAGGCAGGGCGGGCGGTTGTGAAGAGTAGGGAGCAAAAAAATGAAACAAGATGAGATTGGGAGGGAGACAAACCATAAGAGACTCTTAATCTCACAAAATAAACAGAGTTGCTGGGGGGTGGGGGCGTAGGGATAGGGTGACTGGGTGATGGACACTGGAGAGGGTATGTGCTATTGTGAGCACTGTGAATTTTGTATGATGGATTAATCACAGGCTTGTACCCCTGAAGCAAATAATACATTATATGTTAATAAAAATAACTTTAATAAATAAATAAATAAATAAAAGATTTTTCCCTTGGGATGCCTGGGCACCTCAGTTGGTTAAGTGTCTGCCTTTGGCTTTAGTCATGATCTCAGGGTCCTGGGATAGAGCCCTCCATTGGGTTCCCAGCTCAGCAGGAAGCCTACTTCTTTTTCTCCTACTCCCCCACTATGTTCCCTCTCTTGCTTGTCTCTCTCTCTGTCAAATAAATAAATAAAATCTTTAAAAAAAATGTTTCCCTTATCTTTGGTTTTCCACAGTTTGATCATGATGTGCTTAGACTTAGATTTATTCAAACTTACCCTGTTTAGGGTTCACCAGACTCCCTGAATCTATAAATTCATGTCTCTCTTCACACTTGAGCAGTTTTCTGTTATTATTTCTTCAAATATAGTTTTCTGCCCCATTACTTATCTCCTCTACTTCTGGATTCCAATTAATGTATATCAGAACTTTTATTTTTGTTCCACAGGTCCCTGAGATTCTGTTCAGTCTTTTTCAATCTTTTTTTCCTCTCCCTTTTCTTCAGATTTAATAATTTCTGTTGACTTGTCTTCTACTTTACTAACTCATCTGCCATCTTCATTCTGATATACCCATTGTGGTGGTTAATTTTATGTGTCAACTCAACTGGGCTAAATGATGCTCAGATAACTGGTAAAACTTATTTTAGTGTCTGTGACAGTGTTTATGGAAGAGGTTAGGATTTCATTCAGTAATCTGAGTAAAGAAGAGCCATCCTCACCAATGTGGTGAGTCATCATTCAATCCACTGAAGCCCCAAATAGAACAAGAGGTGAAGGAAGGCAAATGAATGAAAAATAGAAATTCTCATCAATGAAATATAAGATAAAGAAGAAACAAAGAGAAATTTTAGAGCTGAAAAATATAACAACTGAAATAGAAAACTCAATGGTGGCATAAACAGCAAAATGAATGGAAAAGAGAAAGAATCCGTGATCTGGAAGATAGAACAATAGAATTAAGCAACCAGAACAACACAGAGAAAACATACTTAAAAAAAAAAAAAGAAAGAAGGAAGGAAAGGAAGGGAGGGAGGGAGGAAGGGAGGGAAGGAAGGAGGGAGGGAAGGAGGGAGGAAGGGTGAAAGAGCCTGAAGAGCCTGGGGAACTACAACAGTTCTTGTATATAAGTCATCAGAGTACCAGAAAGAGAGGTGAAAGTAGGCAGAGATGAAAAAATAATCAAAGAAATACTGGCTGAAATATTCTCAATCTTAGCAAAAGGCATAAACCTATATATTACAGAAGCTGAGAAAATCCCAAATAGGATAAACCCCCTCCAAGACACATCATAATCAAACTTCTGAAAAAAGAAAAAAGAAAAAAAAAGGCAGTCAGAGAGGAACATCATATAATTGATAGATGGAAAACAATTGGAACGATAGCAGATTTCTCGTCAAAAGCCAAGGAGGTCAAAATTTAGTGTCATAAAATTTTTCAGGTGCTGAAAGGAAAGAACTAGAAACTTGTAATTCTGTATCTAGTAAGAATCTCCTTAAGTTGGCAGTAGATATGGTAGGGGATGTAAGATGTAACAATTTGTCTGTGAAGTTCAGTCTTGTAACTGTGACCCCTCTTTTCTCTATAATAGCCCTGGTTACCTCAGGATTCCTGCCCTGACTTCTCTAGCCAGAGAGATGGTGGATTTTCTAAGAAGTTTTAGCCAACTCTATACCACCTGCCTCCACTGTGACTGCATGGGCCTTGGAATAAAGCATCAAAAATATGGAGACGTTTATTTCAGTTATAAGATTAACACATTCTGGTGATTACAGCTAATAACACTGTATTGTATAGTTAAATGTTGTTTTAAAAGTAGATCTTAAGGGGCGCCTGGGTGGCTCAGTGGGTTAAGCCGCTGCCTTCGGCTCAGGTCATGATCTCAGAGTCCTGGGATCGAGCCCCGCATCGGGCTCTCTGCTCAGCAGGGAGCCTGCTTCCTCCTCCCTCTCTGCCTGCCTCTCTGCCTGCTTGTGATCTCTCTGTCAAATAAATAAATAAAATCTTTAAAAAAAAAAAAGTAGATCTTAAACACTCTCACCACAAAAAAGAAATGGTAATCATGTGACAGGATGGAGTGTTAGCTCGTGCCTTGGTGGTAATCACTTTCCAGTATATAAATGTATCAAATCAACATGTCAAACACCTTAAGCTTACACAATATTATAGATCAATTGTTTCTCAGTAAAGCTGGGAATAAATAAATGAATTTATTAATGAATAAAAAGTTCGTTCTAGGGGCACCTGGGTGGCTAAGTGGGTTAAAGCCTTTGGTTTCAGCTCAGGTCATGATCTCGGGGTCCTGGGATCAAGCCCCATGTCGGGCTCTCTGCTCATTGGGGAGCCTGCTTCTCCCTCTCTGCCTGCCTCTCTGCCTATTTGTGATCTCTCTATGTCACATAAATAAATAAAATCTTAAAAAACAAAAAAAGTTTGTTCTAGTTGCATGGCCCAAGTTTTGCCTCCAAAATCTTTCTGCCTATGTACAGTCTTCAGAATCTTTAGGTAGTGATGCTTTTCTGTATCCCATCCAATTTTACACTGTTATTCATAAGAGGATTGGTTCCTCAAATATTCAACTTCTTCATACCAGAAGCAAACCAGGACTTACCATCTTAAATCTTGCACATGACTAAAATATTGGGCCCAAATATGTTATTTCCTTACATAGACTAAGATTTGTTTAAAACTTTCTTAGCATATAGTTAGTGACAACCCAAAACCAGATAGTAAGATTACTTTTCTGTAGTTATTTTATTCTAAATCACAAAAATCTCACATTCTATATAACACTCTTACACTTTTGGTATGTTAATGTGAAATTTCAAAACAAAATTTTCATGATGATTGCATTAGAGAGTTATCCTAAAAAGGAACTCTTAGTTTCATTCTTTTAATAATAACTGCACCTTTTGTAACATTCAAAGTGTTTGCTTATTTAAGACTTACAATTTGAATTTAGAAAGGAAGGGACCAAAAAAATAATCAATTAAAAATATAGATTTAGAAATCCTGGCTATTTAAAGATAAGTAAGAAGCGGGAAGGGTGGCCTGGGTGGCTCAGTCATTAAGCATCTGCCCTTGACTCAGGTCATGATCCCAGGGTCCTGTGATCAAGCCTCACATTGGGCTCCCTGCTCTGCAGGGAGCCTGCTTCTCCCTCTCCCACTACCCCTGCTTGTGTTCCCTCTCTGGCTGTGTCTCTCTATCAAATAAATAAATAAATAAATAAATAAAATCTTTAAAAAAAAAAAAAAGAAGTGGGAAGAAGACTCTGAAATTGTAGAGCACATTGGTAGTTTCAAAACAATTGTTATTTTCAGAATTTGAGGATATTTTAAAACAAATGGTATACATAACTCTGATACAAATAAAGTTTATATGTATGTTGTTTTAACAATATATTTAAAATAATTGTATTGGTTCTGTTTTATTACCTCTACTCTCCCTGGATGGATACTGTTTCATGCCTACCAAGATGCATTTTTTCTATCTTCCATACAAAGAAAGTTAAAACATTGGTGATCCCAGCTTGTAGTTAAGTGTAGCCACACATCTGATATCCTGCCAATGAAATGTGATACAAGGGAAGTGTGTCACTTCTGACTCAGACCTTAACATACACTCTCTTTCCTATCAACTAGAACCCACAGTGACCCAGTTTTGACCATGCAGATGGCAGCAATGCCTCAGGATGATAACACAATGTGGTGGGTAGAACACGAGTCCCTAACAATCCCAAGCAGAAGGCTGTCTGCCAACCTGGAACACTCAGCAGACTGTTATATGACAGGGGAGTAAGTGTTTACCTTCTTAAGAAAATGAATTAATGTTAGGTGTCTTTTTTGCAATAGGTCAGCCTTTGCCTGATTAATATGCCCTGGGTTTGGTCTCAAATCTTTTAGGTAAGAGTATGGGTAAGGAGAACAGTCTAAGCAGCAGACTCTACAATTTCTCTACTCACCTCCCTTTACACAAGCCACCAGAAGAAAGAGCACCTGTCATTCCAAGTATAAGACTCCTTCCAGACTGCTTTGTTAGCTGATTAGGCAGTAGAACAATGTAGCCAGAAGTTATTGTCTTCAGAAACTTGACCAAGGTCAACAGAAGAAATAACAGACATGCTTCATTCCCAGATGAAGCATTCTCTTTCCTAAAAAAGAGAGCTAAAATTAACCATCTTAAAATAATTTACATTCATTCCCTCCTGACCTCATTCTTTGTCTCTGACGGGAACCTGCCCAGCCTCTCCCCAGACTTCTCCACAGTAAAGCTAAGAGGCTTGGCAGCTCCATTTTCAACAACTCCGGAAGCTGCCATTCACAACAGAATCTAACTACTGTTTCCTACAAGTGTTTTTCCCTATTATAATGTTATTACCATGAAGTTCAGGTCCCAATGCCAAGGACATTAAAAGCTGGCTGTAAGGGGTGCCCGGGTGGCTCAGTCAGTTAAGCATCTGCCTTCAGCTCAGGTCATGACCCCAGAGTCCTGGGATGGAGCCCTGCAGCGGACTCTCAGCCGCGAGTCTGCTTCTCCTTCTGCCCCTCACCCCTGCTCATGTTCTTTCTCACTCTCTCTGTCTCTCTCACAAATTAATACATAAAATCTTAAGGAAAGAAAGGGGGGAGATGGCTGTAAGTTTCAGCATTCCTTGCAAGAAATGAACTCTTCTTGATTAAATTTCTACCATGTTCTTGGCTTAGCTTACTCTTGAGAACAAAAGAATGCAAAATATTCCTTAGTAGTACCTGCTTTGTCTCCCTGTGTTGTCAGTCTCTTCTTAAAGACCCACTGACCTGTACAATATCTTATGAACTTGATTGAACTCCCAGAGTCTGTTTCAAATACTTAACTTTGATACAAACCTTCCTCCAATGCAATAGTTCTCTGTTTAATTTTCCCTTTAATTAATATCTCTCTTACAAAAACCTCTTTCTCTCAAATCATGAAAGGATAGTTCTTTTTCCAAATTAATTTTTATATCTTTTAATGAGATAGGATTCCTGATTAAGATGCCACTTTGTAACTCTTCCTGTTAGAAGTCCCATTCCTCAGCAGCTCCTTTCTGAGCACTTCTATAGTGACCTTATGATCTGTCTTGGGCTCCAGGACTCAGGTCAGCCTGCAGGATAACTAAACTGGTTTCCTCTTCCTTAACACAGAGCATCCTACACTTCCCAGCTGCACTGTATTTTATATAGGACCAAGTGACTAATTCTCGTTGTGTAATTAGAAGGAATATCAGGGCCAAGATAGTTAAAAAGAAAGTATGCCTTCTCTGAAGTCTTCGTCTTTGCTCTTGGCTAGCCAGATGGAGAGGGTCCAGGAGGAACTCAAGATCTTAGAGGAAAGCCAAGCCAGTAGACAGAAGGAGCCTGGGTCCCTGAAATATCACTGCTAAACATCTAATTAGACTCATGGAGCAAGAAACAAACTTTTGTTATTTTAAACCACTGAGATTTCAGAACATGGGACAGGGAGGAACATTGTTATTATGTCATAGCAGAGCCTATCCTAATACACCAAGTAATTTTTCCTCAGTTATACCTGACTATCTTCTGATTGAGGCTTTAAAATCAAAGTAGTTATGTGAAAATAACTAAATCACACAACAAATAAATTTTAAGAACTTTATAATGAAATATTTAACTTCAGCAATTTCTACTACTAATTTGTCTTTGTAGGTTGCTGTTCAGATTGTAACCACCAATGATTTCTCAGTAAAGAGAAAAAGAGATTAGGATGTTTTTAATTCTTTAAGTAAATGTTTTAATTGAGCTATAAAATCATACATACAAACAGAAAAATACAAAACTCCTAAATATACAGCTTCATGTTTTTTTACAAAGTGAACATCTGTATTACCAACCCTTATCAAGAAATTAAATCATTATCCCTCTTTGATTGTAACTTTTGTAGATTAGTATTGCCTATACCCAAACTTCATATAAATGAGTCATATAATATGCACTCTTATGTGACTGACTTCTTTTGCCCAATATTAGATTTATGAGATTCAACCATGTTGTTGCATATAGTAGATTTGTTACTTTTACTGCTGTCTAGTATTCCATTTTAAGACTACATCAAATCTAGGGGACACCTGGTTGGTTCAGTCGGTTAAGTAACTGACTACCAGTATTGGCTCAGATCATGATCTCAGGGTGGTGAGATCGAGCCCCGCGTCAGCTCCACTCTCAATGCAGAATCTGCTTGAGATTCTTTCCTCCTCTCTCTCCTCCCCTTGGCTCTCCCCCCACCATAGATTAATAAATAAATAAAGTACTAAAAAAAAAAGAATACACCAAATTTATTTAAAAATCTTTCTGTTGGGGGGCGCCTGGGTGGCTCAGTGGGTTAAGGCCTCTGCCTTCGGCTCAGGTCATGATCCCAGGGTCCAGGGATCGAGCCCCACATCAGGCTCTCTGCTCAGCAGCGAGCCTGCATCCTCCTCTCTCTCTGCCTGCTTCTCTGCCTGCTTGTGATCTCTGTCTGTCAAATAAATAAATAAAATCTTTAAAAAAAAAAATCTTTCTGTTGATGGATATTGAACCAGGAAGTGGGCCTCACCCCAGACATAAAATGTTTGCCAGCATCTAGATTTTGGTTTGTTATTTATAAGCAACTCAGTCTAAGGTATTCTGTTAGAGCAGCCTGACAAAACTAACAGACATTTTGTTTGTTTCTATTTGGGGCTGTTATAAATTGTGTTGCTATGAATATCCATATACATATCTCTTGATGCACTTATGTGTGTGTCTCCATTTGGCACATAACTAAGGGTGGAATTTCTGGGCCACACAATATACACATGCTCAGTTTTAGTAGCTAAGGCCAACCTGTTTTTCAAAGTGGTTGTACTGATTTACAATCCCACTAATTGCGCTACATACTAGATAATTTTTGGTATTATTAATTTTTTTAAAGTCAACCATTCTGGCAGGTGTAAAGTATTACCCCATTGGGGTTTTAATTTGTATTTCTCTTTTACTAAGGAGTGTTAGCATCTTTTCATATTTTTAATGGCCATTTATATGATCTTTTGGGGGGTGTTTTGTATACATGAAATGCCTGTCCCAGTATTTTACCCACCTTTTTTACTGATGTGTAGGCATTCTTTATATACTACAGACGTGAGCCTTTTGTCAGTTACATATATTGCAAATATTTTCTCCCAATCTGACTTACCTTTTCACCTCTTAATGGTATCTCTTGATAAAGAGAAGTTCTTTAATGATTTTCAATTTATCAATATTCCCCCTCTTGTTTAGTATCTGCTTTAAGGAATCTTGGCCTAGTTCAAATTCATAACGTCATTCTCCTGTGCTGTCTTCTAAGAGTGTTATTGCTTTGGTTTGCACAAGAACTGATTTTTGTATATTGATTTTTTATATTGATATTCAATTGACTTGATACTCTTTATTGCAAAGAGCATCCTGTTCCCCTCTACACAGCAGTGACACCTTTGCCATATGCCCCATATGAGAGTAGCCCAAATTCTGCTCTGTTCTATTCATCTACTTGCCTATCATTGTGACAATACTACACTGTCTCATTATCACTTTACAGTAAGTCTTGGTATTCAGTAGTGAAAGTTTCCAAACTTAATTCTTCTTTAGGACTTTCCTTTTAGGGACACCTGGCTGGCTCGATTGAGCATGTTACTCGGATCTCAGGGTTGTGAGTTCGAGCCCCACGTTGGGTGTAAAGATTAAAAAAAAAGAAAGAAAGAAAGAAAGAAAGACTTTTCTTTTATAAATTTTAGAATAAGCTTGTCAAATTTTACCAAAAAAATTTTCTGGAAGTTTGATTGGCCTTGCACTAAATCAATAGATTGAAGTGGAGAGAACTGAAATCTTACAGCACTGTTGTTTTTTTAAGGTTTTATTTATTTATTTGTGAGAGAGACAGAAAGAGCATGAGCAGAGGGAGGAGCAGAGGGAGAGAAACAAGTAAACTCCCCACTGAGTGGGGAGCTTGACTCGACTCAGGGCTCGATCCCAGGACCCCAAGATCATGACCCAGTTCGAAATCAGATGCTTAACCGATTGCGCCACCCAAGTGCCCCACAATATTGTTATTATCAGATGACTTTCTGTTATATCAATTTATTTTTAAGTGCTCTTTGTCTCATAAACTGGGATACAAACTCCATGAGAGTAGAAGCTTTGTCCCTTTTGCTTACTGCCATATCCCAGAGTTTAGAAGAATACCTGGTACATTGCAGGTTCTCATTAAATATTTTTTGTAAGAAGCTAATTAATGTTCTGCTGAGAATGTCTTTGTTATCCCCCTCTCTCCATTTTCTCAACTTATCCTTCAGATCTGAAATCATATGCCATTTCCTCAAGGGAATCTTCTCTGATCTGTCAGCATGGGTCAGGCTCCCCTGCTAACGGTTATGAAACCCTGCACTTCTTTTTTTAACACTTACCTACTTACTATCATTAAGTAATACTAGTTATATGTAATACTATACGTTATTTGATATCGATCTCCCATTTAGCTCTGTGAGGACAAGGACCAAGCATATCTGAATTTCTTACTCAGTTGGATTCCCCCAGTACCTAGCCTGGTACCATGTACAAGGCCAGTATCAAAAAAACTATTACATTATTTTCTAAAAGAGGCTTAAACTCTCTCCTTTGTTTCTTAAAAAATAGAAGGTATTATCTTGGCAACACTTTGCTACCCTATCATCAAAAATCCCTCCTCTAGATGTTTCCTGCTGCTTTTATCCTCTGGATTGTTTGGTGAACATTCTCTACCAGACTTCCTGGAGTTGTGAGGGGGGTCCTTTGTGGTCCCCTGTCCCAGACTGGCTGAATCAGAGGACTCCTAAATTGGAACTGGAGAAGCTGCATTGTTAACAAATTCTGCAAGGAACTGTTGCACTGGTGAGTTTGGGGCCCACTCCCTTGGACGACATTCATGACATGGCTGATTTATCTCTTTGCACTTCACAATTTTCTTCATACTGCTCGGGGTCCAGTTACTCTTATCGTCTCTGCCTGTGCTGTGTTCTGCTTTTGCTCTCAAGGCCATATTTTCTCTTTGGCCATCTGCCCTCCAAGGACCACTGAAAGGCCACCCTGGCTGCCTAATTAAGAATCTCATTAATCTCATCTTTATCTTTCTGGTCATGCTGACCACCCAGCTTCAGGGCCACACACTGTCACAGCTCTCTGATCCAACTTCAGAGACAGTGAAAAGGAAATAGCCCATGATTTAGGGAATTTCGAACTGGGAAATGAAAATTTGCTATCTGTGTGACATTGAAAATATCATTTGACCTCTCACTTCAGTTATAATAATAATACCTGCCCTCCCTACCTCAGAAATGTTATGAGAATCAAATGACACAATGCATCATGCCAGAACTTTGTGAACTATATATGGATGTATGCACATTAACTATAATTGATAACCTCAATCATCCAACTCTTTTTTTTTTTTTTAGGATTTTTATTTTTAAGTAATGTGGGGTTCGAACAACCCTCAGATCAAGAATCTCATGCTGAACGTAGGGGGTTTGGGGGGTAGGAAAAGAATAAATGAAACAAGATGGGATCGGGAGGAAGACAAACCATAAGAGACTCTTAATCTCAGGAAACAAACTGAGAGTTGCCAGAGGGAGGGGAGTAGGGAGAGGGTGGTGAGGTTATGGACATTGGGGAGGGTATGCGCTATGGTGAGTGCTGTGAAGTGTGTAAACTTGGCAATTCACAGACCTGTAACCCTGGGGATAATAATACATTAAATGTTAATAAAAAATTTTTTTTAAATTAAAACAAGAATCTTGTGCTGAACACACTGAGCCAGCCAGTCTTCCCTCTTCGCAAGAAGGGGGGCACAATTTGCACCCTGAGGTGTTTAATGGGAAAGGACATCCTTCCAAGTGCTGTTTTGTTCCTTCTAAGAAATAAACCAACTGGCTAACTATTGTCTTCTCTGGCTTCAGAATGTCACATACATTGCACTTCTGGCTGCAAGGTAAAATCTTTTAACATTTTTGAGCTTTTCTGTGCAAACCTTGTAGCATAATACATGAGGAACTTCTTAACTAATCCCGCCTACTTCACTAGCTACATATGGCCTACTTTTCCTCTTTCTTTCCTCCTCCTTTTTAAAAAACAAACTTTTAGTTTTAGAATATTTTTAGATTAACAGAATAATTGTAAAGATAGTATGAGGGTTCCCACATACTCTGATCCCAGTGAAAACTTATTCTCTTATTTATTGACATTTTACATTAGTATGGTACAGTTGTCATAGTTCACAAATCAATGTGGATACCTTATTTTTTAAAAGATTTATTTATTGATGTGTCTGAGTGGCTCAGTCAGTTAAGCATCTACCTTCAGCTCAGGTCATGATCCTGGGGTCCTCAGATGGAGCCCTGCTTCCAGGGCTCCCCACTCAGCAGAGAGCCTGCTTCTCCCTCTTCCTCTGCTGCTCCCCCTGATCATGCTCACTCTTGCACACATATGTGTTCTCTCTCTCTCTCTTTTTTTAAAAAAAGACTTTATTTACTTGAGAGAGAAAAGAGAATGAAAGCAGGGGAAGGGGTAGAGGGAGAGCGAGAGAATCTCAAGCAGATGCTCTGCTGAGCAGTGAGCCCAACACTGGGGCTCAATCCCACAACCCTGAGATGAAGACCTGAGCCAAAATCAAGAGTCATTGCTTAACCAACTGAGCCACTCAGTGCCCTGATACACTGTTATCAACTGAAGCCCATTCTTTCTTTGGATTTCCTGTTTTTACCTATTTTCTGTCCCAGGATTTCACTCAGCATACCATATTACATTTAGTCAGCCTCACTCTTGTTTTTATCTCTTTCCCTTTCTCTTCCTTTTCTTTTTGTCTTTCCTTATTTATTTATTTATTTGTTTCTTCTTTGTGCTAAACACTAAGCATATAAATAAGCATGGCTTTTCCTTAAAAAACCTAGTGAGAAAAACTGAAAGTGAAAAATGTAACAAATTGATTATTCAGGTAAATGTTAAGAACACAAGCAGTAGACCAACAGAAGCCACATTTAACAGATCCAGAGTAAGAAGTAATTCCATCTGATTTTTTTTTTTAAGATTATTCTTAGTGGGAGTAAAGGTTGTGGCAGAAACACCTGTTAAGGAAACTATTATAACAGTCCAGTTTGGAGATGATAGTGGCTTGGATTGAATTGAAGCAGTAGAGATAGAATTAGAGATATTAACCATATTCCAGAGATGTTTTTGAGGTATAAACCAGGGGGACTTGTTGATAAATGTAGATGTGGAGGATGAGGGACAAAATGGAATCAATCACCAACTTCTCAGTCTAGAGCTTCTATACCCCAGCCACACTCATCATCATACTCACCATGAGAGCTAAGGTCCCAAGCTCTTAACACTTACTAAATCCTCTGACTAAATACCCCTTATTATTGGTAAATAATTGGTAAATTATTGGTAAATAATGATCGGTAATTGGTAAATACCAAATAATTGGTAAATAATTTCTCCTCAATACTCTTTCCTTTTTAATATTCTTCACCACTTCTGGGAAGGCTTCCTCTGCAATGCCTCCCACGACTCCACCTCCTGAGTGAATGGGTTTTCCCTCCTTTCTGTTCCCCTGGGAGCCTGCACATACTTCTATGATAGCTTGTAGCATCCCATATTTTACTGTTATTATTTGTTTACATATCTGTCCCTTGAAGGAACTGTGTCATTTCATAGCATAGTCCCTGGCACAGAGAGGAGTAAGTGAATATTTAATTGAGTGACTCTTTACTTTCACATAAACAGAAAAAATAATACTTATAATTTTCATATGAGAAAACCATTATCAAAAGCAGTCACTAGTAAATCTAAAATATAACTAATGTCATCTACATTGTACTTCAAACTTCTGATCTTTTGCAAACATTGTTTTTTAAAACTTGCAGTCTGAATGTCTCTTTTATTCTAAAATATATTTCATAGAACTCTTTATTAAGGGACATCTGTAGAAAGTCACATTATTTGCAAAGTTTCAGCTAACATTTCTTAATTCTATTACTCTTGGTTTCATGTAAGAACTCTAGCCTCCATTTCTAAAGTTAAGAATCATTCATGTAAATCAAAGAACTAAAGCTCCAAACTTTGAGTCATTGAAAAATTTATTATGAACATTACTAAGAGTGTGAATGTGTGTGTGGTGTGTATGTGTGTTTCGATTCCTTTTCTTTTAGAATACTGGCTTCTGTTTCATTTCCACGAAATAAGAGTATGGTTATGTAGCTTATTTAATCAGCTTGATTTATGAATTTAATCAGCATGATCATAAGGATGTTTTCCTACTTATAAATAAAGATATTTGCCTTGTATTTATTTTCATATTAGAAACATAACCATAAGTTTATCATACTTTCATAAGTAATAGTGCATTTCCTAAAATCAAGAGCAACTTCTTTTTCTTTTAAACTATGCAGTCCATTATGTATTCAGTCTTTGGAAATGCCGAGCTACAGCAAGTGGTTATACAACAACATCCCCAACAAAACTCCCTCCCCTCCTTTCTGCATTTCTTTCTAACGTCAGCCGACCCCTTATGTAATACATTTGTGGGAGTCCAGCCACAGAACTCAGGGAAAGACTGAAGAGGTAAAGAATTCTGCATGGAGAACAGGTGGTCGATAGGGTTTTCCACTCTGGACTGCAGGGTCCCAGCTTCTGAGGTTGCTAGGAAATAGTCATCCAGGTGACTGAGAGAGGTGTCATCACCATCTGGGTCATGGAGAGGGGCTCGGCACCTTATGGGTGTATGTGGTCTGCCCGTTTCTGGGAGAGCAACTCTCAACAAGTACACTTTGTTCAACTTTTTATAGGTTCCTTTCAAGAGTTTTGGAGGGGACGAGTTCTGTTTAGTCCTATTTTCTTGTCTAATACAACATGTTGTAGTTTAAAATACTCAGAAAGCTTAGAGTTGAGGTTGTACAAATGTAGCTATTTTTTAAAGCTTTTAAGACATCCCAGTCTTAAAAAATACTAGCTAATTCTCTCTGAAGAGACTCCAGCATGGGAGCCAGAAAATTATGGCTTATTTCCAGACCACAAAGACTCAAAGTTGGTCACTGAACTTATGCAAACTATAAATATTTTGCTATTTATTCTGACAATGTGCAGGATACTCTTTTTTATGTTTACTTGTTAGTTTGAGTTGATAATACTATTGTCAACATTTAAACTCTTAGAAGTCAGGATCTAATTCTGCTGAACACACTCTATTTTGTATTTTGGACACTGTTATGTGTATATGTGGATGTTTCTAAGGTAATATTTGATGAAAAAATGATTATTTTCCTTCAGGGAAAACACTTCCTCTCCCTAACATCATGCAATATAGATAAGATAGTCAGAGGGGCATATTCAATTGAAAGTTTTCTTTCAGGGATGTTTGGGTGGCTCAGTTTGGTTGAGCATCTGATTCTATTTCAGCTCAGGTCATGGTCTCAAGGTCAAGAGATGGAGCCCCAAGTCAGGGTCTCTGTTTAGCAGGGAGTCTGCTTGAGATTCTCTCTCTCTCTCTCCCTCTGCCCCTCCTGTTGCTCGCTCACTCTCTCTATCTCTCGCGTGCACACAATCTCGCTTGCTAAAATAAATAAATAAATCTTTTTAAAGAAGTTTTCTTTTAAATAATCTTTCACTATTAAAGAATTCTGACCTCTGACCCTGTTTTATTTTTAAGAAAAGTTAACCCTTATCTATGAGGGAGTCCTAGCTTTCTAGAAAACATTTAACTGTAGGCTGGACTCCTCTTTGGGTAAAGTTTCCCTGTTGCCACCCTCTCCAGAACTTAGACGGGAAATCTTTTATTTGTATTCTGTACTGACCCTTTTTATATTTTACTGAATCAACTATGTCTAAGCCAACTCAATAAAATGCTGTTGAGCTTCTATGAAAGATTTTCAGGGCATGATAATTCACATCTCTAGTGATAACTGTTATTATTGGGAAGAAGAAAGAGAGAGAGGAGAAAAAAGAGATGGGGAGGAAGAGGGAGAGATCCTTAGAGGAGCCTTGAAAACAATGACCCTTCTTATTAAAACATTTTCCCACTCTCCTTAGGATTTGAGAAGATGAGAATAGCAGAATATCAGGGTATGCTCTAATGGCCACTTGAGTTTCCTTAGTGCCACACCATGCCCGGATTTTGTGCACCTTAGAAACTGGGCTTTCACTGAAATGTGAACAATAACAACATCCTTTTCCCATTTTTCCTAAAGATGACTGAGAGCCCCAAATTTGATTTACATTGACCTGGGAGATTAAACTACTTAGAAATGATCCAGTACGACTTCATCAATATGAAGTAGAAGTATTGTGGCTGCCAATGCCTAGAA
Organism: Lutra lutra; assembly: GCF_902655055.1. Classification (NCBI taxonomy): domain Eukaryota; kingdom Metazoa; phylum Chordata; class Mammalia; order Carnivora; family Mustelidae; genus Lutra; species Lutra lutra. Next base: position 119,581,293 of record NC_062281.1, on the reverse strand, counting down.
ACATGCAATAAAGGCTGTGTGGTAGAGGTTTGTTATCCAGTATCTATTCTCCCCTTCTTTACTTTGTAATGCAACCTTTGCATTTTAGCTGCTCACAATAAAAGCTACACTTCCCAGACTGCCAAGCAGCTAAGCATAGTCACACTACTGACTTCTGGCCCATGGAATTGGAGTAGTAATAAACACACTTCTCGGTCTGGACTTAAAAGGTAATCATATGCCCTCCATACACTTTTGTGCCAACCGGAATGTAGAAGTGATACTTACACTATAAATTTGGGACAATATGTACTTGGGCAATACCTTGTGGCAACAGGATAGGAGTCTGGATTCTGGGACAACCCATAGACTAAAGCTACCCTTCTAGCCCTAGAACACCAACAGCCAGACTGTTTCATAAGAAATGATGAAACAAATGTCTTCCTTGGTTAAGCCACCGCTGATTTGGGTCTCAATCTTGGCACTGAAACAATCATCTAACATAGATCAGTATGCCAAATGAGTTAGAAGAATAACCACAGTATCTTAAGACTAGAAAAGCAAGAATGATGTTCAAAAGGATGCAAAGGAACCCAAATGTAATCAAAACACATCACAGGTGAAATGCTGAAATTTAAATTTTTTTAAAGATTTTTTATTTATTTATTGAGTGAGAGAGAGAGAGAGGAGGAGGGGGAGATGGAGAAGCAGACTCCCCGCTGAGCAGAGAGCCTGATGCAGAGCTCGATCCCATGACTCTGGTCTCATGACCTGAGCTGAAGACACACGTTTAACCTACTGAGCCACCCAGGTACCCTGAAATTTAGATTTAAATATTTTTAAAAGCCTGATATGTCATTTGAGGATTGATGACAGACTACTGAAATTGGTAAAAGTTTGACAAATAGCAAAGAACATTCAAAACCTTAGCACACATGTCAAAAGAAATCAAAACAATCTTACACAGATGAAAGGCTACATTTCATTTTAAACAAGGAACAATCAGTATTTTGAATTGGTAACAGTTTGCAGAAAGATTTGACATCCCTTCTGCTCAAACCAGTGGAAAGGAAATGAGGATGTCTGGAAAAGATTATTACTATGAACTGTACGTTTAATATCTCAAATAACATTCATTCCTTCACCAACAAAATAGCATAAGGGAAGTATTAATGATCAAAAAATTGACTCAACAACCTTAAAATGCTAAAAGATGGGTAAAGTGAGAAATGACAAGATCAAACACATAATAAATCTCACTACTAATTTCTAGAAATAAACCAAGTTCAAAAATTCTGTTTGAAAAATTGGTGAGAGAATCCTAGCGAATCCTATTGGTAAAATAGAAATGTCATCAAAAAGGGGTGCCTGGGGGCGCCTGGGTGGCTCAGTGGGTTAAGCCGCTGCCTTTGGCTCAGGTCATGATCTCAGGGTCCTGGGATAGAGCCCCGCATCGCGCTCTCTGCTCGGCAGGGAGCCTGCTTCCTCCTCTCTCTCTCTACCTGCCTCTCTGCCTGCTTGTGATCTCTCTCTGTCAAATAAATAAATAAAATCTTTAAAAAAAAAAAAAGGGGGTGCCTGGGTGGCTCAGTAGATTAAAGGTCATCATCCTGGGATCCAGCCCCACATCTGGCTACCTGCTCAGCGGGGAATCTGCTTATCCCTCTCCCTCTGCCCCCTCCCTCTCTCCCAACCCCTCCAAGTGTGTGCACTCTCTCTCAGATAAATAAATAAAATCTTAAAAAAAGAGAGAGAGAAAGAGAGAGAGAAATGTCATTGAAGAAGTTTGAGAAGAAATTGGTATATACTGATTTTTAAAATTAGTATTATTGATATGGGAGGAAAAGGGTGAAAGTGAGACGCAGATAAACATAAGAATGGGGGCACTGACAGTGAGCAGAGATATGAATTGTAATTTCAACTTCATATGAACTTTGCCCTTGATTGGGAATGTGGGCAAAACTGACCAGATTTCTTACATTTTATTCTTGTTCAGCACATAGCCGAAGGTTCTCAAGATCAATAGTTTCCAAGCTTTTTAAGAAAGTGACATTAATCTGTTTTCAAAGATAATCTTTTGTAAAGTCTGGAAGTACTCAGCAAGCAATAAACAGTGGCTCTACGGCTAAAGCAGAAGCAATTGCCAGCACCCAGGGTTCCAGCCGCGCAGGCTGGGTGCCTTTTCTGTATCTCTGTTCTCATGCTCCAGAGGATTCTTCAAAGGCAGGGATTCCTTGGAGTCTTAGAGGTTCCAGGAAGACTCATTTAAATGCCATATTTATATTCTTACCAGTTTGCTGCTCTGATCAGTGATACCATCCACATCTGTTTGTCTGTATAGCAAATATTAGTTTCTTAGTGGGAGGAAATGGTAATCCCTTTAACCAATATTTAGTACTCTTCATTTTGGTAAATATCAAGTTAAATTAGGTCCTGTTTTTTTCCACGGTAGGTGAGTTAACAGCTGGACATTATTTATTACCCTTTCCTGAATGCAGTTAAAGAATCTCTCCCCACCATTTGAGAAACAGTGTTCAATAATAATAAGTATTTGGTCAGGTTCTGAATAACAAGTTGTTTAAAACTTTTTGGTTCTGGTTATTAAGAGAGGACAAAAAACCTGGACATCTTTCTAACTTTTAGTACTTTTTACAAAGATGTCTCTCTTTTTCTCATCTACTTTTATTTATTTATTTTTTAAATCTTTTTTTTTTATTTGATAGAGATTGCAAGTAGTCAGAGAGGCAGGCAGAGAGAGAGAGAGAGGAGGAAGCAGGCTCCCGCTGAGCAGAGGACCCTGAGATCATGACCTGAGCCGAAGGCAGAGGCTTTAACCCACTGAGCCACCCAGGCGCCCCTTCTCATCTACTTTTAAAAAGTGACTGAGGATCTATTGGAAGTTAAGTTCTGAGTCACACAATATATTTCAACCACTCATCCTGAGCCATCCCTGATGTCTTGGGTTCTGTGCTCTGAGGACATTTTGAAGATGAAACTGAACACTGAGTTCTGAACTTCCTGCTACTTCTGGCCTGACCCTGAGCCACAGCAGATATTATACTACAAGAAGGAAGAATACAACGCCTTTCCAAAAGTGTGTTTATGAATTCCTGGTTGAAGATATCCGCTTCTTTAAATATGAAAAGTATGCATATCTTTTTTATAATTTTTTAGTCTGAAATTAACATGAAATCTTATATTCATTAAGAAAAAAAGAGTAGGGCGCCTGGGTGGCTCAGTGGGTTAAGCCTCTGCCTTCAGCTCAGGTCATGATCTCAGGGTCCTGGGATCGAGGCCCGCATCGGGCTCTCTGCTCAGCGGGGAGCCTGCTTTCTCCTCTCTCTCTATGCCTGCCTCTCTGCATACTTGTGATCTCTCTCTCTCTGTTTCAAATAAATAAATAAAATCTTAAAAAAAAAAAAAAGAGCAAACATAATCCCAATACTGAGTAGTAGAAAAACATGCCACATCATATCCATCAACTAAATGTTTCATAACAATGTGTTGGTAAATTACTATCATTATTTAGTATAATTAAGAATTCTATAATAATGTGCTTGCTTTGGCAGCACATATACTAAAAAAAAAATTCTATAATAACACTTGTTTAATATATTCAATTCAAAATAAAAAACCACTGAAATGGGCATCACTAATGCTGTACAAGTTTTGTTTTGTTTTGCCTGACCATAGTATATTATGATACTCACTGGAAATAGAACTTCAAGGGTTAAGAGAAATAAACAGGGCCCAAAGTTTTCTGCGATTCTATAGCCCTTTAATCATAGTGCTCCTGGAACAGAAGAAGAAGAGTGGGGATAGACCAGAATAGCTTCAGGGAGCTAGCTACTTTGGAACACTAAATCACAGTCCCCAAGCAAATTCCATTTTAACAATAGCTACAGAGTCCTTTCTAAAGTATTGCCTCATCTTTAATATTTTAAACCCAATGCCTTAAGTGATATACTGGTTATTTTCCTCTCTCTCGATGATTCTTGCTTTGATAAGTTACTTTATGTCTTGGGGTTTCAGCACATGGTCTGCTGGGTATGGCAAAGACATTTCACATTGGCCTGCTGAGATTTCTGTGTACTTCTGACAAGCTGTTGGATTTAGAGGTAAAGTAGATTTTCTCTGAATGTGCTTCTTTGTTCTATCTCGGGTTTTAAAATAATTTTCTTATAAATCCTCAACCTTTTTTTCTTATCGAAAGTGCATGAAAAATAAGCAGAAACCTTATTATAGCTTAGTTTGGGCCTAAGCAATACAACAGAAAAGCTTTGAAAATCCATAATCTTCGTGACTGAAAAGTTCATAGTTTTTGGTTTCTTACAAATTAAAGTTAAAAAGATTCAGCTATGTTGTGGAAAAACTTGAAGTAGTGTTTTCCAAGGTTTGAGCATAGTAGGTGCTTACCAGATTCACATCAATAACTTTCTTATGAGGCTATCAGAAGGTTCTTCCTTCTTCTACCCAAAGAATTATTATTATGCCAGAGTAATCCCTGAAACTCTCACAGACCTGAAATAATTCTGCTTAATGAGAGTCTGATTTCTTTACTTACTATCCTCAAAAATTGGACTTTCATACTCATCATTGTATTTCTTATGAGGAGAGGGGCAAAGGGGAGCATAGCGTGTGGCTAGGAGCATAGGTTTTGGTGTTATCCAGACCTGTGTGGGAGCCAAGGCCATCCAAATGAGTCACTGTGCTTCTCTGTACCTCTGTCTCCTCACCTATAAAATGGAAGAAGTAATACCCACCCCTAAAAGTGTCAGTGAAGAAATGAGACTACAGACAGAGAGCTTGGTTCAGTAATTTGCAATGGAAATGCTCAGTAACTGAGTATTGTTATTACTGTTGTCATTATTTTTAAGTGTCTGAAGTGTCAGAGAAGAAAAACAAAACAAAACTTAAGTGTTAATATATTTATAATGGTATATCTTCTGTATCTGTACTAAGCTAGCACTTTTTATATGAGATAGGAAAAACATGAGAAACTTGTCATTTTCCAGAGAATATATGGAAGCAACAGATTTCAACATTGAATTATCAAAAATAATTTATTGTATACTTACATGTATATGGAACCAGGACTAGCACTGGGAGGGGAAATGAATAAACGAAATAAAAATCCTGAGACTTTATGTAATATCCATTCAATCCTTTTAAGGTTCTGGGTTCAAAAGCAAATAGTTTAATTTTTCCTCTGGCTTTTAAATATTACCCTGTAATACATTTTGCTGTCATCAGAGGTAAGAAGTTATCTTTTGGAAAGAGCCAAATGAAGGTCATATCACACTTTTCAATACTCTTTATTTTAATGATATTCTATAAATTTGTTAATTAAGTGAAATGAATCAGCCTAACAAGGCTATAAAACCAGAGTAAAACAAAGGACAAGTTAGGAAAAAATACCTTTCTAAAACTTATATATCAATGATAAGCACTATCGCAGTGTACCCTTATAATATTACCTTGAAATTTTAATATACTGACTATTGGCTCTTTCTTTCTTACTTGTAATTAACTTATCCCATCCCAAATTATGTTTTTTGGAAAAAACTTAATCCTCACCCCTTCCCCTTTTTCTTGCACCATTCTGCAGCTGCCTTGCTTTTAACTTCTACCTTGTTTTCTCTAGAACTCCAGTTCTAATATCCAACCCAGCACACCATTGCTTAAAATCTCCCCTAATTTTTTCCCTCACTTAGGTAACTGGTTTAATTCAAACCTTCCTTATTTTTTTCCTCACAGGATACACATCAGAAAATCACCATATTATTTAAGATTTTGTCATAACAAGGAAGAAATTATAATGTAATAATTGATACAAGGTTCAAATCTATCATCTTGCTATTTGTTTTCTGTTTTTTCCATCTATTTTTTTGTTCCCTTTATCCTCCATTCCTCCCTTCTTTTTTTTTTAAAGGTTTTATTTATTTATTTGAGAGAGAGACAGTGAAAGAGAGCATGAGAGGGAAGAAGGTCAGAGGGAGCAGACTCCCCATGGAGCAGGGAGCCTGATGCGGGACTCGATCCCAGGACTCTGGGATCATGACCTGAGCTAAAGGCAGTCGCTTAACCAACTGAGCCACCCAGGCGCCCCCATTCCTGCCTTCTTTTGTATTAATTGCACAGGTTATATTATTATAATTTACCTCTTTTGTCAATTTATTAGCTCTCTTTTGTCTTGTTATTTTAGGGTTGTTTTGGGGTTTATACTGTACATCTTTAACATTTCCCAGTCTGCCTTCAAGCAATATTTTGACATTTCACATATAGTGTAAGAGACTTAGAATATTATATTTCTGACTTCTCCCCTCCCAGCCTTTGTATTTTGCTGTCATCATTTTACTACTGCTTATTTTTATAGTCATCATAATACATTATTATTTTTGTGTAACAATTATCTTTTAAAGAGATCAAATAATAAGGAAAAAAATATATTTTCCAATAGAGATGCCCTTTCTACCTGCTCTACATTCTTTTGTGCAAATCTGTATTTCCCAGTTATGTCATTGTCTTTCTGCATGAAGAACTTTCTTGAGCAGTGAAGGTCTGCTGGTGATGAATTCTTCCAGCTTTGGTACGTCTACAAAAGTTCTTATTTTGCCTTTGTGTTTGAAAGATATTTTCACTGGGTATAGAATTCTGGATCATAGTTTTTTCCCCATTTACAGATGTTGCTCCAGCATGTTCTTTCCAGTGAGAGGTCTGCTATAATCTTTATCTTTGTTTCTTTGTACATAAGGTATCATTTTTCTTTCACCTTTGGCTCCTTTTTGATTTTTCTCTTTGTCACTGGGGTTAAGCAGTTTGAATATGATGCTCCTCTGTGTAATTTTCTTTGTTACTTGTACTTTGGCTTCATTGAGCTTCTAGGTTAATACTTTTTATCACATTTAAACATTTTTTGGCCATTATTTCTTCAAATATTTCTTCTGTTCCTCACTCTCTTATCCTTCAGAGACTAATTACATGTATATTAGACTTCTTGATTGACTGTTTTTTAAAATTCTCTTTTCTCTGTGTTTCATTTCAGATGGTCTCTATTACTATCTTTGAGTTCGCTAATTTTTTCTTCTGCAGTGCCTGTCTAATCCACTGTAACTCCATCCAGTATGTTTTTATTTTACATATTGCTTCATCTCTAGAAGTTAGAATTGGGTGTTTTTGTATCTTCAGTGTCTCCATTTCACTTTCTGATGATGTGGAATACAATTATAACAATTGTTCTAATGTCTTTGCTAATTCTAATTTTGTCAGCTCTGGGTCAATTTCAATTGATTACTTTTCTCCCTATTATAGGTTGTATCTTCCTGCTTCTCTATATACCTGGTAATATTAGATTGGGTGTATCATGAATTTTAACTTTTTAGATGGTAAATATTTTTGTATTTCCATAATATTGTTGGACTTTGTTCTAGGACACAGGCTGTTACTTGGAAACAATTTAATCTTTTTGTGTCCTGCTAATAAGATTGGTGGACAGAAGCAGAGTAGTGCTGAGTTTAGACCTAATTATGCCCACTATTAAGGCAAATAGCTTTTATATACTTGCTAGCCCCCTTTAAACCTTGAGGTTTTCCTGTCTTATTGGTGGGTCATGGGCATTATTCCTAACCCTGTTACTTTGAATCCATTTGAGTGGTTCTTTCCCAGACCAAGGCACATGTTTTAGGGCCAAAGGTAGAATTTTCTCCTTTCTTGACTGTGCTTATCAATTAAACAGTTGGGTATTTGAGAGGACCCTCTGCAGGTCTCTGGGGTTTTCTTTGTGTATCTCTCTTCTCTCTAATACTCTTTCCTATGAACTCTAGCTGCCTTGGTTTCCTTGGATTCTCAGTTCTGTCTACCTTCTCAACTCAGGGATTCTTCCAGATTCCATCTGATCTCCCCCTTCCTGTGCATGGCCTGGATATTCTCTGAACATACCATACCCCAAAGCCATGAATGGATCAATAACAGTAATAATAGTAATTATAATAACTTTTGGAGTTAATAACTTATGAACTCTGTAACTTATAGAGTTGGGGGTGCTCATGATACACAGAAAGACTGGAATCTCATTCTCCAAGTAGGCATCTCCCTGGGTAGTGGTATTCTGGATTATACATGATCCTACATGAGCATGAAAAAAGCAGTTGGAGGGGTATAGAGAAAATGATTTTGAGGGAGTATGCATAGCAATAATGTATGAGTTCCCCATGGTCATATATCAGGAGAGTAAAACTTTAGCCATCTTGCTTGAACCCCAGCTAGATGGGAATTCTGCTGGTTAAAGTGACTCCAGCAGGAAGAAGCAATGCTGTACATCATTCTTGAGGGTGTCAAGGAAGTGGTTCCTCTGAAGGCTACCACAAATGGCCCTAGTGGAACCAACAGATGGACCTCTGTCAGATGGAGGGCACAAATGCCCAGCCAACATTAACCAGAGAAGCAGTGATCTACCACGATTTTAGTAATGAATTCAACTAAATAAAAAGACTGATGGGCTTTTCCTCTCCTCCCTGCCCTCAAGCCCAAGAGAGCTTGAAAAGGGAGAGGAAAGGAAGAACAGTAAAAAGGCAACTCTTAACCTCTGTCCTTGTCCCTCAAGCCACAATCAAGCTGGGGGTGGGGGTGGAGGGGTGGGGGGGTATGGATTGGAGGGAGATGAGATTAGAGTTTTTAACTGAAGTTGACTGGAAAGTTTTGTATTTGCCTAAGAGTCTGTTGAAAGATCAGTGATTAGAGAAAAATAAAACCACTACATGTGGTTCCCAATGACTTGAAACTGCTAGAAAATTGGTTACATTTTTATCCCCAGCACATAAAAACTATTTGTTAAATTAATCAATAAACCTTGGTTATTTGGAATTGTAATTTTTAGATGATGTGAGTAAATAATGCAAATAAAAATATATCAAGACTAAATTTTAGGCATTAGGCAGCTACCTGGATGCTCTATCATTTGTTTTGGTCAAAGGAACTCAGTCATACGAAACTGATTGTTGAATATGAAAGTAATTATTTTTAAATTTTCTTTCTACAATAAAATTGGATATTACTTTTGTGTTGTTTTCAATATTTGTGATGAATTTCTCCCTTTTTCGACATTAGAAAAAACAAGATGGTCTTACAAATATCTGTGTGACAGTTCTTTGCTGTAAAAAGATAAATGACCCACTCAAAATAACCCACACCCTCATTTAGCATCAAATGTTAACCCGTGAATTTACTTTCCCATGTGATAGGTAGACTCCTTACCACTAGCTGGCCTGATCCTCTCAAAAAAAAAAAAAAAAAAAAAGGAATAAGAGCAATTTAATATTAGAGATTCTGACACCAACTGCCTTGTAAGAAAAGAGAACTAAGTTCAAGAAAGTGTATGAGACTGATATATTTTCATTGTAATAAATAAGCTTTGACTTTTCTTGATTTTTTAAAAGATTATTCCCACTTCTAATATATTTTAATTAATTACTCTCCATTTCATCTTTTTCCCACATGGTATTTTTTTTTCTATCACTTTTTAAAATCCTCAGAATATCCTGCTATGGTAACCATGAGGAATAAACTGTCTAATTCCCATTATCACACATTTTCCCAAAACACATAGTTATAGTTTCATCAGGAAGATACTGTCTATGAAGCATTTCATAAAGGGGGCAAAAAAGGGAGGCTTCATGGCAAAAGAAAAAAAAATGTCCATTGTTCTTCCATAAAAATCCTTTGGACTCCATAAAGCATTAAAATTATTTAATAAATAAATATTTTTGATAAAATTCTTTTTTACATTCATAGAACTTACAATTATTCAGGGCTGACAATTAATTCTGTAGCTAATTTGGAGACCTCAAATCCCTGTTCCTCTCTTAGTGCAAGCTGCCTTTTAGGTTATTTCCCTGCTCATTAGTACCTCGAACCACAGGATGGACAAGGAAAACAAAAGCTCTGCTCTTTTCGGAATGCTCTCCTGGAATATAAATGACTGGGGCTGCAATAACTCATGTCCTTTATTTAGAAAGGAAATAGATAGGAAAGAATTAAAGATGAGATGTGTCAGGCATAGCTTTCAGTAAGCCCCACAGGCATAGCAAGGCTGAGACAAGTCCAGCTTTTAAAAAAGCAGGAATATAAGTTCTCTTGTCCGGGTTCTTGGAATTTTCCTCCATTCATATTTGTGAGCATGACTGAAACTGCCTGACTTTTGGTGCTTTTCAGGATCGTTCCATTTTGTGAGCTCAGAAAGTGGCACCACCTGTACACAAACAGTATATACGTGTTTCTATGAATCCTCCACTTTATTATATATTCATGTACAGACTGGATACTTCTTATCTTTGCCGAGATTCCAGAAATTGAGCCGTGAAGGGATGCTGAGTTTAGAGCTAGGACAAATGACCAAAATCAGGGTTATTAATCCACGGGGATAGTAATGCCTTGGAGATACTTTGCCATGGAAAGTTAAGGCTACCCTGGCTGCATTCAGAAAGGAAAGCTGAGACTTACTTGAATATTTCTGATTAGTCTATGAGCCACAGATACATAAGATAATAGCAATTGCTTTCCAGAGTTATTAGAGGATATTGTTATTATTAGATGATTACAGATGCGAATAATGTCCTTAACACAATATCTAGTACATTGGAAGAGGCTCAAAAAGTGATGGCTATTGTCATTACATTGAACTATAATAAAATATAGTCAGTAATGTCAATAATCTTCATTAATTATTTATAGTACCTACTAACAAATGTATATTATTACTAGATAATTTAGAAGGTATCTCAGAACCTGGCAGTATCTCAAGGTCTTTGGCCCCCATAGCCAGTCAGTCACCATTACCCACTACAGCTCTCAAAGCACCCAACAGTCCTATATAAGCTAGCATGAATGGCCCCACCCAAACCCCTTCGAATTTCTACCAAACTTAATCTCTCTCTGCCTTCTGTATCTTTTTATGTCCCTTTCATATCTTGATTCCACATCCTCCACTATCCCCACAGATTACTAACGGTTACTTTGGTCATTTGCTTTAGCTCTAATCTTCATCCCTTCAGGGCACAATTTTTGGAATCTCAGCAAAGATAGGAGGTGCCCAATCTGCCACTTTGACCCTTGTGGGAGGCTTGTCTGATGGCGGAGGAAATGCAGGCAATCAGACTTCTCTGATTCTGATGAAAGTAGCAGACACATTTTAAATTAGTTTCTTCCAAAGAATTTATTGACAATGATTCTGACTCCAATTCCAGTGTGGAAGTGGGGAGTCCCCACACCACCCAGCAATTCTCCTATACCAGCTGGGTGTCCTACAATTCAACTCATTTCTAACACTATCCACCTGAAGATAGCATTAGATCCCACAGGTTAGGGGCTCAGTCCCACAGAACGATCCCCCTCCATTACCCTTTAGAGGCCAGTCACGAGCCCTGTTTATCACTTGTGCTTCCGAACAACTGTCTGTAGAAGGGAGGGTTTAATGCCCAACTCCCTTAGTTTCAATTAATTTGTTAGAACGGCTCACAGAACGCAGAGAAACAGTTGACTTACTAGATCACGTGTGTAGTGTGAAACGGAGTAACTCATTTAAAAATGGAGTTAGAAGGCCAGAAGGGGGCGCTCTCATGCCCCACCGCTTGTGATCAATTGCAGACCCAAAGGAAGAAATGGTTCGCATTACCAACATGAAAAAGTCTACTTTACTACTCCAACAGGAAAAAGGAATAAATTCTTCTTGTTTGTCAATAAGCTCAACCAATAAGAAAATAGTACAACTCGGGGCGCCTGGGTGGCTCAGTGGGTTAAGGCCTCTCCCTTCCACTCAGGTCATGATCCCAGGGTCCTCGGATGGAGCCCCACATCGGGCTCTCTGCTCAGCAGGGACCCTGCTTCCTCCTCTCTCTCTGCCTGCTTCCCTGCCTACTTGTGATCCCTGTCTATCAAATAAATAAATAAAATCTTTAAAAAAAAAAAAAAGAAAGAAAATGGTACAACTCGCCAATGAGCAATTGTCACCACTCTGAACTCTCACTTTCCCACATAAACTTTCAAAGCATCTTCTCCTAATTTTTTCCTTTTCTCTATAAAGTAACAGTCCTCTCCTTTGATTATTGACCTTGACAATGGTATGACAGAGCTTGCACCTCTGATTGAAATTCCTCTGCTATTCCTGAATAAACCTATTTTGCCGGTAAAATAACTAGTTGTTTGTTTGTTTTTAATTTCTTTTCAGCATAACAGAATTCATTGTTTATGCACCACACCCAGTGCTCCATGCAATACATGCCCTCCGTAATACCCACCGCCTGGTTCCCCCAAACCCCCACCCCCCCGCCCCTTCAAAACCCTTAGATTGTTTTTCAGAGTCCATAGTCTCTCATGGTTCACCTCCCCTTCCAATTTCCCTCAACAACCTTCTCCTCTCCATCTCCCCATGTCCTCCATGTTATTTCTTATGCTCCACAAGTAAGTGAAACCATATGATAATTGACTCTCTCTACTTGACTTATTTCACTCAGCATAATCTCTTCCAGTCCCTTCCATGTTGCTACAAAAGTTGGGTATTCATCCTTTCTGATGGAGGCATAATACTCCATCGTGTATATGGACCACATCTTCCTTATCCATTCGTCCGTTGAAGGGCATCTTGGTTCTTTCCACAGTTTGGCGACCGTGGCCATTGCTGCTATAAACATTGGGGTACAGATGGCCCTTCTTTTCACTATATCTGTATCTTCGGGGTAAATACCCAGTAGTGCAATTGCAGGGTCATGAATAACTAGTTGTTTTACTTGTAAGTTCAACATTATAGAAAGACCTCAGGATACAATTAGGAATAGGCAGATGGCAGAGATATATAGGACAAAGTAAACAGAGGGCACAGAACTTCTGTGACTTCTCTGAGTGCACCACTCTCCCCAAATCTCCTCATGTCACCAACCTAGAAGCTCTCTGAACCCTATTTTTGGGGGGGTTTAGGTAGACTTCATTTCACAGACATGACTGATTAAATCAGTGGCCATCAGGAACCAATTCAACCTCCAGGCCCCACCCCTCTCTTTTTAAAAAATTATTATTATTTTTTAAAGATTTTATTTATTTATTTGAGAGGGAGAAGGAGCATGAGAGGGGAGAGGTCAGAGGGAGAAGCAGACACCCCGCCGAGCAGGGAGCCTGATGTGGGACTTGATCCCAGGACTTCAGGTTCATGACCTGAGCCGAAGGCAGTTGCCCAACCAACTGAGCCATCCAGGCACCCAACTGAGCCATCCAGGCACCCAACTGAGCCACCCAGGCACCCCAGCCCCCACACCTCCTTGCAGGTGGGAACACACTGAAAGCTCCCACCCTCTAATCACATGGCTAGTTCTCCTGGGAACCAGCTCCTATTTTTAGGTGAGGCCAAAAGTGCTGCCCTCAACATTTTTATTTTGATGTAGCCAACGTGGCTTTCAAATTAATACCATCTTTGTTCATGGGAAGATTTCAAACTTACCAGATGTCTCAATCCAATAGCAAATTCTCAGGAAAGGATATGATTGGTCCAATCTAGGCCAAGTGTCCTCCTTGATGGAATCAGCTATGGATAAGAAACATACTCATGTAATGCAAATATAGCAATCCATGTTCACTCTTATGTTCTCAGACGAGAGATATGTCATCAGATACCCTGAATGGTGTCTTCTATATGATATCTCTCCGATTTTCCCCTTATTTTCTGTTATCATGCTACCATTCCTGGCCCTTCAGGACTAGTAGACTTGCCCATTCGCTGCTCTCCAACACTTCCCTTTCCTTTCTTTTCCACCTCTGACTTCTTTCATTCACTTTCACCTCTCTCATTTTAACTTCTTGGTTCATACCTCAGCTTCTGCTTTTGCTCCTGGTCTGTTCCTGATTTTGTACCCTTTGATCACTTACCTGGCACATTGAACTTCAACTTTCCTCTACAGTTTGTGACTTGGCTTACTTCTCTTGACCCAGCAAATCCACTGACCACCTCAGATGAAGGATTCTGTTAATAATCACCAAGCTCCTTTGAGGCACCAGGTGACTCAGTTGGTTCAGTGGCTGCCTTTGACTAGGGTCATAATCCCAGGGGCCTGGGGTCAAATCCCACAACAGCTCCTTGCTCAGCAGGGGGCCTGCTCTTCCCTCTGTCTGCTACTCCCCCTGCTTGTGCGCTCTCTCTCTCTCTCTCTCTATCGAATAAATAAATAAAATCTTAAAAAAAAATAATCACTAATCTCCCAGAACACCACACCCTGGTCCTTTGCCCATGTCAGCAACGCTTCCATGTAAGGGGAGAGGAAGAACACAAACCTGTTACTGTTTCCAAATGAGTACAATATTCCTAGAACACTCCTTTGATCATATCATTCCTTGCCTCAAAAATTCTTCCATGGGGTGCCTGGGTGGCTCAGTAGGTTAAAGTCTCTGCCTTCGGCTCAGGTCAGGATCTCAGGGTTCTGGGATCGAGCCCCGCATCAGGCTCTCTGCTCAGCGGGGAGCCTGCTTCCCTTCCTCTCTCTTTCTGCCGGCCTCTCTGCCTACTTGTGATCTCTGTCAAATAAATAAATAAAATCTTTAAAAAAAAAAATTCTTCCATGATTATTTAGCCTAAAAGAGTTAGGTTCCAACCTATTTTCCCAACCTTCTCTCTCATTATTTCTTTACATGAAGGTTCTAATCCATGTACATTCCCTAAATGCTTTGCACCAAATTATATTGAGTCTGTTGTATATCTGGCACAGGGGGCTCAATATATACTTGGTGCTACTGACCGTATGACATACACTGGTTTTGATATTTTTCTTTTTTCATTTTTTGGGTTTTTTGGTTTTTGTTTTGATTTTTAAACCAAAATTCTGGCAACAGCATATTTTCTATCTGTCTTTTTTTTTCCCATAAAAATAGAGTGTAGAATAAGAAGGGAAAGTATCCTAGCTATTTGTATATGCTGGTTGTTTGAATTCCAAGATAAATAAAAATTTACTGTATTCCTAAATCTGTCCTTTGCTAAATGCCAGGAACTTGAGCTGTATTGTGAAGCCATCTGTAATTTTTTGCCCCTAGGATCTTCTGGGCTCTGGACAATACTGTTGCTTATCCTCTTTATCATCCTTAGCCAAGTAAATGAAGACAAAGCCTGTTTTGTATGCAATAAGAGCAACCACTTCAAGTTAAATTCTTTAGAGTCTGTTCTCACATTATTTTCTGTCACAGATATAAAATACCTTGACCTTCATTCTCTAAAATCTGCCTTTTAGAGGTCGTAATGAATCACAAATACTAAAAAATGATTTAAGTATTAACTTTTTTTGCTAACATATGAAGATACTCTATTCCCAAAGAGATGTTTTACTATTAAACACTGTATGTTTTAGCTCACCGCATAAACCAAGTGTTACTGTAGCTATCAACAAATATTTGTTAAATGAA
The DNA here is from genome assembly GCF_902655055.1 of Lutra lutra. Classification (NCBI taxonomy): domain Eukaryota; kingdom Metazoa; phylum Chordata; class Mammalia; order Carnivora; family Mustelidae; genus Lutra; species Lutra lutra. The sequence goes on along the minus strand of NC_062281.1, from coordinate 119,565,885 downwards.
TGAATAAATGAATGAAAATAGAAAATCAGAAAATTGTGCATTTCTAGTCAATGGCAGCCACATTTTTTTTAAAGATTTATTTATTTGTTTGAGAGAGGGAGAAAGAGAACAGGGGAAAGGGCAGAGGGAGAGGGAAAGAGAGAATCCCAAGCAGACTCCCCATTGAGCTCAGAGCTGCACCTGGGGGTTGATCCCAGGACCCTGAGATCATGACCAGAGCTGAAATCAAGAGTCATTTGCTTAACTGACTGAGCCACCAGGGATCCCAATGGCAGCTACAATAAATGGAGTTAGATACAGGTCAAATTTTAAAAGGCATTAAAGAAAATAAAATATCTAATAGAGTTAACTAAATTCATTCTGTTTTCTTCATTCCATAACTATATTTCTCCTCTTTTCTTTAAAACTGAAAATCGTATTTTAGAAATTTTGATCTTAAGAATTTTCAATATTAACATTACCACAAAAATTTAAATGCTATTTACTGCTTCTGTACTGGATTTTTTAAATGCCTCTTATCATAGCATATTGATCTTTAAATTATTTCATTCAAGTTGATAACTATCATGTATGCAAAGTGGGGTTGGGGCAAGGTTGGCATGGTGTCTAAGCCCAAGTTCCTAAAATTGATGCTGCGATAATTTTTGGATGAAGGTCTCTTGGGTTCATTTTGTAGTGGTAAAAGCCTATCTTATTAAAGGGCCCCTCAATCCTTGCTGTTTTAAAATAATAACCAAAGTCTCTTAAAAGATTTTTTAAATTCTAGAAAATTTTTACTATATTTGAGGCCTATTCATGAAAGCTGTATTCCAATAACTTTTTGCTTATAATACTAGAAATCATATGGCCAATTATTTTTAATTTATGATATATTTTTGAGCACTTTTAATATATCTACTAATACTAATAGCCTGCTAATCGACTGAGGGTCCTTACCCCATGTCAGATAATTACATTGGGGATTTTATATAAATTATCTCACTGATTCCTTAAAGTAACCCTATTTGTGCCCATTATGCGGATGAAAAAACAGGAACTGAGAAGCAAAGCAAAGTTCTCAAGATCACACAGTTGACAAATGACAGGACAAGGATTTGAAGCCAGATCTATCTGATGACAAAGCCTCTGGTCTTCAAATCTGTAACATGACGGTGGGGTCCTCTGTTTTTTCAGAAAAGCAAAGCATTGAGGCAGACCTTTCCTTTGGTATAGCTTCAGGTGTTCAGTACAGATTAGTATTTGCCTGCTTGCCCAGAGACAAATGGAAACCATACAACAGGAAAACAAGTTAATAGCTATTGCATTTTTAGGGTTCATGCACGGTGGTAGCTACTACAGCCTGGTATACCAGACCCTTTGTCCTTTGGGAAACGAGTTGAAAGCAGCCATCCTTAATTATGGAAAGAAAAGATGAAAGAGAATGTGAAGTCTGGAGAGCTGCTTTAAATTGTGTGTGAGGAGGAGAGGATGACTGTTTAAGGAAAAACAAAGGGGCCCTCCCCATCCCAAGAGGAGAAAATATCTACCACCCTACTGCTCATGGAAGCATCTGGATTTTCCTCTTCACCTGGTCCTGCATGACTCTGACACCTCTGGGAGTTTTTCAAAGTTAACTTGTTCCCAGATGGAATGCAAAGGACCAGCATGCTTTTATATTTCTGTTTGCTGGTTTAAGCCAAGAATGATGCTTCAGATAGCAGTGGGAGTTGGGTATGTGGCTGAGTGCAGCACGTGGTCCCTTAATTTTTTTAAAGTTCCATCCCACAGACTGAGGTTGTTAGATGTCATCCAAAGTGAGTGTTCAATATTTCTCAGTTGTGAACTTTGACCTTGATTTAATCTAGACAAGCCATATGTACCTACTCACTCTTAAGCACTGACACCAACATTCCTCTTGTGTCAGTGTTTCAGGTCATACTCCTTGGGCATCAGATATTCCCAGAAACAGTCTAGCATTTCCAAACTTTTTAAAAAAGACATCATTGAAGGCTCTTGGAAAGAAAGACCAAACTAGCATGCTAAAGTGCAATCTCTAAAGCTGAGAATTACAATAGCTTTTTTTTTCAAGTTTTTATTTAAATTCTAGTTAGTTAAGATATGTTTTAATATTAGTCTCAGGTGTACAGTTTAGTGATTCAACACTTCCATACAATGCCAGGTGCTCTCATTACAACAAGCCTACTCCTTAATCCCCATCACCAATTTTACCCATCCCCCCACCAACCTCCCCTCTCTGGTAAGCATCAGTTTGTTCTCTATAGTTAAGAGTATAAGAACAAAATAGCTTTTTATTTTATCTTAAGATTTCATTTATTTATTTGACAGAGAGAGAGAGACAGTGAGAGAAGGAATACAAGTAGGGGGAGAGGGAGAAGCGGGCTCCCCACTGAGTGGGGAGCCCAATGGGGGGCTCGATCTCAGGACCCTAAGATCATGACCCAAGCTGAAGGCAAATGCTTAATGACTGAGCCACCTAGGCACCCAACACAATAGCTTTTTAAAGGGTATTTTGCAATACTCTGATCCAGTTTTCCCCTCACGTCAAGTTACAGAAATTTACATTTCACACACACTCTCTCAACCTCTCTCTTCTGGGAATGAGCCTTTGGTTCCTCAGGCCCCATCATACCAACCCTATCACTACGCTGAAACTGCTTTGTTAATGTCACCAGAAAACTTTATATTGCTAAATTACAATGTCTCTTTTCAATTCTTTTGTTGTTGTTAATCCAATTAAGTTCTCAATCCCCTTATTTATAGAGCAAAACATACAACGATTTAGTCCAAAAGAATGTTCCCTTCCATTCACCCTTAGGGGATATTTGCCGTGTGATGCAGAGGATTTTTCCAGAACTCCTCAAAGTCCCTAATAGGATATGCTGTTGCTGGTGACCATGTCTGCACCAGGTGGAATCTTGCTAAATCCAAAACACTTCACTGAGCAATGCCAAGCCATTTTATACTTGGAACTTACATTACCATTCAAAGCATCTACATGCTTTTCTTTAAATAGTTTCTGGTTTGGGTTTCCATGTAAATACACTCCTGATTTTCCTTCAGCTTTTTTTTTGGGCAATTCTTTCTTAGTCTCTTATGTCAACTTCTCAACCTCTACCAGCAATTAAATGTTGGTGTTCCTCAGAATTCTGTCCTAGACCCTCCATTCTTTGTTCTCTATACTTTTCCCTGAGAAAATATCATTAATTCCCATGACTTCAGTTATTAATACACTGAAAAAACCCACATTTTTACCTCCAGAACAGATCACACTTCTGAGTGACAGATCTGAATAGGTCACTGCCTACAGGACATTTCAAATTGAATGTCTCAAAGGCATTCTCCAATCCTCTAGCCCGTCCAAGAGTCAACTTAGGATCTACTGTTCTTTCCTTCAGTATGTGAGGGTTCCATTATTCATCCTGTTACTCAAGTCATAAACCTCAGGGTCGTCTTTGATTCCTACTTTTCCATCATACCTCACATCCAAGTAGTCAACTTTTTAGACATGATTCATTATTGTCATTATCCAATGGAGAGAGAGCACCCCTGACTCCAGATGGAAGCATCCAAATCCTTGGGGTGGGTGTATCTCCTTTATGGATCACCTATTACCAAACAGTGAGCTGAAGAAGACCACATCTGTGAGAAAACACCCCTCGGCACCTTCGGTGATGGTGGTTGACTGCCAGCTGGCCCAGCTGTAACACCAGCAGCAAGTTACGTGCGGTTCCTGACACTAATGCCAACTCCCTCCATTTCCCTCTCACGGATGTATGACACATGAAACTCTCCTTACTCAGATTTCATATTCTAAGCACGTATTCTAGTGTTTGGGATGGTTACTCACATATAGATGTTCTGGCTTTTTCCATCAGTCTTTGTGGGCTGAATGAATGGGAGCCACAAATGACAAATAGATCTATGTTGTAAGTGTTGATAAAATCCAGTTTCTAAATCTTCAGGGCTGAGAGCCAGATCGTGGGCTGTGGTAAATTTGCCAAGATAATCCATCCTGTGGGGCCTCTTGAAAGGTAGCCAACTGATCTTGCCTGGAGATACCCCTGTGCTTTCCATTTGAAATGTCTCTGAGGTCTTCTTGGGAAGATGACTAAAGCCCATGAAACAGTAGTTGAAAAAAATACAAAACTCCTTGACTTACTCTAAGACATGCACAGACTTCCTTTAGTGATGGGGATTATTTACAAAAATATGCTGAAGTCTGGGTTAGCAAAGGGAGCTGCTTCACCAGCCGGGTAGAGCACCCGATCTGGTGTTTGTCCTATACTATGAAACATAGTGGGGCACCTGGGTGGTTCAGTTGGTTAAGTAACCACCTTCAGCTCAGGTCATGATCCTGGAGTCCCAGGATTGAGTCCGCATCAGGCTCCAGCTGAGCAGGGAGTCTGCTTCTCCCTCTGACTCTCCCTCTTCTCATGCACTCTCTCTCATTCTCTCTCTCTAAAATAAATAAATAAAATGTTCTAAAATAATAAAACAAACAAACATAGTGGCTACAAGAGAATTAAGAATGTGGTGTTTCTCATAATAGTAACCTAAGTATAAATGCCTTTGTTGGGGTGCCTGCATGGCTCAGTCGGTTAAGCATCTGACTCTTGATTTTGGCTCAGGTCATGATCTCAGGGTTGTGAGATTGAGCCCTGTGCTGGGTGTGGAGCCTGCTTAAGTTTCTCTCTCTCCCTCATCCCCTGACCCTCCCCTACACCTCCCCACACACACTCTCTCTCTCTTTCTCTAAAAGAAAAAAAGAAAGAAAAAAAAAGGAAAGAAGGGAGGAAGGGAGGGAGGGAAGAAGGAAGAAAAGCTAAAGAAATCATCTAAAATCTTGACCTTCACCCCAAAAAGGAATAACCACCCTAGGAATCATGCCTTTGGGGTCTGGTTTGTGACAGGTCACCTCAGAGATGACCCAGCCCACATACAGTTACCTTTGGCACATGCAGTGCCTATCCAGTCCAGGCAATTGACTAGGACACCAATTTGGGCTCGCAGAAAGCATCCTGCTAGAATCATTGCAGCTTACACAGAAAAGAATTTCTCATTCTCTCACTATAGCAGGCATTTGAAGGCTTCAGGGACTCCTCCAGTGGCTCCTCCAGCAGAGAATACAAACTGCTTTAGGAATTTAGAAAGACGAGAAATAGTGAGGCCAAAATAGACAGAGGACTTCAGCCTTCCCTGATTGCAAGAGTTCAGAATTCCAGAAGGAGACAAGGTTTGAAAGCATCAGTGAGCTTTAAAGAGACCGGCCTGCAGAGGGCAGAGTGTACCAGTCAGGCCCTAGTTAGGAATACAATTCAAACAGAGGGTTAGTAGCAGGGGGTGCAGGGCATTGAAAGCCAGGAAGAGGAGTTTAACCTGGAAAGAGAACGACAGTCAGGAAGACCAACCAGGTGCCTATCATAAAAACCAGGACCTGAGGATGTGAACTAAATTGATTGCTGTAAGAAAGAGAGGCATTCTGAAAGGAAGACGGTGTAGTGGGAAATAACCCAATGCACAGTTATAACCAGCTGTCACGCAGAAGAGATAGTGCAGGCCCAGCACCATGAATATCTCGATAGGGTCTATAAAACACATTCATAAACACCCTCCTTGGTTTCATTTCATCACACAAGCCTTGATGCTGGAACATATTGCTGTTCCCTATCTGAGCTACAGAACTTCTTGCAAAAGAAAGATTTCTGGGCTTCTGGAAAATTGTTGGCCCATTGGGCAAGGACATTACCCTGGCTCCTCCTCTCTCTTTGTCTTTCATATTTAATCAGTCACCAAGTTCTGCAGATCCGAAGCCTTCCTTGTGTCTTCTCTTTACTCCACTGTTTCTGTTTTCATTCCTACATTTGGGTTCCTACCATAGACATCTAGAAAGTCATCCATCTTCTAATCTTGCCCCTTTCCAATCCACCCACCATACTTCTATCAATGAATTGATAATCTTTCCAAAACGCAAGTCTTATTATATCAATTCCCACTTCAACAAAACATTCAGTAATTCCCTACTAAGTGTGCTTAGGAGGAAATTTAATCTCTTTGTTTTAACATACAAGGGTTATCATATTTTGGCCAAGATGTTGCAGGCAAATGTATTTTGTTTGGCCACAAACTATTTTAATACATTTGGGAAAATTCACATCAAAATCTGTATGTTAGGTTTCTCTCAAAAAAAATTTAAAAAATTATCTGGCAACATAGAGGTCTGCATTCACAGTGGCAACATCAGGCTATGGTAAGGAGTAGTCGCCCATTTGAACACTGCCCTGCTCTCTGGTTTGTCACAGTCTCCACTCTCCATATTGTGTTTTACCCACCTGCTTCACTCACTGACCTCATCTGTGTAGCCTCTGCAACCATTTTTGTTTGTGACCTGTGGATACCCTCAAAGCATTCCTGTTACTTCTTTTCACATATGCTAAATATACTGAACCACTTCCAGTTCCTGCAATAGGTTCTGTAGCTTCAGGATTGTGTGATCTTGTAAATATTGCTCCCTCCCTCCCTTTAGAATACTCTGCTTTTATCCCAACCCATCCTCCATCTATTTAACACCAACTTTTCCCTCAAGATTCAGTAGAAGGGCTCCTTCCCTAAACTTCTCTTAGTTTCCAGGCTCATTACTTTTCCTCTTCTCTGTAATTTTTAACATTTATAATCTAACTTCTTCACCCCCATCATACCCTATGTCTGTCCTTTCTCTGTACCTATTGTACTATAGGTAATATATAGGTATAGGTAATTGTACTGTAGGTAACGATTAACATATTTCCCACCCTAGAGGATAAATTCCTTGATGATTTGAATCCATTGCTTAGCATGATGTCTGCTATATAATAAGAGCTAAATAAATATTTGTTAAGTAAATGCTGTTGAAAAAGTTTGTTTAGAGGTCATAGGCAAAACGAGAGCATATAAAGGAGAGTATAAAGAAAAGGAAAAAGTATGAGTATTGAACAATTAACAGGTGAGAGAATGACTTGTGGAAGGGAGCAGAGAACCAATCTGGAGGAGAATCTGCAATATATACAGTCTTAGAAGCAAAGAGAAGAGAGAGTTTCAAGTTCCAAAGAAGGGACACTCAGGACCATCTGATGCTATAGAAAAACCAGAGATGGTGGAGCAGCATGGTATGCTGAGAAAGCCCAGGCTTCGAGCAAACTGAAAAACCCTCTGTTCCACCAGCAAGTCACCGCAATTACCAAGGTGGGATTCTAGCAATCTCTTACTCAAGTTACTTCATTCTTTGAGATTCAGTTTCCTAATTTGTCAAATGGAACCTACTGTGGCAAGAAAGGAATGGAGACAGGAAGTCAAAAACAGAGACCTATTCTCCTTTAAAACGTTATGATTTGGGACGCCTGGGTGGCTCAGTTGGTTAAGCCGCTGCCTTCGGCTCAGGTCATGATCCCAGCATCCTGGGATCGAGTCCCACATCAGGCCCCTTGTTCTGTGGGGAGCCTGCTTCTCCCTCTGCCTCTGCCTGCCACTCTGTCTGCCTGTGCTCGCTCTCTCTCTCTCTCTCTCTGACAAATCTCTCTCTCTCTCTCTGTCAAATACATAAAAATTAAAAAAAAAATTAAAATGTTATGATTTACTGGAACCGCTTTATCACTGTGTGGCCAATGCATTCTCTATCAATTTCCCACAGAACATCATGTAACTTGGAAACCCTCAAGACTCAGGCAGTCGGCAGTGGTAGCCAATGGAACTGATAGCAATAGCCAGCACAGTCCGTGGTTCCTATTAGAAGCAGCCTTGGAGGACAATGACAAGGTCTCACCAAAGCCCTGAGGAAGTAGGACAAGCAGTCAGCAATCTGCAGCAGCTCATGCAAGGCAGACACAGGGGGAGCCAGCAAAGATGATTGTTGGCTGGGCTCCTCTGGGAATGCATGTATAGCCCCATCTGAGAACTCCCAGAAATATTTTGGGCAAAAGAGGGAGCTTTGAAGAACCTTAGTAGATAAGACCAAAAGCCAGAACACCTCAGTTTACATTATCATGGACAGTTGTGGGTATTCAGGTTGTGAGGACTTAGTACGTGAAAAAGCATCTTACGGACTGCCTCGCACTTTGTAGGTACTTTATAGGTCCTCTATAGGGATGCAGAAAAGATGACCGGTATTGCTGTCACCAGTATGTTGTCATTATGATTAAAGCTAATCATCACAAAGACATTGTCACATAATCTTCCTTCTACTTGTTTTTTACAAGCATTAGGCTTTACCTTTTCTTCACCGATGTTTACCTCATTCTACATAATACAACCAAAAGGCCAGGCTTCCTTTGCCTACCCACCCATCTGTTGACCCCATATGCTCCCTACTTTATTCTTTCTCCTCTCCCAGACTCCAGTGTTGCAAATCCATCATTTGTTGGATCAAAATCCAACAAAACTTCACTTCACTTAGCCTATAAAACAACTCTCCCAGGGATGCCTGGATGGCTCAGTGGGTTAAGTGTCTGCCTTTATCTCAGGTCATGATCCCAGGGTCCTGGGATTGAGTCCCACCTCGAGCTCCTTGCTCAGCAGGGAGCCTGCTTCTCCCTCCGCTGTTCTTCCTGTTCTGCCTACAGCCCTCCCTGCTTCTGCTCTCTCTCTGACAAATACTGAGAGTTTTCCCCAAATCTTTAAAACTCTGGCAACAATCATTTAATGAGAGCCTCATCAGATCTTCACTTTTCCTGTCTCTTCAGTAAGAAATTGAAGTATTTTATTTACTCCACACATGACCTGCAGGAATCATTGAATTGCTTCATGTTTCTAATGGCCTCTAGTGATAACTTAATAACCAAAAGATAAAGTATTAGAGTAACATCATTTTTAAAATCACTCATATTATTTTTATATGTTTGTCCTGGTAACAGTTTGATTATAAGTTACATCATCCAGTTTCATTATATTGTTCACAATTTTAAAATATTTATCAACTTGGTCATCTTCTACAAGTTCTCCAAAGCAAAGAACAATTACATTTTATTTTTGAAATGTTTTGAAACAAATTAAGAAAAAATGAGTTATTTCACAATGTTTACAGAATCTCTTAAAATTATTTGGCTATTAGGCCTATATAAATTTGACAGAAATAGAGTCAATATATTTTTCCATCACGAGTGATCTTTGCTTTATGTACAAAACCCAAAAGACTTCACCAAAAAATTGCTAGAACTGATACCGGAATTCAGCAAAGTCACAGGATATAAAATCAATGCGCAGAGGTCAGTTGCATTTCTATACAGTAACAATGAAGCAGAAGAAAGAGAAATCAAGGAATCGGTCCCATTTACAACTGTACCATAAGATACCTAGGAATAAACCTAACCAAAACTCTGAAAGCTATAGATATGAAGAAATTGAGGAAGATACAAAGAAATGGAAAAGCATTCCATGCTCATGGAATGGAAAAACAAATATTGTTAAAATGTCTTTGCTACCCAGGCACATGGGTGGCTCAGTAGGTTAAGCAGCCTTTGGCTCAGGTCATGATTTCAGGGTCCTGGAATTGAGCCCCGCATCAGGCTCTCTGTTCAGCAGGGAGTCTGCTTCTCCTTTTGCCCCTTCCCCCTCAACTCATACTCTCTTGTGCATGCTCTCTCTCGCTCTCAAATAAATCTTTAAAACAAGACAAAAAATGTCTATGCTACCCAAAGCAATCTACACATTCAATGCAATCCCTTTCAAAATACCACCTACATTTTTCACAGAACTGGAACAAATAATCCTAAAATTTGTATGGAAACAGAAAACACCCCAAATAGCCAGAGGAATGTTGAAAAAGAAAACCAAAGCTGGAGGCATCACAATTCCAGACTTCAAGCTATATTACAAAGCTGTAATCATCAAGACACTATGATACCTGAACAAAAACAAACACATAGGTCAATGGAACAGAATAGAGAGCCCAGAAATGGATCCTCAGCTCTATGGTGGTCAACTAATCTTCAACAAAGCAGGAAGAATATCCAATAGAAAAATGTCTCATCAACAAATGGTGTTGGGAAGTTGGGAAAATTGGACAGCCACATGCAGAAGAATGAGACTGGACCACTTTCTCACACCATACACAAAAATTAACTCAAAATGGATCAAAGTCCTAAAGGTGAGACAGGAATCCACTGAACTCCCAGAGAAGAACACAGACAGCAACGTCTTCACCCTTGGCCACAACCACTTCTTGCTAGACATGTCTCCAAAGGCAAGGGAAATGAAGGCAAAAATGAACTTTTGGGACTTCATTGAGATACAAAGTTTCTGGGAGTGCCTTGGTGTCTCAGTTGGTTAAGCAGCTGCCTTCAGCTTGAGTCATGATCCCCGGGTCCTGGGATCAAGTCCCACATCAGGCTCCCTGATCAGTGGGGAGCCTGCTTCTCCCTCTACCTCTTCCTGCCTCTCTACATACTTGTGCTCTTTCTCTGTCAAATAAATAAGCAAAATCTTTTTTTTTTTAACATAAAAACCTTCTGCACAACAAAGGAAACAATCAACAAAACTAAAAGGCAACCTACCGAATGGGAGATTTTTGCAAAAGTCTTACCAGATAAAGAGCTAGTATCTAAAGTCTATAAAGAACTTAATAAATTCAACACCCAAAAAACAAAAAATCCAGTCAAGAAATGGGCAGAAGATATGAACAGACATTTCTCCTAGGAAGACATACAAATGGACAACAGACACATGAAAAAATGCTCAACATCTCTCAGCATCAGGGAAATACAAATCCAAACCACAAGGAGATACCACCTCATGCTAGTCAGAATGGCTAAAATTAACAACTCAAGAAACAGCAGATGTTGGAAAGGTTGTGGAGAAAGAGGAACACTCTTACACTATTGGTGGAAATGCCAATTGGTGTAGCCAGTCTGGAAAACAGTACGGAGGTTCCTCAAAAGTTGAAAATAGGGCTACCTTATTTATGACCCAGCAATTGCACTACTAGGTATTATCCAAAGGATATAAACATAGTGATTCAAAAGAGCACATGTATCCCCAATGTTTAGAGCAGCAATGTTAACTAACAATTGCCAAAATATGGGAAGACCCTAAATGTCCACCAACAGATGAATGGATAAAGATGTGGTATACATATATAATGGAATATTACTCAGCCATTGAAAGGATTAAAGTTGGTCATTTACAATGACGTGGATGGAACTATAAGGTATTATGCTCAGCAAAATAAGTCAGTCAGAGAAAGACAAATACCATGTGGAATTTAAGAAACAAAACAGAGGCACATAGGGTAAGGAAAGGAAAAATAAAATAAGAGGAAAACAGAGAGGGAAGCAGACCATAAGAGACTCTTAATTAGAGGGAACAAACTGAGGGTTGCTGGAGGGGAAGTGGGTGAGGGATGGGGTAACGGGGTGAAGGGCATTCAGGAGGGCACATGATGTAATGAGCACTGGATGTTATATGCAACTGATGAATCACTGAATTCTAACTCTGAAACCAATATTACAGTGTATGCTAATTAAATTAAATTAAAAAAAATTTTTTTAGAAAGAGTGACCTTTATACCAAACAGGTAAAGTGAGACATTTGAAAGAAGAACTATAATGCCACGTGCACAAAAACAGAAGAAGAAAGGGGGTTGTTCTTAACGCTAGATTTAGTTCATTAGGTTATAGGACACCCCTTGACCTCCAGACTCTCTGACTACTCTTGACAACCTGATCTCCTAAGAAGCCAAGAGGCACTATAGAGGATCTGGGAAGTGGACTGCAGCAGGGAATTTGTGTTTACTGGAAATCATCATGGCTTCAGGTCTCTTATTTTTGGTCCTCAGAATCTAATCAATTTCATAGGACATCAAATACATAAATATACATGCCATCTATAGGTAGCATATACAAATTTGACAATTTTTCTAGAAACCATCCTAGGTAGTGGAAGATCACATCAATAGTTGAAAAGTAGAACATTTTAAAGGCAGCATATGTTTTTATTTTACTCATGGATAATTAAAAACTCTAAAAATGTTGGTATGAAACATAGAACAGCAAATGATTTGAGATTCTCTTTGCCACTACAAATTGAAGGGGCACAAAGATTAATGAAGCCACAGTGATATATGTGAATATTGAAACAAAGTGGAAATGGCTAAATAGTATACCTTTATTTATTTATATTGAAATTATTATTTTTTATATCAAAGTAATTGTTGACTTACATAGTCCTAGAATTAAAAACAAAGACCCGGGGCGCCTGGGTGGCTCAGTGGGTTGGGCCTCTGCCTTCGGCTCGGGTCATGATCTCAGGGTCCTGGGATCGAGCCCCGCATCGGGCTCTCTGCTCAGCGGGAAGCCTGCTTCCCTTCCTCTCTCTCTGCCTGCCTCTCTGCCTACTTGTGATCTCTCTCTGTCAAATAAGTAAATAAAATCTTAAAAAAAAATAAAAATAAAAAAATAAAAACAAAGACCCTTTTCGATCTCAGACTCGATGATTTTGTTGATTTCATTATATCAGGAGAAGTCTTGATAACTAAGGCTTTTGGTGTCTCTAGCTTAGCTATAAATGAGAACATTTTAGCAGGCTTATACAAGCTAGAAAGAGGGTGACCATGTAATTTTATCATCTAAGCCATGACAGTTTTGAGAAAGGAGCACTCATCAGATGATACATAAGAAAATGAAGTCTAAAGTCAGAATGTCCCAGGCAAACCAGTGTGGATGCTCCTTCTAGTCTAGCTAGAGGCAAATCCTGTCTCCCATCTCAGCCTTCTATAGGCATTTCTCAGTTTCAGGCTGTCCTACCCCACGTCACTAAGGTAGTATTGAGGGAGAAGTCCATTTTTGATCCCTACCCTAATTTCCCCCCAATTCAAAGAGGCTGGCTTCATCTTCTCTTAGAGAGATTTCTGCATCAGTAACATTCAGCACTGCATGTCCAGCATCAATAAATCAAAAGAATATCAAAATTACACACAACATATCTGTCAACTGGAGAAAAGATAAAAGACTTTCAAAGACTAAAGACAAAAGAGATTGTAGGTTATTGCCTGATGACGCTGTTTAAAATGTGATGGCATAATCTCTATGAAGTATTAATAGATTATTTTTCCTTGACATTTTCCCAACTTTTAGCAGTCCCCTCCTTCATCGCCTTAGGGAAGGGGTGTTACAGAAGAAAGCAGATTTTTAAAAGAACCTCTTCCTAGCTTTTGAGTTTCAAAACCTAGGCCCTGAGGAAAACTGAACAGACTCTGGCAGTTTTTTGAAAAGAAAAAGAAAAAGAAGAAAGGAAACAAAGATAAAACCTGGCTTCAGGCCTGGAAGGTAGGAGAGGAGACTCTGAAGAGGGAAGAAATAAGAGCTTAAAAGCTTGGGGTCCTTGAGAAAAGGGCATTTGCACTTCCTCATTCCATCCCTTAGGTTGAAATGAGACCTGCTGGAGTTACAGAATTCTGGAAAGGTTTTGGAGAGTCAAGAATAGACATAAAGTTCTGCAAGTGGCAAGACATGGAGAAGAACAATCACCATAGACAACCTCACCCTCCTGCCCCAATGTGGTGCAGAAACCGTGGAATGCCTTGTATGTGCTCAAAAGGTCACAGAAGTGACGATTGACCCCAACATCTTATAGAATTTTCCACTGCCCAGCATATCATGGGAGCACCTGACGGAGAAGCAGAGTAAGTGCTACTACCCAAGAAGGGGGGCCTGGAACCCAAAGGGCTATAAGAATGAGCTTGAGAAGTGAGTCAACACACAGCCTGCATGGATCACAGACTGAAGACCCAATGAGGTGATGGTAGCTCCAAAGGATATCAGTTTGGCCAGATGACACCAAGGATGTAATGTCTAAGCCCAACCTCACAACCTAGGCCCAGAACCTAAGTACAACCTTGGGAAAGGGGAGGGGCAACCCCTATTTAAATGAATTACGTGTTTGCCATTCAAGGAGAAGACTCAAAACATAACTTAAATTGAGCTAGAGAAAAAGAAAGACGTTTCTATTTCTTGCACATCTGTATTTATGGATGAGGTTTGAACCCACTACCTATATAGAAGGACATGCAAGATCACAGAATCATAGTGCAATCTACTCAAAAAGAGCAATGGAGGAAGAATATAAACCAGATCAGCCTTGAGTCTAGACCTCCTTTACTCACCCAGTGAATTAAAATAACTCCCCTCCCCGCCAACTCCTTTTTTTTTTTAAACTAATTTATTTCAGAAAGAAAGCATGCATGAGCACAAACAAGAAAAGGGGCAGAGGGAGAAAGAGAGAGAGATAGAATCCTCAAGCAGACTCCCCATTGAGCATGGGGCCCAACACGGGACTCAATCCCAGGACCCTGAGATCGTGACCTGAGCTGAAACCAAGAGTCAGATGCTTAACCTGAGCCACCCAGGTACCCCTCTTCCACTCCTTTAAAACCCAGATTAATACACTTGTTAATACACTCCAGTACCAAGTCCTTTCCGTTCTGCTTCCTTGACATCATCCCCTTCTTTCTATTTCCACTGCCATCTCCTTAGCCCAGGCCCTCATCATTTCTCTTTTGCACCAAGATATTAATAACAACAACAACTACAAGCTAACATTTATTTGGGCATTATGTGGCAGACATTGTACTATATGCTATATCTCTATTACTTCTTTCAACAGTCGTATCACTTTTTCGAAGTAGGATCTATCTTCATTCCCATTTTGCAGATGAGAAAACTGAGGCACAAAGAAGTTAAGTAAGTTATTCACAGCCATACAACTAGAAAATGATGAAGCCAGGCAATCCAGCCCAGGTTTAAATCACTGTACCACACACCTCCCCCCTTTTTTAGTTTCCTCACTATTCTGCATCAGTGTGTCTCCCTTCCACATTATTACTAGTAATCTTTTGAAACCATAAATCTGAACAGATTACATCTTAAATAAAATCTTTTAATGACTACCCATTACTTTTAGCATAAAATTAAACTTTTTAGGAAAACGTACAAGAGCTGACATGATTCAGTCCCTGCCTACTTGTCCACTCCATCCCATAGCTGTGTTTCCCTGCCAGTAAAAAAACTAGTTACAATTATTCCCCACCCCGAATGAATGGACAAGACACCCCCTTCACACACACTTACTCCAATTCCTATTTATTCCTTTTAAGCATCCACTTATGTGCCTCCTGGTTTTAGAAGCACCTTTTATCATCCTATCCTAAATATATAGTATTAAATTCTAATCAGTAACTTTTTTCTCTGATCAGTGATTTTCTATGTTTGGTTTTTTTGCTACCTGCACTGTAAGTATCCTAAAGTCAAGTCTATATTTTTATTGTTTAAACTGGACCAGAATGTTGGAGGTATCCAATACAATTATTAAATGAAATAATCAGAATATCTTTCATATCCTCATCTTTTCTGCCTATCTCGATAACAATTTCACAAATATAAATTGTGCACCTGCTAATTGCCAGGCACTTTGACATATACATTTAAGTTCAATTTTCCCAGCAATAGTGTAAGATAGATGTTATCATTCCAGTTTCAAAGATTAAGAAAACTAAAGCTAAGACATATGTACATATAGAAGAGGATGCAAGGGACTCCTGTCCGGCTTAGTTGGTGGAGCATGAGACTCTTGGTCTTGGGGTTGTAAGTTTGAGCCCCACGTTGGGCATAGAGATTACTTTTTAGAAAAAGAATAGAATGCAATAATAACATAATATTTGGAGGATATTTTGAGAATTAAATATAACACAAGTAAGTACCAAGTACCAGATCCTGAACATAGGAGTAACTCAATGACTGGTAATTCTTAGAATTTTTTATCAGTGGTAAATGCCAAGGTTTATTAGTGTCTCCTAATTAAGTCAGTGCTGCTCTAGATCTACCACAGCTGCTCATAACTTAAAATTAAAGTTTCATCTTCCTCTCTGAAGGCTATTGGCTATTACATCCTTTCCTTGGTGTTCATTCTAATTCTTGGTGCTATCCTCAGTTCCCACAAGGTCCACATGTCTCATTTTGAGAGATCACTCCACAAGATGAGACACAGCTCCCCTCTAGAGACTTCTTGACCTCGCTTTGGGGAATACATTCTTACATTTTTCCCAGCATTTTAAAACAATTTCCGTCCTGGCTTTAAAAAACTGACTGCTGCCCGCTTCTTGTCATTTGGGAGTTGATAAGTTGCAGCCTTGCCTAAGCACAGTCAAACTTGTACAGCTAGGGAATGCTGGGAGAGAACCAGCTGGCTCTTCTCAGATGAACGATGCAAGACCCTCAAATGTCGGATTCACTTTCCAGCCCCTCTCACTGGCACCTGGAAATGTTCTTGCTCTAATGCTAATGGAGTACCATGTAATATTTCCTTCCCATGGTGGAGTGGGGTTGACTCTGCCCACCACAAATGAGCTGTCCCTTCTAGCATGGCAGTCCCAAACATACCCAACCCTGGCGGCCTGAGCTCCTCCTGACACTCCCTAGATATTATGGTGAGAAGGGAGGTGGAGAGGAAAACAATCCAAATAAAAACCACAAGGGATCCCACACCAGCTCATACTCACTCAGAAAAGAATATCTAAATGTGAAGATCGTAGTGTTAGAGGAAAGCACCTCAAAGCCAATTAGTTCACTGGTGATTAAACTTCTTTAGATGTGGGTGAATTCAGGAAAAGTGAAAATGTTTACAGGTGTGGAAGGAATGGATTTTTGCAATTTAACCAACACTTTTTACCCCAAACTTCCTTATACCTTGTAACCCTCTCTTCACTCAGGTGGCCAGTAAAATATGAGGCATGCATTGCCTCAAAGAAAAGATGACACAGCAGGTCACAGATAATAATCTTGGTTTAGGAGTTTCAAAAGCCTAGGCCTAGGGGTGCCTGGGTGGCTCAGTGGGTTAAAGGCCCTGCCTTCAGCTCAGGTCGTGATCCCAGGATCCTGGGATCGAGCCCCGCATCGGGCTCTCTGCTCAGCGGGGAGCCTGCTTCCTCCTCTCTCTCTCTGCCTGCCTCTCTGCCTACTTGTGATCTGTCAAATAAATAAAATCTTAAAAAAAAAAAGCCTAGGCCTAGGTTTAATAACAATATTGTGTCAAACTAAGCATTTTACATGTTTTCTCTTATTTAATCCCCACGGTGATCCTATTATATGGTATAGACAGAATAATGGCCCCTCAAAGTCCTCCACAGATCTTGGAATATGTTAATGCAGCTGAGATTTAGTTAAGGATTTTGAGATGGGGACATTAGCCTGGGTTATTCAGGTGGATCCAATGTAATCACAAGGGTCCATATAAAAGAGAGGGGGGTTTGGGAAGGAGGGAAGTTCAAGTAATCACTCATACCAGCCAGGATCAGGGAATGTTTGATGACTTTTCTGATTTGGACAAGGTTCGTATTTTGTTCTGGCTTGAGTATGGAGGGTCTCGTTTTTACCTTGATCCATCCCAGTTGCAGAGTAGCCTTGACTGATGCTGCTGTTTTATGAAATTGTTTATGTTCAACAGGGAAAAGTAATGCTTCCCCAATAGCACCAGGCTAGCTCTCGGACCACAGGCCCCATCTTTCTTTCTCATTTTTCATACAGTTTGTATAATCACCTATTTGATGTTCCATTCCTTATTTTCCTTCTGTTGGATATGTAAGTTGTTTCCAGATTTTTAGTAAAACTGGAAATTTAGGCCTCAAGTAGGGAGTTCGGTTCTTGCGATTCGTGTCAAGAGAATGAAAGACCAGTCACACATGGGAGACAATATTTGCAAATAAAATAAAGATCTTGTATATACAAAATACATAAAGAACTCTTAAAACTCAATTATAAGAAACCAACTTAATTTTTAAAAATGAAAAGATTTGAATACTTTTCAAAAGCAGATACACATTTGGCATAAAACACAGGAAAATATGCTCAGTATCACTAGTTATTAGAGAAATGCACAATGAGATACTACTATATACTTAACAGAATGGCTAAAATGAAAAAGACTAACCATACTAAGTGTTGGCAAGAATGTAGCAGAACTAGAACTCTCATATGCAGCTAGTAGCACTTAAAGACTACAGCTACTTTGGAAAACAGGCTGGCAATTTCTTTCAGAGTTAAATGTATACCCACCATGTTATCCAGCCATTCTACTCATAGGTATTTACCCAAGAGAAACAAATATATGTCCCTACAAAGACTTGCATATAAAATGATCATCGCCATTTTATTTGTAATAGCCAAAAACTAGAAATCACCCATTCGTCCATCAATGTGTTAATGGATATGCAAATGCGGTACATCCATTCAATGGCATGCTACTAATAATAAGGGATAATACTCGGTAATAAAAAGGAATGAACTTTTGATGTATACAACATGAATTTCAAAATAATTACACTAGATGAAAGAAACCAGACCAAAAAAAGTACATCTATTTGATCCTATTTACATAAAACTCAGAAAATGCAATGAATCTGTAGTGAAAGAAAGCACATCAGTTGTTGGTGGGGAATGGGAAGGAGCAGGAGTGAGTGAAGCCAAAGGGGCTAGAGAAGCTTCTGGAGGTAATGGATAGGTTCACTACCTTGTTTGTGGTGATGGCCTTATAGGACATACATATTCATAACTCATCAAATTATATACTTTACATACATACAATTTATAGTATGTCATTATATCTCAACAAAACTGTTTTATCTTTTTTCAAGATTTAGAGAGAAAAAGAGCATGTACACGAATAGGGGAAGGATCAGAGGGAGAAAGAGAATCCTGAAGCAGACTCCACACTGAGCATGGAGCCTGATGCAGTGCTCAACCCCAGGACCCTAAGATCATGACCCAAGCTGAAACCAACAGTCAGCTGCTCAACCTACTGCGCCACCCAGGTACCCTTCAACAAAACTGTTTTAAAAAGCAGGGGGCAAGTAAGGATGGGCTTCAATGAAAGCAGTGATTGTATTCACAAATCCTATTTCTTTCCCTTTCTCCACTGTACTTTCTGGCCTGGAAAACAGAGCTCTCTCCATTGACAGGGAATTTCCAAAGAGACTCAGACCTGAAATTCACCCAAATTGCATATGCACGGGTCATGTGGTTACTTTTCTAACAATCACCAGACCTGGAAACAGAATGTAGCTATCAGGGCCCACTGCTGGGGGTGGGGTCATAAATCTTTTCTGATGATTTTCTTGTAAGAATCTTGGAAGTAGGATTACTGTGGGGGAAGGTACCAAAAAATTTAAGGCTTAACATCCTGGAGGAAAAAGAAAATAAAAGCACACCCCAAGAGGTAATTGAGGATGGTTTAATAAAGGACGATTTACAAAGGGGTAAGAATTAAGGGCTGATGAAACCCCTGGGGACTGACAAGAGCAAGAAGAGTGGGGTGAGGAGTGGGGAAGCTTTTGCATCTTCCAGACCCAAAGGGCGAATGGAGAGCTGTTCTTGAAACACATGAGAATGGGAGAGGAAATATGGGGGTAGGGCGAAGGCCTTAGGTAGGGAAGACAGTCCCAACCACATGGGGCCTGGTAGGGAAAGAGCTGGAGAAATAAAACCCCAACCTCTCTCCTGGTGCTCCTCCCCTCTCGCTTCCCAGTTCCCCAGCCTCACCGAGACTCCACTAAGTGATGTGGCCCAGTCAGTAAAGATCAGCCGCCCAGGGCAGAGAACAGAGTGAGGAAGGGTAGACAGTGGATGTAGAGAGAATATCCAATACAGCACTTCTGGCTAAATTGCTTTCCACAAAGCTACTATTTAAAAATTGGTATTTGCCTTTCTTAAAATGCTCCTGGGAGGTGATTAATGATGGACTTCCATGCCCTGCTAAGAAACAGCCTCCTGTCCAACCCTTGCCCCCACATTGTTTGCTGAGTATGTTTGATATTGTCCTACAACTGAAATTCTCTATGAGGCAGGACAGCAGAGCATCTGACAGAGCCAAGAGGGAATGGCTTTTTAAAGGAGTTTTTAAAGGAGCTCCAGTGGCTCAAACCACCTTAATTCCAAAGTCCAGATGCTCTCTTTCTCAAGGCTCCTCACACTTCCCAAATTCATGAGCTGAACAGTTCCAACTGGATAAAACTATAACATATCAGGGCACCTGGCTGGCTCAGTCGGTAGAGCATACAACTCTTGATCTCGGGGTTGAGAATTTGAGCCCCATGTTGGGTGTAGAGATTATTTAAAAGAAAAAAAAAAACCTTAAAAATATATGCATACATGTATACATACATATGTTTGTGTATACATACATATGTTTGTGTATGTGTGTGTATATGTGTGTGTGTGTGTGTGTGTGTATCAGTCCCCTTACTTTATCGTTAAAGGAAGTTGCCACAGAATAAAAGAAGATAGGACATTCCACTTGAGAATGAGCCATATTAGGAAAAAGGAAAAGGAAAGCAACTGAGAAAAGATTGTGACTTCCATGTACAACAGAGAGGAATTCCTTTCATTTCCAAGGTTTGGTGTCTATTATAAAGTTATGTTGGTTGTGGTTTTTATTGGAGTAGCAGAGAGCACCACTGAAGCAGTGACCTTCTCTAGACCAGGCTTGTCCGGTTGTGTCTGCAAATCACTCAGGCCAAATCCTATCAAATGTGGGGTATAGAGCCTACTGGTAAAGAATTCATCCTACATAAGGGAGGGTTTCTCAAACTTCAATGTACATAGGAATCATGTAGGATCGTTTAAAAATGCAGATTCTGAGGGGCACCTGGGTGGTTCATTCAGTTAAGTGTCTGCCTGTCCCAGGGTCCTGGGGTCAGGCTGCATGTAGCATGTCAGGCTTCCCTGCTTCTCCCTCTCCCTCTGCAGTACCCACCTGCCCCAGCCATGTTCTCTCTTGCTCTCTCTAATAAATAAAATCTTTTTTTCTTAAAGATTTTATTTATTTATTTGACAGAGAGAGATCACAAGCAGGCAGAGAGGCAGGCAGAGAGAGAGGAGGAAGCAGGCGCCCTGCTGAGCAGAGAGCCCGATGCGGAACTTGATCCCAGGACTCTGAGATCATGACCTGAGCCGAAGGCAGCGACTCAACCCACTGAGCCACCCAGGCGCCCTAAAATCTTTTTTTTTTTAAGATTTTATTTATTTGATAGAGAGAGACAGTGGGAGAGGGAACACAAACAGGGGAAATGTGAGAGGGAGAAACAGGCTTCCCACTGAACAGTGAGCCTGATGCAGGGCTTGATCCCAGGACTCTGGGATCATGACCTGAGCAGAAAGCAGACGCTTAACAACTGAGCCACCCAGGCGTCCCTCACATAAATAAAACCTTTTAAAAAATAACATAAAATAAAAATCTTTAAAAAAAAGGGGGGGGGGCGCCTGGGTGGCTCAGTGGGTTAAGCCGCTGCCTTCGGCTCAGGTCATTGATCTCAGAGTCCTGAGATCGAGCCCGGCATCGGGCTCTCTGCTCAGCAGGGAGCCTGCTTCCTCCTCTCTCTCTGCCTGCCTCTCTGCCTGCTTGTGATCTCTCTGTCAAATAAATAAATAAAAAATCTTAAAAAAAAAAAAACATAAAATAAAAATGCAGATTCTGATTCAATAGGTCTGAGGTGAGGCTGGAGACCCTGCCTCCTCACCAGCCCCCAGTTAAAGCTGCTGCTGTTGAGTGATGAGCACATGCTGAATAGGAAGGCTCTAAAACAGGGGTGCTGACTCGAAGACCAAGCCAGCAGCAGATGTGTGATGGAGGCAGATACAACATAACATGTTGGGGACTAGTGGGAACTGCGGTGAACTGGGGCATGCACTCTGCCTTCAAGCGTTCAGACAGCAATACTGTGCTCTTCCAACAAAGGCAAGTCTGAAGCCGAATTCCACGCCGCCAGTTTCCAGCTGCTGCACAAGGGAAAGCCCAGCAGGCAGGCATGGCCTAGTAGCAAAACCTGAATAATAAACAGGAGGACTCCTTCTTGCTTGCTCAGCATTATTTCAGGCTAGCCCCACCATGGACTCAGGTTTCTCTTGTGGAGAACAGACACTAGAACATTGTATCGAGGTGTTGCATTTAAAACTTTCTAAATGAGGGGTGCCTGGGTGGCTCAGTGTGTTAAAGCCTCTGCCTTCAGCTCAGGTCATGATTCCAGGGTCGTAGAATCGAGCCCCGCATCGAGCTCTCTGCTCAGCAGGGAGCCTGCTTCCCCCTCTCTCTCTGCCTGCTTCTCTGCCTACCTGTGATCTCTGTCTGTCAAATAAGTAAAGAAAATCTTTAAAGAAAAACTTTCTAAAAGACATTTGGGCACGGTCAGTATACAACTGCTCTTTCTCTCCATATAGTAAAACACAAAAGAATCAGAGCAGCATTCTCCCCTAACTGCAGTTAGCTGTTACATTGGCACTTTGAAGGTCCTTCTGGAGTCACAGAGGTGGCGGTTTCAGGTAGATACTGTTATTTTCTGATTCGAAACAGCAGCCGCCATGCCAGGCGAGGTGATGCTGACAGGAAGGGGGCTGAGGCAGGAGGGAGAAAAGCCACATAGGAATTGAAATGTGTTCATGAGAACCCTGGGAGAACCCCCAGAAATAACAGGATGGTGTAGAATGGGCGGTTTCTGGGAGCTAGGAACCT
The DNA here is from genome assembly GCF_902655055.1 of Lutra lutra. Classification (NCBI taxonomy): domain Eukaryota; kingdom Metazoa; phylum Chordata; class Mammalia; order Carnivora; family Mustelidae; genus Lutra; species Lutra lutra. The sequence goes on along the minus strand of NC_062281.1, from coordinate 119,543,370 downwards.
ACGTTGGTAGGTGGGACAAGACTCAGCCAAACACAGGTTTCACTAGAAAGCATTTCATTTGTCTTAGATGATCATTTGTACCCCTTTTGTTTTATATTCCATCTTCATTCCCATCTTTTGCAAAAGGCTACACCAGCCCAATTCAATAGAAATATAATGTGGGTCATGTATAAAATTTTAAATGTTCTAGAAGCTAAAAAAGTAAAAAGGGCACCTGGGTGGCTCAGTCAGGTCTCTGACTCTTGATTTCGGCTCAGGTCATGATCTCAAGGTCATGAAATCAAGCGCGCTTCAGGCTCTGTTCCGGCCGTGGAATGTGCTTAAGATTTTTGCTCTCCCTCTGGTCCCCCTTCACAATAAGATAAAATTTTGAAGTACAATTTATTTTAGTAATGTATTTAACCCAATATATCAAAAATATTATCATTTCAACGTGTATTCAATGTAAAATTTGAGATTTTTTCAACTTTTTGTACCAAATCTTTAAAATAAGTATGTGTTTTATTCTTACAGCACATCTTCAACTCAGACTAGCCACATTTTGCGTGTTCAGTAGCCATAAATGGCTGGGGGCTACCACACTGGGCAGCACAGGATTAGACTATCCTACATCTCCTCATGTAGTTGAAAAGCCTCATTTCACATGCATGCTATTATAGGATGATTTCCACAAAACATTAAATATCATATACTTGTATCCTTGAGTTTACTCTAAAATGCACTATAATATAATTTATATGGTTGTTAATCTATTTCAATAAAAATTCATTCCAGATAATACACTTAGCGGTTCCTGGGTGGCTCAGTCAGGTAAGCAAAAGACGCTTTCAGCTCTGGTCATGATCTCTCATGAGATGGAGCCCCGCATTGGACTTCATGCTGGGTGTGGAACCTGCTTAAGATTCTCTCTCCCTCTTCCTCTGTGCCCCCCACATTCTCTCTCTCAAAAAAAAAAAAAAAAAAAAGTCATATTTATTTACTCATCTACCTCAACTCCAAGTGCTTTAGTGGAGAAAAGAATATTATGGTCTGATCTTGACCAGCCACAAAGCTAAATGTTAACAGCATTAGTTAATGGAACTTAATAAAATTAACACAATTTTGTCTCATTATTTGTACTGTGTTTTTAATTAGAGGTTATTTGAAAATTTAAAAAACTGAAACAAAATACTGTGTAGCTTTAAAGTGTTTTGGAGAGCAATGAGGCATTTTAAAATTATCTACCTACTTTAGGTAGAGAGAATATTGAAGTAGTAGTTTAAATAAGCTGTTCCTAGAGTGATCATAGGCTCTAGTTTTCCAGGAATAATGCCAGTTATACCTGCTGTCCCATCATAATTATTAATGACTCCCCCTTCCACTCTCAAAATTATCCCAGTTTGAAAAATTTTGTATAAAGCATTACTAGCATGTACAACTTATACTTACATATTTTCTCAAAAACCCCAAAACCTCCTGTATTGAGTTTTCCTATGTAAAATCTTATACTCAGGATAAAGAAAGAACAAAAGGCATTTCTATATATTTTTAACTATTCCAAAACCATACTCAATAGACTTAATTTACATAGGTGAATTATAGAAAATTGACCCATGGACATAACAGAGCCTCTTTTTTTTTTCTGTGTTTCCTTTTTTTTTTTAAGATTTTATTTATTTATTTGACAGAGAAAGAGATCACAAGTAGGCAGAGAGACAGACAGAGAGAGATGAGGAGAAGCAGGCTCTCTGCTGAGCAGAGAGCCCGATGCAGGACTCGATCTCAGTCCCCTGGGATCATGACCTGAGCAGAGGCTTAACTCACTGAGCCACCCAGGCGCCCTCTGTGTTTCTTTTTTTAAAGATTATTTCATTCCTGTAAGATGTTCATTTCTGAACATAGCACTCTTCACAATGTGTTAGTATGCAAGTTTTGCAGAAAAGATGCTATATGGATATAAATTATTCTTCCTGCTACTAAGGTAATATTATTATTTATTTTTAAATAAAAAAGGGAAATACTTGAAGCAATTTTTTTTAAGATTTTATTTATTTATTTGCCAGAGAGAGAAATCAAAAGTAGGCAGAGAGGCAGGAAGAGAGAAGGGGGAAGCAGGCTCCCTGCTGAGCAGACAGCCTGATGCAGGGCTCAATCCCAGGACCCCCAGATCATGACCTGAGCTGAAGGCAGAGGCTTTAACCCACTGAGCCACCCAGGCGCCCTCAAAGCAATTTATTTTAAATCACTACAATTCACCTGGAATAATCTGCAACCAGATGGGATAGTCTAATATACTACCAAGATGGGCTTTCAGTTGTCTGGGAAGGCTGCTTCTGCAAATGATTTCTCTCTCTCTCTCCCTCAGATTATATAGAAATCTATTTGATTTTCACAGAGAACTCTCAGTATGTAGATTTCCAGATTTTCCTTTTTCCTTCTTCATGTATCACTTTATGGATTCTGTACAAATTTTTTGTCAGTGTCAAAGTTTTTGTTTTGTTGTTCTAGTTAGAAGCATATTATTCTGAGATTTATTTAAAAGGAATTTCTTTGAGGTGTCTAGTTGGCTCAGTCAGTGGAGTGTATGGCTCTTGATCTCAGGGTTGTGGTTTCAAGCCTTAAAAATAAAACCCTAAAAAATAAAAAAAAATAAAAGGAGTTTCTTCAAGAGGTGTATGATAATAGTTTTTCTTGGGCTATTGTCTCTATTTACTATTCTAATGTTCTTTAAAGTTTTTTCCAAAGGCAAGCTGCCACTTGTCATTCTTGCTTCTGAAAAAATCAAAGTATAACTTATCCAAACAAATAAAGAAACAAAATATATGAAATCGTGTCTCCCACCAGTATAAGTTTGGACAGGTTTCCTTGCACCCCTCAGATGAAAAAACTGAGGATTCTCTGAGTTTCTCAGCTGTTTCTCACCCTGTGTCTGCCATATCCACTTGGACCCACCTCTGAAGTGTCCCACTGGGACTTAGGGGTAAGGGGACTAACATGAACATGAATTTCATGCTTTCTGCTGTGCAGTAAGTAATCAAGTCCTTTGTCTCTGACCAAGAAATCTCATGTCTTCTGCCAGCATCCATGAAACTATGATAGCCTAACTTGAGGGCTAGCAAGTAGGGTAAAATTTGGATTCTTTACAGTTCTTGACAGAGCACCACTTCAAAAACCCTGTCAGCCGCACACTTTAGCCACTCCTGCTGCAACTTGTTCCAGGTAGATCTCAGCTAATTTTGTGCAGAAGCACTTTGACAGTGCCTTGCTTCAACTTGGGATACATCCCTCTACCTGTCTGCTTTAGGGAACCTCTGATGCCCCTTTGAAGGACACCCAGAAGATCCCACTCAGCGCTCTGGGATGTGCAACCCAGAAGAGAAGAGAAGGTGACCAATGGGGAACAGAAACCAATGGATAGACACTTGTTTCCTCTTTTAACCCCAAGTGGAAAGTTCTGCAGTACATTTCTACAATAAAAGCCCTCTAGGAGGATCATTATGGGCTCATGTACCAATCACCTATAGGGGTAACCAACCCCTCATCATATCCTTGCCTTGCCTTGTTTCATATCCTCTTTCCTGCCTTGTTTGCCTGCTCCCTGGAAACCCACTGTTTAATAAATGTTATTGGTCTTAAGGAGAACCAAAAGATACTCTCTTATATGTCTTGGCTTTAGTAATGATTATTTTTCCATAAGTTAACGTCCAGAATATTTGAAGAGTTATTGTTGCATCAGTGTTGGGACTAAGCTATTTAGTGTAAAGAGTGTAAGATCCTGGGTTCTAACTGAATACCGATGCTTTTCATGTGTGTTAAGAAAAATGTTTAGTCCCTCTGTTAATTGCTATTACAGGACTTCCTAATCTCATATTGAAAAAGAGTACATGTAAAATGATAACCACAAAATGGCATGGACGAGAGAACTAGGTATATCCCATGAACACATTAGTTTTTAGAACCGGCTACTCAGGTTTCACTAAAAAAATTAAATTAGAAAGGCAGGAAAATTAGAATGCTGGTGGTTAAACCAATTTTATAATAAAGTGCTCCCTTTGCTTCAGCAAAATGTAAAGTTTAAGGGAACTTGTCCTACATTTTTCATAGTCATAGTGACTATCCATGGATAAACTGCAGTGGAAATGTGGTGGAAAGAAAGAATTGGCCAGGGGTCTTGCTACAAGGAACTATCTTGTAAAGTTAACTTGCTTTGACAAGTTCCAGATGTACTGCATCTTATCAGAATTATTGAGATGCTGGAGCCTAGCATAGATCATGGAGATGTGACTTCTTGCTATATAGAAGATGAGTGATTATATAAGCAATTATCTACTTATAGCATCTAAAAACAGAATAGGGTTTTTATTTTAATCTTTTTTTGATAAGACTGCTGTTTATTTGGGATATTGTGCTTTATACTCACATGTAAGAAGGCACTGATTATTTTTTTTTTAAAGATTTTATTTATTTATTTGACAGACAAAGATCACAAGTAGGCAGAGAGGCAGGCAGAGAGAAAGAGGAGGAAGCAGGCTCCCCGCTGAGCAGAGAGCCTGATGTGGGGCTCGATCTCAGGACCCTGAGATCAGGGCCTGAGCCGAAGGCAGAGGCTTTAACCCACTGAGCCACCCAGGTGCCCCAGGCACTGATTATTTTAATTCCTGAGCCTTTGTTTTTCCTTTTCTTTTATTTTCTGGTTGCCATGCTCAGCCACTTTCTCAGCATGTCACTCACTATCTTCAGCAATGGCTAGTAGGCAAGGGATCCTCTTCAGCTCCCTACAGCATATTCTGAGATCACTCTTACCTTTTTTGAAGAACTACTATGTTTCCAAAGAGGTGCCATAAAAATAATTTTTTAAAAGTTCATGATGTAACTTATTTTAAAGACTTTATATTTTTGAGAGACAGCGAGAACGCGCATGTGCAAGTGAGCAGGAAGTGGGGAGGGCAGCAGAGGGAGAGGGAGAGGGAGCAGGGAGCCCAACACAAGGCTCAGTCCCAGGACCCTGATATCAGGATCAGAGCTGAAGGCAGATGCTGAACTGACTGAGCCACCCAGATGTAACTTATTTTAAATCACTCCAAATTTTAAGACACATGTGTTACTCTATCCTTTTCATGTGGTTAAGGGGAGAAAATGTATTAGAACCTTGAGTAATGATGTAGTAAGACTTAAAACTGTTAAGAAAGATTATAATCACTGCTATTGAAGGATGTTGAAGTCATTTTACTGGCTTTCCCACAATTCCCAGCGATGCAAACACAGGAAGAAAAGACTCAGTGGAATCTTCTACCTTCACTTCAAAAAGGCACTGAGCATTTGCTGGCTTCTCCACCCCCTGTCAACATTCAACACCCAAGTCACTGTCCATCCATAGTTACGCTGTGAACATTCAGTGTATGGATTCCCACCATATATCCTCTATCTCCGCCTTTTGTATTTTTCTCACATGGAAAGGGTACACGGAGGCTCTCCTGTCAAGAAAAAGAAGCTACCGGGGCGCCTGGGTGGCTCAGTGGGTTAAAGCCTCTGCCTTCAGCTCGGCTCGTGATCCCGGGGTCCTGGGATCGAGCCCCGCATTGGGCTCTCTGCTCAGCGGGGAGCCTGCTTCCTCCTCTCTCTCTCTCTGCCTGCCTTTCAGCCTACTTGTGATCTTTGTCTGTCAGATAAATAAATAAAATCTTTAAAAAAAAAAAAAAAAGAAAAAGAAGCTACCATTAGAAAATACTAGGCATAAATCTTAACTGTTGTAATTAACAACACTAAAGTAAGGATTTGCATCCTTTTTTTTCCCCTACATTAGTTGATTTAATGTATGGTAAAAATTTGTCCTGCACTCCTTAGTGACAGTTGTTTAATTTGTATATCCATGCTACAAAACAAGCTGCTTTTCTGATAATCCAGGAGTTGACAGACTTTTTTCATAGTAAATATTTTAGGTTTTGTGAGCCACTCAGCTCTGTGGCAACTACTCAACCCTGCCATGGTAAGGCAAAAGTAGCCACAGAGAATAAACAAATGAGTGTGGCTGTGTAACAATAAAACTTTATTTATGGACACTGAAATTTGTTTTTTCTTTTAAGATTTTATTTATTCATTTGACAGACAGAGATCACAAGTAGGCAGAGCAGCAGGCAGAGAGAGAGAGGGAGAAGCAGGCTCCCCGCTGAGCCGAGAGCCGGATGCGAGGCTCAATCCCAGGACCCTGAGATCATGACCTGAGCTGAAGGCAGAGGCTTAACCCACTGAGCCACTCAGGCACCCCTGAAATTTGTTTTTTATACAATTTCATGTGTCACAAAATATTATTTAAATTTTTTCTCAATAATTTAAAGATGTAAAAATACATTCTTGCTACGTGTACAAAAACGGGCGGCAAACTAGATTTGGCACAAAGATATAATTCATAGAACACTGATGCTCTGATATCAGACTTATTAAAGTTTATCATTGTGCTTAAAGCTTAAGAGTGAATTCTTCTTGTGGCTCCATTTTAGATTACATTTTAGCACTTTGGGGGAGGGGCAGGGATTTACAACCTAACTGTAAAATTCTTTTTTGGGATAAAATTTGGTATTTAAAACCTAAAGCAAAGAAAAAAATTATTCTGCCTCTGAAAAATCACTAACACTGAACCCCAGTTGACATTACTGTATTCAACTATATCTTGAAAAACTATTTTAAAATGAATGGGTGTTTACCCCTTTGAGTTTTTTTAGATAAAACTAGACTAATTATAATCTTATTTTGGAGTTTTAAAACATACAGGGATATTTTAAGTTCTGTACAGTATTGATATATCATTTTAAGAATTACTCTCTAGTGTATTTCTTTTCCAGCAAAAGGACACCAAGGCAAAGGCCCTGAACTTGGATTTTCTAGGGATTTTTCAAAACGTAAATCATCTTTAAAGATAACAAGCAATTTGAAAGTCAAATCATTATGACTTCACTGGAGTGAATATTCTTCCCATTAATGGCTAAACTGAAATTGTCAGCCTACTTTTAGAGTGGTACCAGATGCTAGGGTTTCAGTGTCTGGAGATGAAACTTGACACATCACAGGATTTGTTCCTTGACCTCCCAGCCCTACTAATATTTTACTTTACAGTGGAGGCCAGTGAATTAAAATAGAAACAAAACAAAATGAAACTCAACTTTCATAAGTTTACATTTAAATTTTAAAAATATGAATTTGGTCCTATGATTCTCCGAATTTAGTAATAGTGACAAGATTTATTCCAGAGTGTTTGAAATCTATGTTCTAAGGGGAAGAATATGGTTTTTTTCTTTGTATGCCGCAGTCACCTTCAAGTACAGCATGTTTATTTTATCCTATAAATATTTTTTCTTCCTTGTTAGATTTCCAGATATTTCTTACAGAGCTTCCCATTCTTCATATTTTTATTTTTATTTATTTATTTTTTAAGATTTTATTTTTTTAAGCAATCTCTACCTCCAACATGGGGCTCAAACTCACGACCTCAAGCTTAAGAGTCATACATTCCTCTGAGGCAGCCAGGCACCTCTTAATATTTTTAATTTTGAAACTGGGTTACAACTACCCACAGGTTACAACTAACCACAAAGATGGACAGATGAACAGACAGACAAGACAACAAGATAGATATACTAAACAGCTTTGCTTCCTTTAAAAAAGAAAACAAACAGACAAAAAAACCTAATCCTAAGAGAATTATATCTCTTTAAATTATGCCACAAAATAATAAGACAAAAATCAGTATATTCTTTCTAATATGAAGTATGGAATTATTTGTACTCTCAAGTTGAATTTAAAATTAACTTAACCTGAGCCATTTATGTGCTAGCTATGTTGAACAAAACTTTTTTTTTTTTTTTAAGTGGGGAGAGAGAAGGGGAGGGAGGAGCAGAGGGAGAGAGAAAATCTTAAGCAGGCTCCACACCCTCCAAGCAGCCCTGCACCAGGCTTGATCTCATGACCTGAGCGGAAATCGAGCCTGTTGTTTAACCAGCTGAGCCACCCAGATGCCCTGAACAATACTTTTTTAAAAATATAGTTGAGGTCTTGGTGTCTGGGTGGCTCAGTTGGTTGAGACTTTGATTCTTGAATGCAGCTTGGGTCATTATCTCAGGGTGGTGAGGCTGAGCCCCACGTCTCCCTCTGACCCTCCCCGGCTCATGAGTCTGTTCTCTCTCTCTCTCTCTCTCTCAAAAAAAAAAAAAAAAAAAAAAATCAATCAATCAATAAAATCTTTAAATATATACATATATATTTACACTTATATTTTTATATTTATATAGTTGGCATCTACTGGAAAGACTGAATATCCACATTTGAAAGAATGAAGTTGAGCTTTAATCTAAAACTATATACAAAAATTAATTCAATTGGACCAAAATCCTAAACATAAGAGCTAAAACTAAGTCTCTTAGGAGAAAACAAAGGCATATCTTCACAACATTAGATTTGGCAATGATTTCTTGGATATGACAGCAAAGGCACAGTCAACAAAAGAAAAAATAGCCTAATTAGATTTTATGAAAATGAAAAAATTTTGTGCATCAAAAGACACTATCCACAGAGTAATAAGGCAACCCACAGAATAGGAGAAAATATTTGTAAGTCATATAGCTGATAAAGGATTAACATCCAGAATTTATAGAGAATACCTAAAATTCAACAACAAAATCCAATTCAAAAAATGGGCAAAGGACATGAATAGACATTTCTTCAAAGAAGAAATACAAGTGATCAACAAGCACTTGAAAAGATGCTCAACTTCACTAATCATTAGGGAAATGCAAGTCAAAACCTCAATGAGTTACAAACTCATACCCACTAGAACGGCTCCTATTTCAAAACAAAACAAAACAGAAAATGACACGTGTTGTGGGAATGAAGAAAAATTAGAACCCTTGTGCACTGTTGATTGGAATGTAAAATGGGACAGCTGCTGTGGAAAACTGTATAGCAGTTCCTCAAAAAATTAAAAATAGAATTACCATATAATCTTGTAATTCCACTTCTGGGTATATACCTCAAAGAATTGAAATGCAGTCTCTAAGAGATACTTGGATACCCACATTCATACTAGCATTATTCACAATAACTAAAATGTAGAAGAAATCTAAGTGTCCACCAATGGATGAATGAATAATCAAAATGTGGTGTAGGCACACAATCGAATATTACTCAACCGAAAGAAAATTCTGACCCATGACACAACATGGATAAACCTTGAGGATATTAAGTAAAGTGGAATAAGTTGGGCACAAAAAGACAAACACTGAATGATTCCGCTTATACATGATATCTAAAATAGTCAAATTCATAAAGACAGAAAATAGAATGAAGATTGCCAGGAGCTGGGGGAGGTGAGGAATGGTGACTTACTGTTTCATGAGTGTAGAGTTATAGTTTGGTAGAATGAAAAGAGTTCTGAAGGTGGATAGCGATGTTGCTCGGTGACAATAGGAATGTACTTAATACCACTGAACTGCACACTTAAAAACGTGTAAGATGGTTAAGATCTTTGGGTATTTCACTGCAATAAAAACGTTTTTAAAAAATACAGTTGACGACTAAAATACATCAACACCTTTGTAGCCGAAGAATCCTAAATTCCAATTCCAGCTCTATCACCTACTGACAGCAATTGAGCTGTTTCTAAAGCTCATTCTCCTGGTCCATAAAATAGGTTCAATAATTAAAGAATTAATAAGATAACATATGTAAGTTCTTAATTCAGTACTTATGACAGCACTCATTATATCAATCATATCAATAATTCAAGCATTCAGAAAATGCGATTGAGAAACAATTCTTGGAGGTTTCCCTTAATGCACTGTTATTGAACTTTCTTAATTTCTTTTTTTAAAGAGATATTTATTTATTCATTTATTTATTTATTTATTTGGTGGGTGCATGAGCAGGGGGAGAGGCAGAGGGAGAAGGAAAGAATCTCAAGCAGACTCTTCAGACTGAGCACACAGCCCCACTCAGGGCTTGATCTCATGATCCTGAGACCATGACCTGCGTCAAAAGCAAGAGTTGGACACTCAACTGACTGAGGCACCCAGGTGCCCCAAACTCTCCTAATTTCTGTTCTGGATGCCTGAATGGGAAGGAAGTCCTGCACTTTGATCACTATAATTATGTCCCTCAATGCCAGAGGAAAATGCCCATTTTCCTCACTATTTTAATGCAAGACTAAACTTAGTTACTATCTACCTACCTCAACTACAACCACGCCCTGAAGAAAGGGGTACAGGTTGGAATCATTTATCCCAATTCTCTCTCCACTATTCACCAGCTTCTTTATTCTTTTCTTTGGCTCCATGCCCACTGTGAAGCCCAACACTGGGCTTGAATTCAGGACCCTGAGATCAAGACCTGAGCTGAGATCAAGAGTCAGATGCCCAAGAAGACATGAACAGACATTTCTGCAAAGAAGACATCCTGATGGCCAACAGCCACATGAAAAAATGCTCCACATCACTCGGCATCAGGGAAATACAAATCAAAACCACAATGAGATACCACCTCACACCAGTCAGAATGGCTAAAATTAACAAGTCAGGAAATGACAGATGCTGGCGAGGATGCGGAAAAAGGGGAACCCTCCTATACTGTTGGTGGGAATGCAAGCTGGTGCAACCACTCTGGAAAACAGCATGGAGGTTCCTCAAAAAGTTGAAAATAAAGCTACCCTATGACCCAGCAATTGCACTACTGGGTATTTACCCTAAAGATACAAACGTAGTGATCCGAAGGGGCACGTGCACCCGAATGTTTATAGCAGCAATGTCCACAATAACCAAACTATGGAAAGAACCTAGATGTCCATCAACAGATGGATGGATAAAGAAGATGTGGTATATATACACAATGGAATACTATGCAGCCATCAAAAGAAATGAAATCTTGCCATTTGCAACGACGTGGATGGAACTAGAGGGTATTATGCTTAGTGAAATAAGTCAGTTGGAGAAAGACAACTATCATATGATCTCCCTGATAGGAGGAAGTGGAGAGGCAACGTGGGGGGTTTGGAGGGTAGGAAAAGAATAAATGAAACAAGATGGGATTGGGAGGGAGACAAACCATAAGTGACTCTTAATCTCACAAAACAAACTGAGGGTTGCTGGGGGGAAGGGAGTTGGGAGAGGGTGGTGGGGTTATGGACATTGGGGAGGGTATGTGCTATGGTGAGTGCTGTGAAGTGTGTAAACCTGGCGACTCACAGACCTGTACCCCTGGGGCTAAAAATACATTATATGTTTATTAAAAAAAAAAGTAAAAAATCTAAAAAAGCAAATAAAATTTCCTCATCTTATAGAAAAAAATAAAAAAGAGTCAGATGCCCGAACTGAGCCACAAAGGCACCTGGCACCAGGTTCTTTTTTTTTTTTTTAAGATTTATTTATTTATTTTAGAGTGAGGAGAGAGAGAGAGCAAGAGAACATGTGCATGCATGTAGTGGGAGGGGTAGAGGAAGAGGGAGAGGGAGAGAGAATCTCAAGTAGACTCCATGCTGAGCACTGAGCCAAACACAGGACTTGGTCTTATGTTCCTGAGGTCATGACTTGAACAAAATTAAAAATCAGACACTTTCCAACTAAACCACCCAGCAACTCCTTGGCACCAGGTTCTTTTTCCCTTTTTTTTAAAAACATATAATGCATTATTTTTTTCAGAGGTATAGGTCTGTGATTTATCAGTCTTACACAATTCACAGCACTCACCATAGCACATACTCCCCCAATATCTATCACCCAACCACCCCATCCCTCCCACCTACCTTCCCTGCACCAACCCTCAGTTTGTTTCCTGAGATTAAGAGTCTCTTATGGTTTGTCTCCCTCTCTGGTTTCATTTTGCTTTGTTTTTCCCTCCTTTCCCCTATGATCCTCTGTCTTTTTTCTCAAATTTCTTATATCAGTGAGATCATATGATAATTGTCTTTCTCTGACTGACTTATTTCGCTTAACATAATTCCCTCTAGTTCCATCCACGTCATTGCAAATGGCAAGATTTCAGTGGTTTTTGATGGCTGCATAATATTCCATTGTATATCTCCACCACATCTTCTTTATCCGTTCATCTGTTGATGGATCTCTAGGCTCTTTCCACAGTTTGGCTATTGTGGACATTGCTGCTGTCAACATTGGGGTACACATGCCCCTTTGGATCACTACATTTGTATATTTGGGGTAAATACCCAGTGAGGCAATTGCTGGGTCATAGGGTAGTTCTATTTTCAACTTTTTGAGGAACCTCCATGCTGTTTTCCAGAGTGGTTGCACCAGCTTGCATTCCCACCAACAGTGTAGGAGGGTTCCCCTTTCTCCGCATCCTTGCCAACACCTGTTGTTTCCTGACTTGTTAATTTTAGCCATTCTGACTGGTGTGAGGTGGTATCTCATTGTGGTTTTGATTTTTATTTCCCTGATCCAGCACCAGGTTCTTAAAAACAAATAGGCCTAGGGGTCCCTGGGTGGCACAGTGGGTTTTAAACCTCTGACTGTTGGTTTCAGCTCAAGTCTTGATGTCAGGGTTATGAGATCGAGCTCCGCGTGGGATGCCACCTCCACACTCAGCACACAGTCTCTGTAAGATTTTTCTCTTCTCTTCCTCTCCCTCTATCCCTCCCCATGCCCTGCCCAGGCTCTTTCTCACTTTCTCTCTAAAATAAATAAATAAATAAATCTTTCTTTAACAGTGAATTCCTTCCTCTTCCATTAAAAAACAAAACAAAACAAATAGGCCTACTAATTAGAGGAGAAGCAGGCCATAAAGGAAGTAGTGCCTCCAGCTGTCAGACTCATGGGCCCCCACACCTTGTATATACAGGGCATATCTGTCCCGAATTCTCATAACCATTGACTCCAGAGCAGCATATTCTCTTGTTTGGGCTATTTTCTCAAAGGAGAGGTATGTCTGGAGGCAAGTGCCTTGTCAGTGACTTCTTGGATCAATGAATTTGATGGCTACTAACTCTCATCTTCAGTGGGGCAGCCCAAAAGGCAGAATCAAGGCTCAATCCATCACCCAGACAAAGCAGGACACACACAGGAAGCAACTTCTGTATCCAGGGCTCAGGCTGTCCCCTTCCCTACCCCTACTCCCAAAAGGACCCAGGGCTCACTCTTCTATATCCTCCAAAAATGGCTACACAGAAAGAAGGGAAGTATTTTTCATTGGCTAATTTGTTCCTATATTCACTCATTAGAATAGTTGACTTGGTTAATATTGCTTCCACCGTTTTCTCCTGCAAAGAAGACATTGGCAACACTAGAAACAACATTCTTGCAGTCAAGTCAGCAATGATGAGAACAGGGTTGCTACTTTTGCTTTCTTATACACATTTTAGTTCATAAACAAACTAGAGGCTTGCTCTCCTTTCAACATCCCTCAAGGAGATATAAACACAAACAAAATAGAAATGACTTGAATGCAGCATAAAGCCTCATGAAGGAGGAGACACACAAAAAAATGAAACTTTTACAAAAAGAGACCATTTCAGATCTATTTCAAGTTCTTGCTCCTGCTGACTCTAAACATTTATTGAATAGGTCCCCCAATTATAGCCTCTTTCTCCTATAGTTTATTTTCTATACTTTCCCCAAAGTGATCTTAATAAAACTTGGTTTATATTTTTCTTAGCCTTGTTTATCACCTTTATATCTTGCTATTACCCATTTTGAGAATAGCACCCAAGAAGGTTGGTGATGAGGTCCGTTTCTACTCTCTAGCTCATCTCCCTCTAATCTTTTTCTATTTGTGCTGAAATAACACTAAACAACTTATAGTTCCCTGAACACATTTGTCTGTTTCAGTTCTCTTTCAATGGCTAAGAAAATGCCTCTTCCTTCTCCCTATTCACCTGGTGGTAAACTCATTAATTTTTCAAAACTCAGCTTGGGCTTCAATTTTCCCAGAAGAAGTTCTCTGAATCAGAGTTAATAACTCATTCTTCTGTGCACTTACTACATTTTGCTCATTCATTCATTTGACAAAATTCAATAACGTTCAGCAAATATTTACTGACCTACTTAATACATGTCAAGTACTATGCTAGGGAATCTCATTATCACCTCTGTCTCCCTGGCTAATACCCACATACAGTTTACCATCTGCCAGGCACTGTTCTAAACAGCATACATTTGTTCATTTATTTACCTGAGCAACAACTTTGTGAAGTAGGTACTCTTACTAACACCGTTGTACAAATGAGCAACTGAATCCCAGAGAAGTTCAGTTGCCCATGGTCTCCCTGACGGCCCAGCTTCAGAACACATGTTCAAAACAGGCCTCATCCCTATTATGAGAGATAACAAGTCCAATGAGGAAGAGCAAGTAACTCTAACAAATTGATAAAAGAAAGAACACAGGATGCTATGGAAGCATACACTTAGAGAACTAACCTGTTCATCTGGTGAGGTTTCCTTGAGAAAGAGGAGCTTAAAGTCAGGCCATGAAGGATGAATATGAAAACTGCCCCCTTCAGCCCCTAGATAGACTTCAAGCCCCTTATAAGAGGAGTCCTCTTTTTAGTCTCTCTATATGGCAGGACCTATTCTATTGGCTAAGTACAACAAGTATGAGAAGGTATTTACTGAATTAATAAATTAGCTAAAAGTTTAGGTGTCTTCTACGAGCTCTACCAAGAGCTTTAAATGTGTTATTTAATTTGTGGTGTTAATTCCTGCAAGGCAGTCATTTTCCCCTCTTTCATTACTAGAGAAACTGAACTTCAGTTCATTCTTTTAAATATTTCAAAAATCCTTGCTGTTCCACTGTAGTTTCAAGGCTTGACTCACAGACAGCTCTTTAACTTTTAAATCATTTATAGTTTTATTTTTTTAAGATTTTATTTATTGATTTGAGAGAGAGCCAGAGAGAGAACACAAGCAGAGGGGAGGCACACAGGCAGAAGCAGACTCCCCACTAAGCAGGGAGCCCCATGCAGGGCTTGGTCCCGGGATCCTAGGATTGTGACCTGAGCCGAAGGCAGATACTTAACTGACTGAGCCACCCAGGGGCCCTATAGTTTTATTTTTTAAATAGTATTTCCCCATGAAATGCTAAGTGTTTTATCCCACGTATATTTTACAGTGAATGTGTAGAATTTTATAATACGGAGGTTTATTTCATGTACCTATTTTGTCTTAGTCCATTCAGGCTGCTATAACAAAGCTACTGCGGATTGGTGGCTTGAACAACAGATATTTATTTATTTCTCACATTTCTAAAGGCTGGCAAGTCCAAGATCAAGGACCAGACAGATGAGAACATTTTCCTGGTTTTGTTTTGCCCTCACCTGGCAGAAGGGAGGAGGGAGCTCTGTGGGGTCTTTATATAAGGACAATAATTCCAACTGTAGCTCTCACTCTCAGGATCTAATCACCTCTCAAAGGCATGACCTCTTTATACCATCACAATAGGGATTAGGTTTCAAAATCAACATGGGAAAGGGGGTCTTCCAGAAACATTAAATCTATAGCTATCGCACTGAAAGAAAATTTCTGTTCATATTCAAAAGCTGTGTATTTGTTTTATCTTTATCCTAGGTTATCTATCTTTGAGGACTTCCTGAGTGCCTCCGCTTAATAGTGGAGGTAAACAAACAAATAAATAAACAAACAAATAAAATGGGAAGGGGATAACACTTCCAACAACTTTTCCTGTCAGTAGGTGCCTCCACGAGGAGAAAGAAAAATGAACAGAGTTCTTTGAATGTTGTGTGTTGTGCTGGGAACTTATTCTGAGTTGACCATACAACTGAGAGGGACTCCCTACTTTTCCTAGAGGGAGAGGTTGCACCCAACTCAAATTTTCACCAGCCTCAAGATGTCCACCTGCTGGGTACCAGATTTTCCCAGATAAGTTGTCTGTAATCACTTAGCATCTGTGTACACACAGATTGCCTGATGCCCAAGTAGTTTGAATCCCACTAAGTTTGTCCCCATGTGTTCCCTATGAGAAATGAGAACAATAGGAAGTCAGGATAACCTTTGCAGCAGCACAGACCCACAATCTCACTAGTAGCAAGAGGCCTGTAGCTTCTCTTGCTCACCATTAACTAATAACTTTTCCCAATAAGTTTATTCCTTATTTCAGACTGTGTAACTCTGACACTATAGAATTCACTCTTAGCCACCTTGGAGGACAGCTCTTAATGAGTCCTTATTTGTCAAATAAAAACTTCTGCTTTACTTAGCACTCAGGAATAAAAGATTTTGAGAGGGAGCTGTGTTAAGGGGTAGAGGGTGAGAAGAGGTCTGCTGACAGGGAAAGATTTTTTTAACACAACTGGATAAACATAATAGGACTTGGGGCCATATGTTACCCCATGCTACAGCCCAGGTAGACAATGGCTTAATTGTCCCTCTAACTTGCTCACTCCTCCAATGGAAAATGCACAAGCTTTGGGGCATGAAGAGCAGAATTCTAAGTCCTGGCTTACCTGCTATTGTGTGAACTTATGAAGCAAGTTTGACTTCCAACTCAGCTGTTCAAAAAACTTGCATTTATTTATCTGAATCTAATTTAATTTGCCTCTGAGACATCATTCTGCTGAGATGGTAGGAAATTCATTCTTTGCATTTCCCTCTAACCCTAGTAGGAATTATGCAAAGATTCCAGGGGAGTATCTTATGGAGTACCAAAGCACTAGGGAGACCACCTCTTAGTGATGAGGTACCCATTGTCCCATTGTACAGCCCACCTGGTCCCTCCCTGCTCCTGTCAACAGGGATGGGCATCTTGCCAGGCCTGGGAAGCTGTCTTCCTACAAACAGTGCTCAGTCATTTCTCCACTCAAGTCTTCCACCTCCCCTTCCAGTGGATAGAACCTACCAACATGGTTGTTCCCCTCTGAAGGGCCCTCTGAAGGACCCCTTCCCTATTTACTTTTTCCCTTTTTTACATGACATCTAGAATAATAAGATTAAAGCCAGCACAGTAGTCTGTAGTTTCATAGGTTAATTCCCTTTTCTACCCACATTCTTTCTTACTTCCCATTTGCATTCCCTAGCTCTTATCTTTGAAGATGAAGAATTCAGAAGTTATTTTACATAGTCATTGTCTTTTCTGTGATACAGACTAGCAGACTAGAACCTTAGAAGGATCTATGTAAAACGCCCTGTTGCGGGGTGCCTAGGTGGCTCAGTCATTGCCTGTCTGCCTTCAGCTCAGGTCATGGTCCCAGGGTGGGATTCGGCCCAGCATTGGGCTCCCTGCTTGGTGGGAAATCTGCTTCTCCCTCTTCCACTCCCCTGCTTGTGTTCCCATTCTCTCTCTCTCTGTCAAAAAGGTCTTAAAAAAAAAAAGTCCTCTTCTGATATCAGTTGTCTAAAATCGTTGCAGAGCTTTCTCATGCCTTTGAAATAAAACTATTTTCAGATTCCTATTCCAACGTTTTCTGCTTCTGCTTCTTTTCAGTCTCAATCACCAACCCCCTGTTTCCCCTTCTTGGTAATCCTTAACTGTCTCCTGTGGAAGTGGAGGAAAGAGAACAATCTACTGTTACAGGATTTCTTTTCCTTTAGTGCTCACTATTCTTGATCATGCTGCTTCGAAGAATGAAGAGGTAAACCAGATGAAGAGTGGTGGGCAGCAAAGCAGAGTTTAATGAGCAATCGTATCAGGCGACAGTACAAAGCTCCTGAAGAGGGAGGGGACCCAAGAGGGTTGCCCCTGGAGTTTCTAGGGGTTTTTATGGGCTCATTGAGGGACTGTTTTAATCTGACTAACGCTTTTTCCATGTGCCTATCACTCAATCAAGTTGTTATCATTTACCTATCCCGTGGGAAAGGGTGTGGGGGGTGGTTTCAGCTAGGGGGGTGTAAAATCCCTTTAAGGGTGGTTTCTTCTTATGGCAGCGTGGGGGTGGAGGCGGGTGCAGAAAGGGGCTAGTCCCTGCCTTTCTTCTGACTATCCTTCATTACTACTGGATAAACAAACTCCCTTCCTCCGAATAGGCGTTCTTTTACAAAGGATCAAAAACTCAGTACGCATATTATACACCGTAAACTAATATAACACTGTATGTTAATTGGAATTAAAATAAAAACTTTAGGGGCGCCTGGGTGGCTCAGTGGGTTAAGCCGCTGCCTTCGGCTCAGGTCATGATCCCAGGTCCTGGGTTCGAGCCCCACATCGGGCTCTCTGCTCGGCGGGGAGCCTGCTTCCTCCTCTCTCTCTGCCTGCCTCTCTGCCTACTTGTGATTTCTCTCTGTCAAATAAATAAATAAAATCTTTAAAAAAAAAAAAAAATAAAAAAATAAAATAAAATAAAAACTTTAAAAACTCAGTACACACATGATGACTGCAGAAAACATTAGTAAAACACTTACCGTGTGGCGAGTATGGAATTAAGTGCTATGAAGAATAAAGGAGATCCTTAGAAGACAAAGTCCTTCTCCACAAGACTGCAGTCAAGTTGGAACATGAAATGCACAGAAGAGCAGTGTACTTCAGAGAACATGAAAGTATATTTAATAAGGAACTAAATTGTTCAACAGTTAATTAGAAAACCAAACAGCAATAGTTTACTTGTAGGTGGTCCATAAGGAGTTAACCATGAATTAGGCAAGGGACAGATCCTGAGCTGGGTTATCTGAAGAAATGGAATCTTCAAACTTTAGAGGATGCAGAGATATACACAAAAGATAAAAATGAGACACACACACACGCACACACACACCTATGCAGGCTGAATAAACACGCCGTGAAGGAAAAATAGTGAAGGTATTGGTCTGACCCTAAAGACAACTTTGTGTTACATAGTTATCTACATCCCTAAGTAACAACTATTAATTCAAACCACAAGTCAACAATTATTAAATTTTTACTTAATAATTAATTGTCAATTATATGCCTGCCCATTTGTATTATTAAACTGAATTCTATAACTAAAATTCAACAATCATAAATCATCATTCTGTTTGCTCCTGGAGATAAAAATGCAAACAGCCATTTAAAATCTAAACTCTAGGGGCACCTGGGTGTCTCAGTCAAGTGTCCAATTCTTGATTTTGGCTCAGGTCATGATCCCAGAGTTGTGAGATCAAGCCCTGCATTGGGCTCTGTGCTGAGTTTGGAGCCTGCTTAAGATTCCCTCTCTCCCTCTGCCTCTGCCCCTCCCTCTCCACTCTCTGTCTCTCTCCCTCTCTAAAAAAAGCAAAAAATTAAAAAAATAATAAAACCTAAACTCTAATTGTTCATTAATTCCATACTGTTTATTGTGTCTCTACTTTTTGGACAGCACTGGGGATAGGACATAGAGAAAGAGGAAAAAATATCAAATATAAATTAAATGAGCTAACATGGGTTTACTTGGCTAGGTGTTTTACATGTCTTATCTTACTCCAGCTTATTCCCTCCAGCAAATCAAGCAAGCATGTTGTCCTTTTTACATTTTCGAAATAGAGATTGAGTGTCTCTCACTCAGATATTGACAAACTCATGCAGGCTACACACCTAACATAAAGCTTGTAAACAATTTGAGACACAAGATACAGTCATGCAAATAAGTAATTCTTGTGTACAGTGTAAAAGATACAAAGGAGAGGTTAAAGACCACAGAGGTAACTGTATGATTAAAATGAGGGGAAATAACTTTGGCAGGGATTATGATAACAAGCTTTACAGATTAAGGTGACCAATATAAATTAGTGGTTTTCACCCTGTTGCACATTGGAGTCAAACAGGGGAACTTTAAAGAAATTTGATGTTTGGATCCCAACCCCAGAGATTCTGATGTAATTGATCTGAGGTATAGTCTGGGCTTCAGATTTTAACAGCTTCCCAGGTGATTCTAATGTGCTCGCAATGTTGAGAACCAGTGTTCTAGAACAGCGCTTCTGAGGCTTTAGAGATCATACAAATAACCTGGGGAGCCTGTTTTAATGAAGATTCTGATTCTTTAGGTCTGTGGTAGGGCCCAGATTCTTCATGTCTTTCCTATGTCTGTGTGCTGAAATGGCAGCATGCATAAAATACTAATGGAACCCAGAGGAGGGGATATTACTTACTGCTTGGGGAGAAAGTGGATTAGGCAGAATAACTGATATATCCCTGGCCTGAGCATGGGTTTTGGACTCAGGATAATACAATCTTTTTCCACCAAAATAGATCTTTTTCTCCAGCAAAATTAACTACCCTCTCCAACACTATTATCTCTGTTCTCTCCAACGCTGTTATTTCACTATTCTGTGCACCATCTACTAGCTCTATGCTTTAGTTCAAGCTTATACTTCAATTACACCAATTCTTAGATTACAGAGAGAGTGCCAACCCATGGTTCCCAGTACTTTTTATCTATATATCGATCTGTCAATCTATATAACAGTATCTATCACCTTCCTATAACCTTTCCTTCCTTCTTGCCTCCCAAAGATTCCACAATGCATCATTACAATCACTTCCTTACAAATACCCTCACTTGCTCCTCTGTGTGATATTCATCCTCAGTTAAATCTAACCATTCTTTTCCATGATCTGCTTTCTCTTGACTGAAGATTAATTGGGAAAATCATACCACTATGCCATCTGGACTCAGTTTAAATTGAAAACAGGCATTCAGTCTAGCTGGCAATATCACAGTCTTTACACAGTTCACCTTCTCCCTCTCAAAATATATCTCTGGTCTTCTCTCCCCTCCATCCCCCTATCCCCTTTTGCCTCACCCTCAGCTGAAGACTTCATCTTATTTTATTAAGAAAATGCATGTGATCTGGTAGGAACTGCACTATCTTCCCACCCATACACAAACCATCTGCATCTGAATTCATCTTCTGTTTTTCCCTCCTGTTAAAAGGATGGGAATCTAGGTTCTTTTTTTTTTCTATCTACATTCTTTTCAAAGGTACACTTATGCTTTGGATCCATTCTTTCATTCTCCCCTATAATTTCATTCCTTTAAGTATTCCCTTTTTCTCCAACATCAACAATTTCTCTCCGTACTACATCATTCCCACCATAATATAAGCATTTATCTGCCAACACAACATTAACAAAAAACTTCCCTTGCTCTATTTAACCCACTGTAGCCACCATCCTATTGCTCTGATCTTTAACCCTCCACCTCTGCCCCACCAAAAAAAACCTCCAAGAAACCAAAGAAACAAAATCTTAAGACTTGTCCATACTTGTTTATCTTTTGTTCTTCAGTACACTTCAGTCTTTCTGCCTCCCACCCTGAAACTATTCTTGCCAGAGACTCTAATGATTGCTATGTTGCCAAATCCACTGGTCATTTTTGTGTCCTCACTACATGACTTCTATAAAGCATTTGCTATAGTTGACCACTTCCTTTCAACTGTAAAACTTCCTTCTCTTGACGTCTATGACATCAACTTCTTACCTCCCAGGTTGTTCCTTCTCAGTCTCTTGCTAGCTCTTCTTCCTCTGCCCAACTTTGAAATGTTGGAGGCTCTCGTAGCTCTGTTCTCTGTCTATAGTCTGCCTAGATAATCTCAAGTAGTCCCAAGGTTTCTGGTTTTGTGTATATCTTAACTACCAATTATATATCTCTAGCCTAGACTCAGACCAATATATCCATCTGCTTACTTGATGTTATCATTTGTATATCTAATACACCTCTCAAACTTAATTATTGTCAATGTCTACTGACCAAAGACCACTGGGAATAAAACTGTAATTGAACAAGCTGGGTTTTTTGTTTTAAGTAGGTGAGAATACACCCCATGGAGAACCTTGGACATCCTAGTAAGAGGGTGTTATAATTTTGGACTTCTTAGGTGATTTAGGGAAGGGTTCAAGGAAGAAGGACTTTGCTCTTGATTGGAAGCTGTAGGAGGCAAGACTAATTTTATAATTGGATATTTTAATAAGTATTATCTAGACGGATTGAGTATTATCTACCGGGCTGAGGCTGTAAGTATAATTGGTAAAGCAGGAGCATTCATTCATATTAGCCAGGATAGGAAAATGTTTGCTCATTTTTGTGGCTCAGACAATGTTTATATTTTGCCTACGTTCAGATATAGTTACAGATATAATTACAAAAATAACTTTAACTTTTGTCTTGATTTATCATGGTCATAGAGTGGCTTTGTCAGGTGTTGATTTTCTGTGAATTTACACCCCCCTTCCTTACCACCTCTCCCAACATACTAAGTTCATTCCTATCCCTGCACTAACTCCATCCCTTACCTGGCAATCTCTTTCCCTGTTGGCTCCCATCATGGCGCTTCTTCTTTTTTTTTTTTTTTTTTTTAGGGGAAAGCGCGAACGCAGTCCCCCACTACCACAAATTATGCAGTCGAGTTTCCCACATTTGGGGAAATCGCAGGGGTCAGCACATCCGGAGTGCAATGGATAAGCCTCGCCCTGGGAAAACCACCTTCGTGATCATGGTATCTCCCCTGCCAGGTAAGTATGGCGCTTCTTTTCTAGTCACTAACACATCCGTCCACTTTATTTCCTTCAAAGCACTAATCAATATCTGGAAGAAATGTGTTCATTTGTTCGTTTCTTTCTTTCTTTTTTTTTTTTTAAGATTTTATTTATTTGACAGAGATCACAAGTAGGCAGAGAGGCAGGCAGAGAGAGAGGAAGGAAAGCAGGCTCCCCGACGAGCAGAGAGCCCAATGCGGGGCTCGATCCCAGGACCCCGGGATCACGACTCGAGCCGAAGGCAGAGACCCCAACCCACTGAGCCACCCAGGCGCCTCTGTTCGTTTCTTTATTGTCCTCTCCTTACTGGAATTTTGCTTCATACAGGGTTGATGTTTTTCTGTGGTGTTCACAGGTGTAACCCCAGCCTCTAGAAACCTGCCTCACAGCCATGGGCTCAATATGAATGAATGTTTGAATGTCGCTGGGCTCATTTCTGCAACAAAATCATAAACAACCAGCAGTTGCATTTTTTGTTTGTTTTAATTTAGGGGGGCACTCAGCAAAAAGAAGGGGAAAGCAGGGGGTCAGGAAAGTGACCATCTTCTATCCATAGAGTGCCCAGTGTCTTGCGATGCCACGGTACGTCAGGATACGCTAGAACTTCTAGAACCTGAGACCCTTCTGTCTCTGAATTATCTTTCCTGAAGATAGTGCTGGATCCTTAACCTTACGGTTCACTATTTTTTTTTTAGGCAAAGAATTATTCCCGGGCTTTATTTCTGTAACCGCTCTTTTAGCCAACCACCGCCTAGGGGAAGATACCCAGCCCTCTTGCGCAAGCGCCCAGGAGCAGATTCCGCGACTCCGAGGATTTTCGAGTGCGCATGAGCAACCAGAAGCGGCCAGGCGGGAAGTGTTGCGCAGGCGCGTTTGGCAGACTCGCTAGGTGGGGAGCTCTTGGAGGCGGCGACCCAGGCACCTGGGGAGCCACAGAAGTCGTATTCCCTTAAACTGTGAGTTTCCGACGGTTTGTTCCATGGCGCGGGATTGTGAGGGATTAGAAACGAATTCTGGGTTGTGACTTCGGTCTTGTAGCAGCGCAGTAAAGCTCCCACCCCTTTCGGATCCCACGGACCCACGGCGGGAAAGTCCTGCGCCTGCGCACTAAGCAGCCCGTTCGCTCTCGGGTCTGAAGGAGGAAGGTCCTTCCGCGCTGAGCTCGCGGCCGGTGCTCCTACAAGGATCCCATTCATTCCCTTTTCTTTTTCTTTGCTCGGCGCTCGTGGCTTGTATCGGACCAGTTCTCCATCAGCTTGCGTGGGCCTTGGACGAGCCGCCTAGCGCTCCCTTTGAGTAGTCAAACGATTTCCTCCCTCAGGTCAAACCGCTCTCCCCACAAGGCCTAGCCCAACCCGTCCCTGCACCCTCATTCTTCGTCTGGCTCGTGCCGGGACTGGCAGCCGCCCCAATTCCCACCAGCACCCTTTCCTCCACCGCCGGCCGCCGAGGCGGCTCCCCTGACTCGGACGTTTTCCCCTCGTTCCCTCTGCTTGTGTTTCTGGAAGGTGAAAGTGAAGCAAAAGGAATCCTGAGAAATGGCCCACAGGTTTCCCCCCTTTGGTTAAACATATGGTGCACTTTTAAATGTTTGCCCCTTTGGGACAGTGGCATTTTTTAGTGCTTGGTTCAGTGTGTGATTTAAACTTCTCACCTTCTCCAGTATTCTAATTTTCACAGCTGCTTTGTTCCCTCTGTGGACATGACCCCTTAGCTGGCATTTTGCATCCCAGTTGTTTTGTGATGGAGGCGTCTTTGGGGATTGAGATGGATGAACCAATGGCTTTTTCTCTCCAGCGTGACCAGGTTCAGGCTGATGGCTCGTTAAAAAAACATGAGCAGAATTTTAAACTACCAGGTATGTGTTTAATTCCAAGGATGTGCAGGCAACAGTTCTGTGATTTCGATTGTTTTTTTTTTTTTTTTAAAGAGAACTTAATGGTTAAGTGAGTTCTATATTTATATGGGAGCATTTTATAAATCAGTAAAACATCCTAAGATCTAGATTTAGGACTGGATTGCTGTTTAGGATTATAGACCATCTATGTCATTTTACAGATGAAGTTGCTAAGGTCTGAATATTGGTGATCATCCAAGAACACAGTTTGTTGATCCCCAAACTAGAATTTTTTTCTCCTAGGCATGTGTTCTTATCTCTACTCACCATATTGCATTAAACTTGGATTTAGAAGTCAACATTGGAGGGATTTTTCAGTTAAAGGATTGAAAAGGAGAATTCACTGACAAAAATAAATGGTTTAGCAATAGCACTGTTTCTCTGTGTACATTATGAAGTGTTGTTTGACCCTAATCCAAACCCCGAAGTGAGGAGGAGGGGAACAAACAATACTTGATTTTGTACACTAAAATGTGCACCTTCATTCCTGCGTTAGTAGTGCCTGGGACATACTAGGCGTTTAATAAATAACTTGTTAAATAGGGGAGTTCCAGGTGACCTTTTTTCTTTTTCCTAAAAGGTAGTGAAATCTTCTTTTCCATCTTTGTTTTAAGCATATTTAATGCTTGTCCCAAAGATACTAGCTTTGACTCTCTATTCATGATATATACTTACCCACTACAAAATAGACTTTAACAATACCCTAGAAGAAATGACATCACTTGCTTTTGCTTTTTGACTGAAACTAAACTCCTCTTTGGTGTCGAAATGAGTACCTTTTCTGATTTCCCTATTTTTGGTGATGAAAGCCACTGTTACTCCAGTTACCTGTGTGATTTGTATTTGCTCCCCATATCCGGTTACCCAGCTTTATCTTCTTTTAATATATATGGCATTGCTTCTTTCCATTCTCACATCCACCACAGTGATTCGTTCCCTTATACTTTGCTCCTGAATTGCAGTGAAGTTTCTTATCTAAATTGCCTGCTTTCACTTCTTTTCCATTCTCCAGTTCATCTGGTACACTGCTACTAGAATAATCTTAAAATGCCACT
The DNA here is from genome assembly GCF_902655055.1 of Lutra lutra. NCBI lineage: Eukaryota > Metazoa > Chordata > Mammalia > Carnivora > Mustelidae > Lutra > Lutra lutra. Next base: position 119,518,032 of record NC_062281.1, on the reverse strand, counting down.
TCATCCACTTTCATGGATGCTCTCTTCCATTTTTCCTGTTCTTCACAATTCAGCTTTCCTCTATTGTCATTGGACATATAATGCAATACGGAGTCATTGTATTATAATTTTTGTATTTTTTTAGCATTCTGTGTTTTTTCTTTTTAGTTATACTGTAAGCTCCTCGAAGGCAGTATTTTAAGCAGCTCCTGGTATATGTTGTATGTTAGACAGAGTGTGTGAACAGATGAATCCGACTTGGTTCTAGTATTATGTTCAAGTGAAAGCTACTGTTCTAATACACTGAAAATCTGGGAAATAAAGAAAGATGAATTTTGTTCTAAATTTCTATAGTTTTGTGGCTTTTATGTATCAGAACATTGAACCTTATAAGCAGTACCTTTGATAATTCATAAGACATGCTAAAATTTTAAGCCATACCTTTTTTCTAATGACTCAGTAAAAGCTAAGGTTATATCAAAAACAACTTCAGTCAGGAGTAAAGCTGATGAGATCCAGGCCCATAACTGTCTCATGATCTAATATGATTTACTTTCCCTTGATGGAATAACTTTTGAAAAAGTGGGAACTTTTTATGTATCTTTGTATTCCCAGAACCTAATAGTGTCTAGCACATAGTAGGTGCTTGAAAATACTTGAATGAATGGTTTATTTTCTTTTAAAGATTTTATTTATTCATCTGAAAGAGAGGGCACAAACAGAGGAGGGACAGTGAGAAGCAGACTCCCCACTGAGCAGGGAGCCAGACTCGGGGTTCTATCCCAGGACCCTAGATCCTGACCTGAGCCGAAGACAGGTGCCCAGGTGCCCCAGAGCCACCCATGTGCCCCCAGTGAATGGCTTAATGCAAGGATATAAAGTAAAATACATAGTGTAATGGATGAATAACATGATCCCTTGTTTTGGGATATTTGTCAGCTTTTTATAGCTTTTTTTTTTTTTTGATAAAAAATTTTATAGCTTATTGAAGAAAATTTAGAAAGTAGAGAAGGCCAAAATAAGGAAATCATATCCCACTGTACAGATATTGCCACTGTAGACATTTTATTACAATCCTTTAGTCTTTCTGTGCATACGAAGGTATATTTAAGAAAAAAATAAATTAGGAATGTAACCAACTTATTTCTATTCTTTATTTTTTTACTTAGGAATATGTAACTTGAACATTTATGTTATTAAATCTATAGCTTGATTTAAATTGACTGCCTAATGTTTCACTGTGTAGTATGCTATAATTTAATTACCCTTTTAGTTGAAGTTTTGGATTGTTTTCCATTTTTACCTATTAAGAAAAATGCTGCAATGAACAAAGTACTGGGCATAATATTGTATCAAATGTTTATTTTCCTCTGTATTGTTGAACTGTACCATAAGGTATGCATTTGGTGTGTTATGTGGATGCTCTTAGCTCATACTACTAAAATGGGTTGTAGTTGCCATATGATTTGCCTGGGACAGATCCAGTTTATGCCTGTTGTCACACTGTCATTATTATTAGTGGCCCTTTTCACTCTCAAGACTGCCTCAGTTTGGACTAAATTGATCTTCCTCGTTCCTAAAATGATCTTCCTAGTTTAAGAGATGTAAATCAGGGATTACCTGAAGCTCCAGAATAGGCATCACATATATTCCTAGAGTGTCAGTTTTACTCATTGGTAAGTAATTTAAAACATTTCATTTATATGAGGAATATTAAATGTTTATTACGTGCAATTACTTTCTAAGGTGCTGGGATAAATCAATGCATAACAAAAATCAATGCCCTCAGTCTAGGGGAAAGATAGACAATAAAAGAAATATTCAAAAGTAGTTAACACTGTAAAGAAAATAAGAAGGGAAGTGGAGATAGGGAGTGTTGGAGTTGGAGATTGTGATTTTAATAAGTGTAATTGGTCAGAGAAGACTTCAGTGTGATAACATTTGAACTAAGACTTAAAGGTAAAAAAGTGAGCTATGTAGATATCTGGGGGAAAGCATTCCTGGCAGAGGAGACAGCAAGAGAGAAGGCCCTGAGATGGGAGTGTGCCTAGCATTTAGGAGGAGCAAGGAGGTCCTTGTGACTGGAAGCTGGAGGATAGTGGGAGTGATGGCAGAGAGGTATGAGGAGAGGAGATATTCCTTGGCTTTTATATGAAGCAAGTTATGAAACTATTAGTGAGTTTAAGCAAAATAGTGACATGGTGACTTAGCTTTCACAGGATCACTCTGTGTTACAAATAGATAATACAGGTCAGCAATGATGAAAACAGTGAGTATAGTGGCTGTATTAAAGCCACTTGGATATATTACGTAGCAGGAAAAAAAATTTTACTAAAAATTTCAAAACGGGGTGCTTGGGTGACTCAGTGGGTTGGGCCTCTGCCTTCAGCTCAGGTCATGATCTCAGAATCCTGGGATCAAGCCCTACATCGGGCTCTCTGCTCAAGAGGGAGCCTGCTTCCCCCCTCTCTGCCTATTGCTCTGCCTACTTGTGATCTCTCTGTCAAATAAATAAAATCTTTAAAAAAAATTCAAAACAGAAGCTAGACCTTTATGTTTAAAATATAGGCATTTAATTTTTTGGCTTGTAGACTTTTCACAGTCTTACCGTAATCCTCAAAGTATATATTCATTCATCTCTGCCTTTAGTAGTATTTTCCACTGTTTAACACTAATGCTCTCTTCTGCTGTTTACCCTCATCTCCACTTTAGAATTGGGAATTTTGCATTCAGTTTGGTTGTCAGAAAGTTTTACTGTTGTATAGTGACAGGAAACTAAGCATATTTTGAATTTTGTAACGATAGGTGAGTACACAGCTAATTAGTAGTGAGTGGTATGAAAGTGGTATGCAAGTGAGTGGCTTGTGCATTACAGTAGTTCCTTATATTTTTCTCTGATTTTTTTTTTAAGATTTTTAAAATTTATATATTTGACACAGAGAGGGGGGGGGACACAAGCAGGGAGGATGGGAGAGGGAAACGCAGGCTTCCCACCAAGCAGGGAGCCCAATGTTGTGCTCGATCTCAGTACCCTGGGATCATGTCCATGACTCTGGGATCATGACCTGAGCCTAAGGCAGATGCTTAACAACTGAGCCACTCAGGCTCCCCTCTCTGTTGATTTCTAATAGTTAACCAGCATCTCTACTACTGAGTGCCAGCTCAAGCTGCAACAGAAGGAAGTTCCAAAATATGGAACTCATAGACTTGGAAGTAAAGTTTGTTTAATCTGACCTCTTTGATTTGCAAGTTCAGAAACTGGACATTAATGTGGTTTAGTAATAAGAGTTGAATTTAGGCTTTCTTCTATTATCAGTACTCCAGTAGTATCTTTTGTGATAATGGAAATGTCTGTTGTCACCTGTGGCTAGAGTGAGGAAATTTTTAATTTTTAAAATTTTAGCTTAAATTTAAATAGTCACATGAAACTAGTAGACAGCACAACTCTGTATCATACTACTTCAAAGGTTTTGGTGTTACCAATCATATATATACAAATAACAAAACCTGCACACAAACACTTTAATATACTTAGTAATAAAAAGACTACAAACAGGCCTCTTTTTTAAAGATTTTATTTATTTGAGAGCGGGGGCGGGGTGCAGAGAGAGGAGGAGAGGGAGAAGCAAACCCCCAAATGAGCAGGGAGTCCAATGTGGGGCTCGAACCTAGGAGCCTGGGATCATGACCCAAGCCAAAGGCAGATGCTCAACTGACTGAGCCACCCAGGCACCCCTACAAACAGACTTCTTAACATATTTCATAATATATAAATATCATCGATTGTCAGATACACCTTTTAATATACTGCTCAGAAATGCTGCCGGTTATACTGACACAATGCTTATCACCTAGAATTTTTTATTTTATACTTTTTGAAAGAGTTCTTTTAGATCTAATGAGACAAGTAACTGTATATCTCTGGTACATAATTAAAAAGGGAAACATTTCATATCTTTCTCTTCTGAATCAATTTTAGTACTCAGACTCACTGACATCCTATTTTCCCCTCTCACAATATTGTCCTCTGTTGCAGAATTTCTTTGAAGAGTTTATTTATTTTTTTTTAAAAAGCCATTGTTAATGGACTCATAAGAGCCCACTTATGTGGAGTTGGCCTACATTTGATTTCTACTTCACCACCTTTACCACTTCTCCCCATGACCATTCGTGCTTAAGAGTTAAATGTGAATGCTCCTTTATGATTTCTTGGATTTTCTTTAAGGTATTGATACCTGTTCCGTTGATGCTGGCTGACAACTGTAGGTTGCATCCCGGTTTTTTCAGAGTTTTAAAAATTGTGTTTCGAAATCAAGGAAATACATAAAATTGAACATATCATTTTAGTATCTTTCATGGTACCTTTCCTCTAACACTGGAATTTGAAGCTGGTTGGAATTGACACTCATTAGGAAAGATTGTAATTGACTGTGGCAACTATGACTGCTAGAAAGCTGTGTTTTCCCCCCAGGCCTTGGTTTTGGTTTTTAGAGTGAAGTAGTGTGGTAGCTGATAGTGAAGTACATGCTACTGTCTTTGGCTTCACTCTTTCGTAACTTCTCAACTTTCGGTACTGTTTTTTTTTTCCCCTACAGCTGTCTCTGAATGCCCATAATGATAGTAATAATTCATTCATTGAACAAACATGCCAGGCACTTCTAACTAGGAGCTAAATGTACTATGGTAAATTACACAAATAGGGAGCTACTGATGGAGCTTATATTCTTGTTATATTCTAGCAAACAGGATGATTTTATACTGGATAAGTACTCTAAAGACAATAAGCCGGGTAACATTTAAATATTTAAATAACATTTAAAATGTTATTTTAAATAGGATGTCAGAGAAGACTGACCATTGAGCCAGTCACATGAAATTATATGGGGAGAAGATTTCAAGTAGAGGGAATAATAAAAGCAAAAGTGCTAAAGATCTCTGCCTACTTGTGATCTGTCAAATAAATAAAATCTTTTTTTTTAAAGTGCTAAAGAAATAATAATTACAACAAGATTACCACTGTCTTTTAATATTTACTATGTGCCAGGCATTGTGTTAAAAGTTTCTCTTATGTATATTATTTCATCTCATCCTCACAGTATCTCATTGGCATGGGTACAGTTATTACCCCTTTTCTGTAGATAGGGAGACTAAGGCTCAAAGTGGTAAGCTGTATCTCAAGGAAGGTCATACTGCCTGTTAAATATTGGAGCCAGGATTTTAATTTAGGCCTCCCATCTTCAAAACGGATACATGTAATTATGGGTACATTCTTGCCTCTTATATTGAAACCCATGAAGCTTCTCCACTTCACCTATGAAGTAGATGGGAAATAATCCTCATATGGATTGATATAGTGGAAAGAATACTAGACTAAATCTTCTTGGCCTGTTAAATAGTTCCAGCTGTATTTTTTAAAAATTATTTGAGAGAGAGAGAGAGTTTGTGCATGTCATACATGTATTCACACAAGAGAGCGGTGCTGGGAAAGGGAGAAGCAGAATCCCCACTGAGCAAGGAGCCCCTGGTGGGACTTGATCCCAGGAACCTGGGATCATTACCTAAGCCAAATGCAGCCACTTAACTGAGCCATCCAGGTACCCCTAGTTTCTGAAAGCTCTTAGTGTTTTTCTTCCTCCCCCTCAAATTTGTCCTCTACTTACCATCTTCCTGCTTAAAAATTTTCCATGGCTTCACTTGCATTCTCTGTCTTTCCCTTCTTTAGCCACACTGAATGTCATTACTTGCCTTATCCACCTCTCCCCTCAAAATAATCCATATCTTTACATACATAGTTCCTTAACATACATGGTCCTAAAATGCCTCATCCACTTTTTCTACATTGTGAGTGCTTCAAAACATAGCTTAACTGTCACCTGGAGCTTCCTGGTACCTTCAGATGCGTTTGTTCCCCTCCCCTTCCTTCCAACTAGTAATATATTGCATTCCTGTATTATTACAATTACTGTCTTATATTCAGAGTGAGCTTTTAAAATCTGTTCTTTCCAGTAGACTGAGTTCCTAGTGAAGAGGGTTGCACCAATTTTTTTTTAACTACACATCGCTGAGCATTTTTATAGTGTTATATGGCCAGATGATTTCACTTCCCTGAGTAGGGTCTTCTTATCTGAAAATCAGGATAATTCCTGTTCTGCCAGTATCTCAGTGCTATTTTGAAGATCTGAAAAGATAATATATGTGAAAATGGTTTGAAAATGTCTTAAACCATTATGTACACTATTTATAACTGAAAAAGTAGCTGATGGTTGGCTTAGATATTGTAATAAAATCCAATGACTCTTAAGTATTAGTTTTCTTTTATATCCAATAGTTTATCACAACTGGTATTATCTGCCTGTCCTTATTTTAACCATGTATGTTTTTGTAAAGAGCTTTTATTTAAAAGTAGCCATGTATTGTATTTGCTCTCAAGGATAGAGGATACTATTGATAGTGGGATAGTTCTTTAAAAATATTTCTGACATTCCTGAGAGCTTTAGTAGATATTTCTCTCTGAAGGTACACTGTTGAATATTCAATATATAAAACTTGCCCAAGTGTGTAACATTTTGTGTCTTTGGGGGAGAGAAATAGTTTTCAAGAAGATTGCATTGTGTCCTTGTCATGCCATCTAGTGATCGCAGGACAGATTGTTTATTTTTTTAATTTAGCTTCTTTATTGTGTTGTACTCTATGCAGTGACAATGTATCTGCTAGTATGTGTGTAATTCCAGACTAATACAAATTTGGTGTGTGTGATTCTGGGACTTACCAGTTTTATCTATTTGTTCAAGAGGTGTGTGTGTGTGTGTGTGTGTGTGTGTGATAGCAATCTAACAAGGTTTTAAATATTTTTATCATGATTTTGAGATTTATCATAGTTTTCATTTGTAATTTAATTTTGTTTTAGAATTTATTTCATTGAGTTTATTTTGACTTAAAAGTATAAAATATACTCTCATTAATTATAACTACAAATTCTTCTTCCTTGATAGGTGTTAAAAAAGATATTGAGAAGCTTTATGAAGCTGTACCACAGCTTGGTAATCTGTTTAAGATTAAGGACAAAATTGGAGAAGGTAATATAGAGATCTACTTTATAAGTTTCTTTTCCTTACATTTTTCTTTGCATAATCTTGATTTTTCATTAGTATTTCCTATTGAAAAGTATATGCTTTTTTTTCCCCAGAGATTTTATTTATTTGATAGAGAAATCACAAATAGGCGGGGCGGGGGGTGAGCAGGCTCCCTCCTGAGCAGAGAGCCCGACACAGGCCTCAATCCCAGGACCCTGAGATCATGACCTGAGCTGAAAGCAGTGGCTTAACCCACTGAGCCACCCAGGCACCCCTGAAAAGTATATGCTTTTTAAACTTTTAAGACCATGGTCATATTACTAATTATGACATCAGGTTTTCTTTTTCCCTGGAAAGAGTGAAAGAATAAGTATTTACAATAAAATGAACAGTCCTTTTTTTTTTTTTTTTAAGATTTTTATTTATTTGACAGATCACAAGTAGGCAGAGAGGCAGGCAGAGAGAGAGGGGAGGAGGAGGCAGGCTCCCTGCTGAGCAGAGAGCCTGATGTGAGGCTCGATCCCAGGACCCTGAGATCATGACCTGAGCCGAAGGCAGAGGCTTTAACCACTGAGCCACCCAGGCGCCCCTGAACAGTCCTATTTTAATCTTTATGCTGTTATACCATTAAAAGTATCGATATACTAATATATCAATAATTATTAAAAATGAGGAATTATAAATTCATATGGAGGAATTCGATCAAGGGAAGTCAGCTCCTTTTCCTTTCTGCATTATAGTTAGGTTGAACTCTACATTGAAACATGTATGAAACCTAAGGTGGCAAAATAGATGAAAATAAAGTAGTATGATATTTATACAATAATCAGTATTGGGGTGCCTCGGTGGCTTAGTTTGTTAAGTGTCCAACTCTTGTTTTGGCTCAGGTCATGATGATCTCAGGGTTGAGGGATTGAGCCCTGCGTCGGGCTCCATGTTCAGTGGGGAGTCTGCTTGAGATTCTCTCTTTTCCTCCCCTCCCCCCACCAAATAAAAAAAAAAAGGTCAGTATTAACATAAATGTCGTTGAGAGACTTGGAGTCTTGACTGAATGAAGGGTGAATTTATCAGATGTGAAGTGAATGAGAAAGTAAAAGATAATAGAAGGTTTTGGTGGCTATATTGAGAAATACTTAAATAGTTAAAAACAACCTTCCATTTACTTCTTTGTTTGCTTTTCACAATGCAAAGTGTCAGACAAGAAAGGGCTGGGTCATTGGGGGCAGAAGAATTAGAAGAGGAGATGATCTGTGATGTAAGAAGTAGATGTTTACACCTTTTCCTTACTTTTTTTTTTTTTTTTAGAAATTTAAAATATTTTATTTATTTGAGAGAGAAAGAGCATGAGCAGCGGGGAGGGGCAGAGGAAGAGGGAGAAGCAGACTCCCCAATGAGAAGGGAAGGAAGCCTGATCTGGTACTGAATCCCAGTGTGTTCTGACTTAGTGTTCAAAAAACTGTTCCAGGGGTGCCTGGGTGGCTCAGTTGGTTATGCATCTGCCTTCGGCTCAGGTTATGATCCCAGAGTCCCAAGATGGAGCCCTGCATTGGGCTCAGTGGAGAACCTTCTTCTCCCTCTCTCTGCCAGCTGCTCCCCCTGCTTATGCTTTCTATTTCTCAAATAAGTAGAATCTTTAAAAATAAAAACAAGGGACGCCTGGGTGGCTCAGTTGGTTAAGCGGCTGCCTTCGGCTCAGGTCATGATCCCAGGGTCCTGGGATCGAGTCCCGCGTCGGGCTCCTTGCTCTGCAGGGAGCCTGCTTCTCCCTCTACCACTCTGTCTGCCTGTGCTCACTCTCTCTCTCTCTCTCTCTCTCTCGCTCGTTCGCTCTCTGACAAATAAATAAAACCTTAAAAAGATTTAAAAAAAAAAAAAAACAAAAAAAAACTCTGTTCTGGAATCCGCTGGTGTCCTCTTAACAAACTGATAGCTATTCTTGGAGGGGGAAGGGAAGAAGGGTGTTCCAAGGCTAAATAAGTTTGGAAAATGTATATATAAGCTCCCTTTTGGTTATTCATGATGTATTTAAAACACATTAAAGCTCTGGAAATTTTTGTAGTAAAGAAATATATCAGTTTGTTTTAACTCAGTATTTCTCAAATTTAACTGGCCGCCAACTTCTTTTATGTTTTCTGCTTAGTTTAATGCTGAATTTAAAAGCCTAAGTGTTGTAGGGTTTTTTCCCCGAAGACTATTAACATTTCTGCTTCTAACAGACCTGTTGTAAGAAAGTAATTTCAAGTGACAGTATTACAGAAAAATACTTGTTACCTTGGATTGTGACCATGAGAATATTTTTTTTAACCCAGGCAAACAGATTTACTGTAGATCTTTGGTAAATTAATATACCCTGTAAAGAACTGAGCACAGTTAAGAATTTATTAAAAATTGAAAGTTAGTTGTATTTATAAATGTTGTTACTCTTAATGTTTAATATTATTAAATATATTAATGAATAGATTAGGATAATTTTCTGGGTTCCAAACAGTTTTTAAAATCTATTTTAGCATCAAAACCAAATATTGAAAAATTTAATAAATTGTTTTACAGGCACTTTTAGCTCTGTTTATTTGGCTACAGCACAGTTACAAATAGGACCTGAAGAGAAAATTGCTCTAAAACACTTAATTCCAACAAGTCATCCTATAAGAATTGCAGCTGAACTTCAGTGCCTCACAGTGGCTGGGTATGCAACTTAAAGATATTTTAATTGAACTGGCTGTATATAATTTTTAAGATTTTTAAAGGGATATTTAGCAGAGATGATGAGATTATCCATGAATTGAACATCTTTCAGTGAGATGTTTCCAGTTTGGTAGCATTTTTCCTCTTACGTTGGGATGGTTAATTAAATCTGTATTTTTAGAGTGGATTACCCTTGAGGCTCAGCTTAATTTCCTGTTCTCTTACCACTTTTTCTAATCTTCCTGCCAAATCATAAACCATGGTCTATTTTTTAAAATGTAGGGAATTCATATTTCATATCTCCCCAGTATATGATTTATATACATAATATAAATTTTTATATTTATTTTTTTTTCATAATATAAATTTTTATATTTAAAGCCTCATTTCATACTTTTATTTTGAACAGAAACATCTGGCATGTCTTTCTCATTGCTCTCTCTCTTCTAGGTCATTCCTATCAACAAAGGTACATGATCTAGTATATCCTATACCCCTGTACTGCCATCCCTCTTCCTGCTGCTCCCGTCATGTCTTTGCTTCCCCCCCTCAGCCAGACTTCCCAAAAATGACTACATACACTGTTTTCACTTTCACACCCTACCTTCACTACTCACAGTGTCTGCTGTCCTCTGTGCTAAACTGAAGCTACTTTAGATAGAGTCAACCATGACTTCCTTTTTGCCAGTTTTCTTTTTCTATTGACATGAATGTAGGCAATGTTTAACATATTTTATTGGAATCATTGTCTTTTGACTTCTGTACTGCCACATGCTCCTTGTTTTTCTTCCTGCTTTATTTGGCTTTTCATTTTCAATATCCTTTTGCCAGTTCTTCCTCTCTACCTGACATCTAAATGTTGGAGTGCCTGCTTTTGGGCTTTCTTGCTCTGGACCCTTCTCTAGGTAGTTTGTATTTCCATGTGGCTTTAAGTGTATGGGAATGATTCTCATAAGTATATTATCTTGCCTCAGACCTCTTACCTGCAGTTTTGTATATACCCACCTGATTTGACATACCCACTTGAGTACCTAATAAATATCTCAAACCTAATATTCTATAAACTAGATTTTAATATTCCTTTGGCTACCCCAAAACCCCTGTTGCAACAGTCTGTTTTCATCAGCTCATCTCTGAATCCATCATCTGGTCTTGGCCATTTTACCTCCAAAATATATCTAAAAACCCATCCATATTTTCCTGTCCTCTGAACCGCTATCTCAGACCAAGCCTAGATTGCTAAAATAGCCTGCTTCTTCTCTTCCCTCTGAATCCCATTGTTAGAAAACAGCAGAGTGATCTTTAAATATGAAAATTTATATTATGTATTTAAATCGTATACTGTTAGTTCCATCACTTAAAATCCTTCAGTGGTTTTCCTTAAAAAAAACAAAAACAAAAATTCAGCCTTATCACATGCCACTCTTCCTACCTCCCTCTCTGTCCTCTAGTTTCTTCACTTCCTCAAATTTGTCTCAAGCTTTCTTCTCTTAGTGTCACTGTCCATACTGTCCCCCAGTAAGACCTTTCCCAGTCTTTGCATGCTGACCTCCTTTCTTTCTGATCTGAGCAAGAGTGGCACCACTTCAAGGCACCCAAGTGGCTCAGGTAAGCATCTGACTCTTGATTTCTCCTCAGGTCTTGATCTCAGAGTCCTGAGTTCAGGCCTTGCATTGAGCTCCACTCTAGGCCTGCAGCCTACTTAAACAGAAAAACAAAGATGTCTTCTGAATTAAATCATATTCGCTTATGTTATTGTCATAGCATCTTTTGATCTCTTTCAAAAACCTTGTAATCTGTCTTATGTTATTTTATTATGTTACTGTTCATTAGATAATAAACTCCATGAGGGCAGAAATGTTCATTTTAATTCACCTTCCCATTCCTAATATCTGACATAGTGTCTGCCAAATGATGTGCGCACTAAATATTTTTTGGATGAATGGACAGGTCAATTTGTTTCACCCCTCCCTTTATTAGAGAAAATAGGAGGATGAGATGGCCTCTCTAAGGCATAATTACATCCGTTCTAGTCACTTGAATAAAATTGTTCCTTTTTCCATATTTTAAATATTTTCTCTACCATTTTTTCTTTCCATGTACTTCAAAAAAGTGCATGCTAAAAAAAAGTCTTTATCTGATCTTGCTTCCTTTCTAGCTCCCACACTGGTTTTTCTTCTTTTCTTTGCCAAATATTTCAGGCAAATTTTATGTTCTGCATCCATTGTATCCTGTTTTCCCTTCTTAAGTCCTGTTTGGCCTCTTCCCTTCCACTTAAATTGCTCTCTGAAAAATTACCAGTTAATTCCTCTTCTGCCAAACTAAAAGACTTTCCTCAGTCCTTATTCTCATGACCTTCATACTGATTACTACTTCATTTAAAACTCATCTGGATGACATTCCTTTGTGGGCTTTCTGCCCCTTCCTTGGTTTACCCTCCAACTTGAGACTTTTCCAAGACTCAAGTTTTCTCTTCTCTCAAATCATTTTCAGAGCTTTAGGTATCACTTCTCCACAAGTACTGTCACTGACCTCTCAATTCTCAAAAAAATGTGATTTCCTATCTAGAAATTTTTATCAAAATGATGTCTTGTTTTTCAATGCTTCTTTTCCTGATTTCTCCATATAGTCTGTTGGTATCCATGTTCTTTCACTCTTGGGGCTCAGAACCATGGAAGTCAACTTTACCCTATTTTCCTCATCTTTTAGGATACAATATAGCATAGCAGTTAAGAGCATAGATCTAGGGGCGCCTGGGTGGCTCAGTGGGTTAAAGCCTCTGCCTTCAGCTCAGGTCATGATCCCAGGGTCCTGGGATCGAGCCCCACATCGGGCTCTCTGCTCAGCAGGAAGCCTGCTTCCTCCTCTCTCTGACTGCCTCTCTGCCTACTTGTAATCTCTGTCAAATAAATAAATAAAATCTTTAAAAAAAAAAAAAAAAAAGCATAGATCTAGAACAGACTGTCCGGATTCAAGTCCTGTCTCCATGGCTTCCTAGTTTAGTGTCCTTTGGAAGTTCCTGAACCTCCCTATCCCTCAATTTCCTTATCTGTACAAAAGGTGGAGGAAGTAATAGCATTGTCCTGATAGAGCTGTTGTGAGGATTAAGTGAATTAGTTAATAAATGTGAAGTGCTTACTTAGATCAATGCTTGACATATAGTGAATGCTCAATAAATACTAGCTATATTTTAATTAACTTATTACTATTATTTTATTGGCTACTAAGGCTTGTTAATGCATTCTTGTTATTCATGTTGTCCTCATTCTATTACTTCCCCAATTAAAACTATAATTATCTCATGTCTGAATTATAATAACTTCATAACTAGTGTTTTTTTTTGGTTTTTTTTAGCTTGTAGAAGTCAGTTAAACATGTATACGATCCTACAAGTTGTTGGTTTTAAGTAGTTTTCTAGCATTATTTATGCATTGCTAAAACTTCATTTTTAAGGAAACTGAGCATAAAGTTTCAATTCATTTGACCTTTCCTCTAAAGTTCATTATGCATTTTTCCACTAGGGGGCAAGACAATGTCATGGGAGTTAAATACTGCTTTAGGAAAAATGATCATGTGGTTATTGCTATGCCATATCTGGAGCATGAGTCCTTTTTGGTAGGTTTTAATACTAACTGAATTTTTATTGGCTGAGTATTGAATTGAAAACAATTTTATGACCTTATTCATAACTTTATCTTAGGACATTTTGAATTCTCTTTCCTTTCAAGAAGTACGGGAATATATGTTTAATCTGTTTAGAGCTTTGAAACGGATTCATCAGTTTGGTATTGTTCACCGTGATGTTAAACCCAGCAATTTTTTATATAATAGGCGCCTGAAAAAGTAAGTATGAAAAGTTACCAGAAAATAATTACGCTTGAATGAGTTTATGCTATGCGGTTCATCTTGGAGATACAGAATATACTGCATGCACAGATTTTTTGTTTGTTTCAATTTTTCATTGTGGTTGGGGAATGGAAATACAGTGAAAGAAAAGATAAAATTGTATTGGTAAAGCAGTGTATATTAGATACAGCATGGTTCAGTAGAAATAGCACTTAACAAAAAGAAACTTAGAAAGATTGCCCAATGATAGCTAATTTCCTGTTTCAATACTAAAGTTTTTGTGTGTTTGTGTGTGTGTGTGTGTGCGCGCACTCACATGTATGTTTTTTTACACTGATAGAGGCATTATAAACTGAAGACCTAACTTTAATACTGTTCAGTATACAATGGGTCATACTGAGTATGGTAGGAAGTATAGAAATATAACTTTTTTTTTTTTTTAAGATTTTTTATTTATTTATTTGACAGAGAGAGAGTGCACAAGCAGGCAGAGAGGCAGGCAGAGAGGCAGGCAGAGAGAGAGGAGGAAGCAGGCTCCCCGCTGAGCAGAGAGCCCGATGCGGGGCTCGATCCCAGGACCCTGAGATCATGACCTGAGCCGAAGGCAGCGGCTTAACCCACTGAGCCACCCAGGCGCCCCGAAATATAACTTCTTTTCTTGAATTTTATACTTCTGAGTTTTTTCTTTAACTTTCTTTAACTAAATCGAATTTTAAATTCAAGATTTTAATTCATTTTTTAAAGTTTATTTAATTAAACATTACTCTGATGTCATCTCTGCCATTGTAAGGAAACAAAGGATTGGGCTTTTGTTCTGTTGTCCTTATCTGCCTTGTTAGCATAGGCCATTGGAAAAAGGGGAGAAAGATTTTTCTGTGTGTATGGGATATATCATTCCTTAATTTTCAAGCCTAGTTCTCTGCTAAATCATTACCTGGTTGAAAAACTCATTTTTCTTGTTTTTTTTTTTCAAGAATGTTATAAATTCTTAATTGATCCTGTAAAGAATTAACTTTTTGTATGAATATGAGTTGAATGTATTATAATGTTATTAAGCTTTGATTGTTACAAAAAAGTAAAAATGCTTACTTTTGTCTTAGGTACGCGTTGGTAGACTTTGGTTTGGCTCAAGGAACCCATGATACGAAAATAGAGCTTCTTAAATTTGTGCAGTCTGAAGCTCAGCAGGAAAGTTGTTCACAAAATAAATGCCATATAATCACAGGAAGCAAGATTTCATTGAGTGGCCCAGCAGCACCTAAGGAGTTGAATCAGCAGCCCACCATGAAAACTTCTGTTAAAAGGCCCTATACAAATGCACAAAGTCAGATTAAACAAGGAAAAGATGGAAAGGTTCTGCCTCTTTTATTTCTCAAATACGAATAAGGTTTTAGAAATGTACTTCTTCATCCAACAGAGGGAGATATAATACCAAGACAATACTTGCAATCAAAAAAGTTATTTTTACATTTGTTACATGTTAAATTGATTAGATTCCACTAAGATTTATAATGGATTGTTTTACCATTTCAAAACTGAAATTACTTGGTAGATTTATAATGTCTCTGTCATTACGTTATGTAACAAATATGGAAAATAACAAATTCTCCCTGCATGTTATAAAGTTCAGATTAATTATCCTTTTTAAAAGAAAACATTAGTTATAGGGGAAAAATTCTGAAGTGTCTATCTCCATTTTAGCTGCACAGCAAAAATGTAACATCCATGCAGGTGGTTTTTAAATTTTTTAGTTCTTATATTTGTGGATTATGATAACATTGTATGGGTGTTAAAAATTCTGTCTAGACTATTTTCTCCTTTCACAGAAGTGTTTTGGTGCCTGAGAATGACTTGGATGCAGCTGTTTTTGTTTCATGTCACTTAACTCTTTCAAAACTGGCAGAGTACAGCTGGCAGAAAGTGTTACAGATATAATCCTTATTTTCCTTGTTTTTGTTGGTATTGTAGGAGGGATCTGTAGGCTTTTCTGTCCAGCGCTCTGTTTTTGGAGAAAGAAATTTCAATATACACAGCTCCATTTCACATGAGAGCCCTGCAGTGAAAGTAAGTAATGTAGCTTAATAGTGCAATCATCAGTCAGTCGTACACTAAAGAGAATTTAGGGATTAGATTAGTATTTATTATCACTAAGTTTTTAAAAATAGAGTTTTGCTGTGGCAAACAGTATTACTGCTTTGAGCATCTTGTCAACACTTTTATTTTCTCCATTTTTTTCCCTGAACTTTTCTGGTGGAATTTTTTATCATTTTTGGTTAGCTGGCTGTTGTTACTCTTTTCTAAAGGAACATTTAGAACATTAGGCCTTTTCTCTCATTGGCTAGAACGTGAGCTCCTAATAAATAACACTTTTCTGACACACAGTTAATAGCATAAAAATGTTTGTAAAGTTTACTAAATTGTAATCAGTGTTAAATGGTTTTAAATTGACTTAAGATATCCTGTAACAGATAGATAGCATGAGCAACAAATTAAAACTCTGATTTTAGCCAATGTAATTGTGCAGTTTATAGTTCTGAAATGGAGTTAGACACTAGAACCTAACTGTGTTATACTTTTGTAACATCAGGAAAAGTTGTAATAAAGTATAAGTCAAGTAATTACCAATTGAGGACTATTTAGTAAATTTTAATGTGTTTATTCAACAGGAAAACCTAAAAAGATCTTAAATACTTTAATAGATAACTGTTTACTTAAAATCCAACAGCCCATTTGGCAGTTCTGAAAGTTATGTTTCTACGGTTATGTTTTATTATACTAGCATTTGAAGGTATCATGTTAAGTATCATGAAAATAGGAAATACGACTTTTCTTTTACAGCTTATGAAGCAGTCAAAGGCTGCGGATGTACTATCTAGAAAGTTAGCAACAAAAAAGAAGGCTGTTTCTACAAAAGTTATGAATAGTGGTGTGATCAGGAAAACTGCCAGTTCTTGCCCAGCTAACCTGACCTGTGACTGTTATGCAACAGATAAAGTTTGCAGTATTTGCCTTTCAAGGTAATGTGTTTTGATGGTGCTATAAAATCAGCATGCTATCAAAATCGCATTGATTTTGGTGGGCAATTGATTTAGTGTGAGGAAAGGAACAACACAGATACTGTTCGGAAGAGGTACCTTGAAGAGCAAATGATAACTATTGTCATATATTGTTCATTTGACATTTATATGCTGTTTGAAAAACACATTTGCTCTTACAGGCAAATAATTTTGGTGGGGGCAGGGGTAGTTTTTTGGAACCTTAGAATCACACATTTTGCTTGCTGATTTAATCTTTTGTTTTCTTTCCTTATTCCCATGTAGAAATAACCAGAACTAAATAGAGTGTCTCTCTCACTCCCACTTCCTACTCTTAACCCCATAAATTCCTCCCTTCCTTTCAAAATTTTCATGAGTGGTCATGAACCTCTCCTAACCTAAGTATATAAGAGAGTAAGTATATCAGAAACTTAGATTTCTGATATCACTCCAAACAAATGAATTTTTATACCTCTGAATTTTGCTATATTCAATTCTGTTGTATTATGTTTTTCTGTTATAGTCCTTATCATCTACTACCTATTTTTATACCTGGAAGTTACCTTAAAATTTTTCTGGAATAAGGCCTGATAATTTGTGGGGTAGAGGGGAGAGGTAGAAATAAACCTAGGATTTTCATCACACTGAATTATTATTTGCTTTATAAGTAACTTTTATTTACATAGATATCAAGGCAGAATTTACTGTAACATAAATAAATGTTACTTCTTGGTCTTAAATAATTAAACTTGTAATATAACTAGAAAAATCTTATTTCTTCATCATAAGGCGGCAACAGGTTGCCCCTAGGGCAGGAACACCAGGATTCAGAGCACCAGAGGTTTTGACAAAGTGCCCCAACCAAACTACAGGTATGTTGCACTAGAAATGAAGAACCCCATTAAGAATTGGTTATCCCAGGTATATTTTATGATCTTCGTTTTGCTAATATTAATATTTTTCTGCTTTTAATAATTTATATAAGTGGTTCTAACAGTGTGGTAGTCCCATTTTTGAGATCATGCTGTTAATTAAAATTTCTACTCCTAGTGTTGTGGTTTTTTTCTTTTTCTTTTTTTTTTTTGGTAACATTTTTTCCTATAGATTACATCTTGCTTATTTACACGATGATTTTTTTAAATAATTAAAAAAAATTTTTTATAAACATATAATGTATTATTAGCCCCAGGGGTACAGGTCTGTGAATCGCCAGGTTTACACACTTCACAGCACTCACCATAGCACATATCCTCCCCAATGTCCATAACCCCACCACCTTCTCCCTACCCCCCTACACCCAGCAACCCTCAGTTTGTTTTGTGAGATTAAGAATCTCTTATGGTTTGTCTCCCTCCTGATCCCATCTTGTTTCATTTATTCTTTCCCTACCCCCCAAACCCCCCACGTTGCATCTCCACTTCCTCCTATCAGGGAGATCATATGATAATTGTCTTTCTCCGACTGACTTACTTCGCTAAGCATAATACCCTCTAGTTCCATCCACGTTGTCACAAATGGCAAGATTTCATTTCTTTAATGGCTGCATAGTATTCCATTGTGTGTGTGTGTGTGTGTGTGTGTATACACCACATTTTCTTTATCCATTCATCTTTTGATGGACATCTAGGTTCTACAAGATGATTTTTGCCAGGAATTTTGTTTTGGAAGAAAAATTGTTTAGTAGTCTTTGCTAACTTGAGACTTGGCTGCATTTTATCTGTTTGCCCAATACCCCAAAAGTCTTCTGTGATGCACTTGATTGTGTGTTATTTAATTAAAATTATTAATTATTAAAATTATTTTTTTGTTATTGCAAAAGTAGTATAGTAGCCTTAAAGTTTTGAAAAAGAAAAAGGTTTATAATCTACAAAAGTTACCCAGGAAAAATCTTGAGTAAATGAATGCTGTCACTGGCTTAGCTCATGGACTTTAAAGAAATACATTCAACTATTGTGTGTATTCTACACTTGCTACTGATACAAAAAGAAGAAATGAAGTAGCTGCTTACTCTCAATAATAACTTGTAGAGGACGGTTATAAATTATACAAGGTATTTGAGGGATACCTAACTATTCCTATCTGAAGGGAATATGGAAGGAAATTTATAGAAGAGGGAACCTCTGAGAAGAGATGTAAATTGGAGTGGCAATGATACATGAGCAGAGGATCTCAAGAAACAGGTCTAGTCATATAGGAAACAGTAAGTTTAGTGTTGTTAGAATGTAAGATAGAAGTGAAAGAATGGTGAGAAATAAACCTAATAATAGGGGGACAAGTCAAATCACACATGTTAAACAGCTTGGACTATAAGTGTTGGGAAAGTATTCAAGGGAAAGGCATGGTATTAATTATATTCTAACTGGATCATTCTGGCAGGTGTACAGAGTGGATAGGTTTTAGAGAGTGGTGGCTTAACAGTGGTTCAAGTAAGAGATGCTGAAAGCCTGAATGAGGGCATCATTAATAGGATGAAAAGAAAGGTTAGGGATTGGAAAGGTAGAACTTGGTATATAATTGGATGTGGGATTTGGGTTTGGGGTGGTGAAGGAAAAAGCACCCAGGATGTTTATCAGATTTGTAGCTTAGGGGACTTGAATGGGTATCAATAACAAAGGTGGAGAATAAATAAGTAACAGTTTACAAGGAAAGATAAGGTGGATTGGGGCATAATTGGCTTCAGATATTTGTGAGACACAGATAGAAATGTCCAACAGAATAAAAGTCAAGCTCATGGAATTCTAGGCTGGAAATACAGTTGAGTGTCATCAGTACAGAAAAGATGGTTAAAGCCATGAGGCAGATGGAGCCAATCAGGGAGACAATATAGGGGAAGAAGAGATTGGAACTCTAGGGAACCTCAGCCTTAAGGCCTGGAGAGAAAGCTGGAGGAGGAGGCAGAGGTGGAGAAGAAACAAAGAAAGGCAGGTGATCAAACAGCCAAGGCAGCCAAGGGAATAGAGAACAAATAACTTGGTGATACTAGAAGGTCAACAATTAGGAGAGAAGATGTCCCTAAAAGAAACAGTTTCCTAACATGAGCCTGGACTGGTCTTAATATTTACTGCCAGAATTCTAGAGATTAAAGTATGTAATTCTTGAGGAGCATCCAGATTTTTCCCACATAGCTATTTTGGGTTTTTCGATCTTATAAAATACGTATCTACTTACTGTTTTCTAATGATGAAATATCCTCTAAACTTATTAACATGTTGCTCAAGAAAGAATACATTATATTTTGTATTAAGGAAATTGGACCAGGGTTTCTCAGTCTTGGTAGCACACTATAGCATCTGAAGCACTTACAGAATACTGATGCCTGAGCCTTACTCCAGAACAATTAAATCAGAGTCTCTGAGTGGGCCGGGGAATCAGAGTTTTTGTAAGGCTCAAGATAATTTGCACAGCAAAAGTTGAGAACTAAGGATGTAACATTGATATAAACTGACTACTGGTGATAAAATTACAGATTTGGGATTTTTTTTTTTAAAGTTTGTTTTCTGTTACAGCAATTGACATGTGGTCTGCAGGTGTCATATTCCTTTCTTTGCTTAGTGGGCGATATCCATTTTATAAAGCAAGTGATGATTTAACTGCTTTGGCTCAGATTATGACAATTCGTGGATCCAGGGAAACTATCCAAGCTGCTAAAACTTTTGGTAAGCATTTTTATATTCTAGAACAAAACAGATGCCTTTATTATCTCCTATAAATCAAATTATTATGAAATTCTCTTTACAAATAAACATATTCTGTGTTTGTAAAATTTTCTGATATTAGGTAAAAAATTTCTCTGTTGCTTTAAAATTAATTGCATTGTATAAAAAATAATTCATCACTTTTCTTCTATATAATCATTTAATCTTACAAGCACAAAGTGCTACTTAAATATTTAAATTCAACTTTATAATCTTAAAACAGTATGGAATAACTCCCTGTGGTTATGGTTTGACTTTATTATATACATATTTTTAGTAGTATTTTTAATTTGCTTATTATATATTTATTAAGCATCGGGTGTTCTTGGGCCTGACTTAAGTGATCTTAGTCTATACTAACAAGGAAATTTAATAAGAACCATAGTAGAGAAAATAAAATGTGTTAGTTGTTAGGTTCCTTAGGGTTAGGGTAACAACGAAGAAAAATGAGCAGAACACCTTTGCTGATGGAGTTATTATTGTAAGCCTATACTGGACATGGGAAGTCATCTCCTTAGCTATCCAAGTTCTTACACTTCCAAAGACAGGGATATGCAGTGTACTTCATAGGGCACCTGAGAATTATCTTAGCCTTGTTCTGGGACTTGAACTCAAATGCTCACCTTATATTTATTCTCCATGTACAATGACAGTTAATGTTTTCCAAAGTGGGTGGCTGTGATTGAGTCAACATGCTACCACAAGATATAGAACACCCGTGTGTTCTATATCTTCTGTATATATAAAATTTTAGGCAGCCCACTTCAAAAGTAGCTGGGCTGCTTTGTGCCCAGCCCCAGGATCAGCAGGTCTTCCATCAAGGGTCCAGATCAGAATTATCTGAGAAATTTAAAAAAATATATATGCCTATCTCACCCCACTCCTTCCTGGAAAATAAGACTCAGAAAATATGATACATAGGAAGGTCCAGGCTTGTCTGAAAAAAACAAGCGATTTTGACCAAGAACAACTTCTAAGATGATTGCCTCTTACTTAGACACCATTGCTATGGTCTGATCCCATCAGAAAAACTTGGTGATGGTTGTGAAGAAAGCTTCATGGTAGAGTCTTATGAAAAAGTGTTTCTGCAGCAAAGTCAACCTATAACCTGTAGCTTTCTTGCACCTACTATAAGAAAATTTTATCTGAGGTAATAGTGTGAAATACTACACACATATAAAGGGAAAGTGACCATAAATGGAAGGCAAAATGAGACCGTGGAAATTATATTCTTACACATTCTTACACATGTTTATTCTCAACTTATTGAGAAAAATTTTCATCTACGTTGAATAACTTCATGAGAACTTTATAAACATGAAGTTTATCACAGAGTGAACACCAAAACATTTTGTTGAAGAGCTTAAATCTCCCCCCTCTGTAGTCAAGATTATAATGAGGATCAATAACAGAAGCACAACGTGCGACACAAAAACATTCCAGGCTAAGTGTCAGGATAGCAGGCAAGGGCTTTTAAAGATTTATCATTGTAATGCTTGTTCTCATGTTAGAAAAATAATAATGCCATGTAGTACTTGTCTCAGTTTTATTGGTAGGACTGCTGCAGCTTTTTCAGTCATATCTTACCATAGCTTTGGGCTGAATACAGAAGGACTCAAAACTTCAGTAGTCACAATTCGCCTTTAGCACCCAAAGAAATGACTTGCTTGGGATTAGCAGTGGGAGTACTTTTGCTTCTATTATGCATAACCTACCTCACTGTCTTCAGCTCCTAGAGGTGGCCCCATTGAGGATTGTCATCAAGGACTTGTTGAGTTCTATGAAGGAAATTCAGAAGAAAAACCTTGAGCTAAAATAAATGCCTGACACATAGTCTGTAACAAAATATATTTTTTAAAGATTTATTTGAGAGAGAGTGGGGGGAGGGGCAGAGGGAGAGAATTTCAAACAGACTCCCAGTTGAACAGGGAACCCCACACAGGGCTTATTCCCGGGACCCTAAGATCATGACCTGAGCTGATGTCAGATCTTAACCCTCTGAGCCACCCAGGCGCCCTCACATTTCTGTTTAATAAGGAAATATAAGACCAAGATAATACACTACTGCCTATTTGTGTGCTTGTTTTTGCCCATGTCTGATAAATCTGTCAGGAAATTGTTTGAAAAACATTCACATTTTTAAAAACTGAGATCTGGTTTGCTTATTAACTCATTCAAAAACATGTATCAGGACTTTATGTGGCCCAAGTACTGTCATTGAATCTAGAGCTTAAATTCTAGTGGGAGAGACGAATCTGTCAAATGAGCAGTATTGAGAAAAATAAAAGGGGAAAGGAAGAGAAGAGGGCTCAGCCATTTCAGAAATTGGTCAAGGACAGCATCTGTAAGGATGTGATATCTGAACAATGACATGAGAGGCTGAGTAATGCTTTTTTGTCTAGTCCAGCAGATATTGAGATCCTCCTATGTACCAGTCACTGTCTAGGCTTTGGGGATTCAAAGGTAAATTAAATAATCCCTATCTTCAGAGAGCTTATAGTCTAGTAGGTGAAACAGACCTACAGTTATAATACAGGCCAATGAAAGTAAAAGTAGAAATTTTCACAGGTATAACAAGTTTAGAATGTTCAACTCTCAGAGTATCAGGCCTCACAGAGGTAATTCTTAAGCTGAATGATGATTAAAAAAAGTTGGAGCATCCTAGGCACATGGGGGAGTGCAGGGAATCCCAGGCAAAGATAGGAACCATGTAGCCAGAGGCATTTAGAAGCTTGGAAGGAGGAGAGGGAATGGGAGCTACAGCTGATGACAAATGAGAGGAGGACGTGATAAAGCTCAAGAAATGGGCAGTCAGGTGAGTCCTTCCGTAGCTTAGTAAGTCATGCCTTCTACTTGCTATGTCCCACTTTATGATTTGATCTTCAACTATGCTGTACAAAACACAGCTTAAATATTAGCATGTGGTGCTCTGACACACAGTGTGAATATATCCACAAAGTGCACCGTAGAGCTTGCATGATTCTTATGAGAGAGACTTCTGATATGTTCAACTAATTTAAAAATACATATATTTTTTTTCTTTTTTAGGTAAATTAATATTGTGTAGCAAGGAAGTCCCAGCACAAGACTTGAGAAAACTCTGTGAGAAGCTCAGAGGTATCGATTCTAACACTCCCAAATTAACAAGTGATATACAAGGGTCTGTTTCTTGTGACCCAGCTTTTTCAGAGACAACTGACCATAAAGATTCTCAACTTACACAAACACCTCAAGCACAACACTCAGGAAATTCGTTGTATAAAGGGGACAGTAATGGCTGTGGGGGTAGTCTGAATACAGATACCAATTTACAAGGCTGGAATGAGGTACCTGATGAAGCTTACGACCTGCTTGATAAACTTCTCGATTTAAATCCAGCTTCAAGAATAACAGCAGAAGAGGCTTTGTTGCACCCTTTTTTTAAAGATATGAGTTTGTGATTCTCATTCTTCTTGTAATGTTTGCTGTTGTGTATTATGAGACAGGGTGAAAAAGAGTTCTTTGTAACAGCTATAACTTCTTGATTAGAGACCAGGGCAGGATGAATATTTTAAAATCTTAGTATTTGCTCTTTGGCAGACTCTAAAATATGGATTAAGATTACCTAAAATGCATGGGGTAGTTCTTCAGGCTAACTACATGGTCTTTGACTTAGATCTACCCAAGTAGAATCAGATCTTTAGCTTCCCTAATTACTTATCACTGCCATATACAGAAAAAGAAGCTGTTTTATCCTAGTACATAGTAGTTTGAGGTGTAAGTCTTAAAATTAATGGATGTGATCAGGACTAAAGGAGTCAAAAGACTATTGGTTTCTTTAAACTGTGAGCTTTGTGTACTTTTAGAAAACTCAACCTGGTGCTGGTACTCTAACCATTCTATAGGTAAAGGAGATCATTCCCTCTTCTAAAGGCATATGTTACACTTACGAACACTAAAACAATGAAAAAATGTTGGGGGTAATATCAGTTAAAACTGAATTTAATTTATCCATTTTTCAAAGTACTTTGTTAAAGCATTTTTTTTGTGTGCGAATTGACATGTTTTTCTTAATGGTTTCTCTTGATTTTTCCACCTTCTCTTTCTCACCTAACACATTCTCCTTGGAAATAACATGGTGCTTTCCACAAAGTTTCTGGGTGCTCTGTTAAATATGGCACATGTTTACAGTTGGGAACTCACTGCGTACAGTGGTTGTTTAAAGGGAAGCTGCAGAGCCAAAGTGAATACTGCTTCTTTTTCTCACCATCTTAGGTGTAACTAGGTAACTGTTAAAAGGAAAAGTAAATACAGCCTTGAGAATATTATTGGAGATTTTTTCCTCTGCGTTGTGTCTGCATCCTATTACAACTAAATTGGCTCTGCTCAGAGAACGTTGGTTACTAGAATCTTGAGTGTGTTGGGAAGAGAATTACGTGGGCGTAATAGAAGAGGGCCAGAGATGGAGGCTTATGTATTACTACATTCCAAAATGATAGATATCATTGACAATATATCAAATTCTTTCTGTGGGAAATAAGTCTGGGGGTATGGATCTGCTGAGAAGTTTCCCATTTTGTAGAGATACAGAGTATAGAAATGTTCTAGGGATCTAGAACATACATTTTGTTATTTTGTGCATTCAAGTCAGTAATGTCTACCTACCCTATTTGGTAAGTATAGTATATACATAAACCCATTACTGCGGATGTGCTCGGTCGTCTCATACTGTATCTTTAAAACAAAATTGGAATGTTCTTGAATTTGTATGTTTAATAAAGTTATTCTTTTATATTTTTTATGTCTTACTACTCATTTGAAAAATCCCCTTTAAAAAAAAAAAAAAAGGAATACCCTTTAAAAAAAAAAATTAGGAAAGGAAATATTTTCCTTCTGAGATTGATGAATGCTCTCTCCAGCAAATAGTAGGCAGCAGATTAACAAAAATTGACCTGGCTCAACTAATACGTGAAAGATGGAAGTAGATTTTTGTTATAGAAAAGGTGTTCATTCGGGGCGCCTGGGTGGCTCAGTGGGTTAAAACCTCTGCCTTCGGCTCAGGTCATGATCCCAGGGTCCTGGGATCGAGCCCCGCATCGGGCTCTCTGCTCAGCAGGGAGCCTGCTTCCTCCCCTCTCTCTGCCTGCCTCTCTGCCTGCTTGTGATCTGTCAGATGAATAAATAAAATCTTAAAAAAAAAAAAAAGATTAAAAAAAGAAAGAAAAGGTGTTCATTCGCCTCCTTTGTAGGAAATTTGTAACAAATTGTAAAGCAGTAAGTCATCTCAGTAATCATAATGAAGTCTTAACCAAAAAAAAGGTTTTTTTCTTTGTGTGATTTCACAATCAAGTTAACATATATTCTAAGAAAATTAACAGGAAGAAAAATTGAACTGCTAAAAATGCAGGGCAGGAGATATTTTCTAAGAAAATTTAATATTCAGTGTGGTTCTTTCAACTTTTTATTAATATCAATATTCTATTAGAAGAGAACTTGGCTGATATGCAAAGGGAAGTGGGAGGTAAAGGGAGCCAGTGTTTTAAAAGCCATCCAGTGTTGTCACTTAGTTCTCAGGCAATTTCAATCCCACTAGAGAATGTTGGGAACTATATAGATAGAAAGGAGTTTCCATACACATATTCTCCAAGCTTTTCAGCCTTCTGAACAGCATTTAAAAATGGCCTATATCAGCCTAAAAGATTTTAATTAGTCAAAATAGTCATTTTTAGGGAACGATTAAGAAGACAACTAGTTAATACCATTTTCGATTATGATGGAAGTTCCCAGAATATTCAGCTATTTTTTATTGTCAGCTTTTAAAAATTCTTACTGCTCAGACTCTTGAGATAAAACTGTTAAGGGTGTTTTCATTTAATAAGCCTTAGACATTTAGGACTATTAATATAACAAGCTACAAGTATTGGTTTTCGAAACAGGCTGCAGCTCTGTAGTGTTTTTAATGAAACTTTTCCTTATATGGAAATGATTATGGTTGTCTTAATGACCTAAATAAAAACGTGGTTCAAGAATGATTATTCCAAAGAATTAAACTTAGTTTGTTTCAAAATCTGAACAAAAGTCATCAAGTGATGTTAATCTCATGTTTCTGGCATCAGCATTTTAGGAATAAAATAGTGTTACAGATGTCAGAATACTGATTGCGTAAAATCTTGAAACCCACAAGACATGTAGGTTTAGGTCTTAGTTATTTCTGCTGTTTATGTAATTTCAGCCCTGCACGTCACTGAAAAGTTATTTATCTTGAGAAACTGGCCAAATTTGGCGGGTAATGCTGTCTGCCAGGGTCTGCAGATGTATTGTTTCTGCCCTGTGTTGTGCGTGCTGTCTGTGGCCTTTAAAGAACGCTACCTACCACTAAGCAGAAATGTCAACTCCCCATTCAGATTTTTTCCTCTGTTCTTAGAACTGAGGTTGCCATTTCCTAAAATTTTGTCAAATTTTGTTTGAGCTGTCTTCCTTTCTTGAAAGGTGGATATTATCACCCACATAGTAGATAAGCAATCAGAAGTAGTTAATGCTGTGTCAAATTACAGCAAGATTTTCAACAAAGTAACCACAAAGTTCAGTGCTAAGCCAAGTATTTACTAGATAATGACATTTTAGATAACTGAAATGAGAAAGCTCTGATCTTAGGAAAGCAATTGCAGGTTGGGAGAGAAAACTGTAAAAATGAAGTCAGAAAAGTGATGGCAAAATAGTTCAAGCTTAATATAACCTGCTAATTTTTTTTTCTCAATAGAAGAAAATGAATTAAAAGAATAAATTGCCCTTGACCATGGTTTTGAGTGGCTTTTAAAAAGTTAAAATAATGTCTGACAAAACTTAAAAAAAAAAAAAGGTTTGGTAAAGAATTCAAAAGGTTAAGTGAAAATCTTATTGGTGTGTGTACATAGCTTTTATAAGGTAAGGAAAATGACTAGAAAACACTTGTAAATGGTTTAGAATTCTGATTAAAGCATGCACCATGTTCAAGATGCCCTTTTAAATTTAACACACCATCCCAGCTCTTAAGTGGCTTTCATCTTGGACCTTACCAAAGCAATTCAAGGAAAAAAATGGTTAGGCACTAGGAAATTTAATACTATCTTATGAAGGAAAATAGAGAATAACTTCTAGATTCATCTCTAATTCTAGATTTAGAGAAGGCAAGTGTCACTCCCTCTAGTAGGAAACCAAGATGAACCACGGGATGATGGGCTTTTGAGATCCTGAAATCAGTAATAACCTATTGGCTGGGGAGTAAGTGGCAAACATTAGAAAATGGAAGAGCTACTTGATTTAAGATTTAGAGACCATGCATGAGCGGGGGTTGGGGGGTGGTGGGCACAGACAAAGAAACCCAAGCAGACTCCATGCTGAGCATAGAGCTAGATTGGGGGGAGGAGGGGCTCCATCTCACTACCCTTAGATCATGACCTAAGTCAAAATAGGAGTTGGTCGCTCAACTGTCTGAGCCACCCAGGCGCCCCAGCACCTGGTAATTTCTTTCTAATCAGAATTTTTGCATATATTCCTTACCTACATTCTACTGATGATGTGTTTTTATAGGTGTTTATTGAATTCATCGTTTGTATAAATTCCTTTTGTAACATCTCTGAAGATTAGAAATGACTCCAACTCGGACAAGATTAAGACAGTAAATCAGAAGCAGATGTATGGCTGTGTAGCCTCACTTTGTTATTTTAGCTTTGTCCATAAGCAAAAGGAGCAGGGGGGTGGGAAATCTAGCCACCTCCAAGTTTTTCTGGATGCTTTATTACTTTTTGACCCAGTAGAAGTTTATTTCTTCTGGCATGTTGCTGGTCTTCCTACATCCTAACTATTCTGATTAAAAACAAAACCAACCCCTCTGTGTGTGTGTGTGTGTGTACACACGAGTATCTTTGGACAAGCATTAGCAATGCTCCTTTACACTTTTGCCCCAAGGTAAAATTGTGAAATGAATGGTGTTCTGTGAGTGTCCTCTCATTTTAATTTCTTATTTTGAAACTCCACAGATAAATGGCCATATGAAATGTGTGTACATAGCTTTTATAAGGTGATGTTGAATCAATATGAAATCAAAACTTATCACTTTTATGTGTAAACACCAACATCTTACATCTCTAAGTTCTGTGTTTTCAGGAAGTATCTTTCTCATTTGTCCCTATGCAGTGTGACAACCAGGCCTGGCATTTATTGAGCAAGTGTTCAATAAATATTTGTTAATTGAATATATTCAAGTTATATTTAATTTGCTTTTCTGGCAAGATAGGAAGCCAAAAACCTCTCTTAATACAGGCGCCTATTTTCCTAAGTTTGGTACAATTTATTTGATAGGGAGTTACATAAAAATGAAATGCCTCATTCCTTTTTACATAATCTCTTTTCAGTAGACTGTGCCCACCCCCAACAAATATGTAATTTGAATGAAAGCAATATTTTGATGTCAGGTTTTAGGTTCCAAAGGGCCCTAAAGGGGTCTTTGAACTTTTAGTTGCCATAATCTGCAATGCCTCTCCCTCCTCTCTGTGTATCCCAAATGCGTTCTTAGTAGGCTGTCTGAAGTCACATTCCTCCCTCTACAAAACCTCTCCAAGAGCAATCCAAATGATCATTTCCTTGACTTCCTATACCCAGATGACAAACTTCTGGAAGGTAGACTGCTTTGTGTCCTCTCCCACATTTCTTAACACATTAGGGAATCAAGTGCACTGTCAAAACTTTGAATCGACTAGGAATCTGACACCAGGAGGTATTTCCAAACCCCACCAGTCCCAGCCTAAGGACAGCCCCTTTTGTTCTTTTTAAAAAGATTTTACTGGGGCGCCTGGGTGGCTCAGTGGGTTAAGCCGCTGCCTTCGGCTCAGGTCATGATCCCAGGTCCTGGGTTCGAGCCCCGCATCGGGCTTTCTGCTCGGCAGGGAGCCTGCTTCCTCCTCTCTCTCTGCCTGCCTCTCTGCCTACTTGTGATTTCTCTCTGTCAAATAAATAAATAAAATCTTAAAAAAAAAAAAAAAAGATTTTACTTATTTAGGGGCACCTGGGTGGCTCAGCCGTTAAGGATCTGCCTTTGGCACAGGTCATGATCCCTGGGTCCCGGGATAGGGCCCCACATCAGGCTCCCTGCTCAGTGGGAAGCCTGCTTCTCCCTCTCCCACTCCCCCTGCTTGTGTTCCCTCTCTCTGTGTCTCTGTCAAATAAATCACAAAAGCTTAAAAAATAAAAGATTTTATTTATTTGAGGGAGACAGAGAGCATTAGCAGGGGGAGGAGAAAGGGGAGAAAGAGAGACCCCGCTGAGCCCCATACAGGGCTGGATTCCCAGGACCCCGAGATCATGACCTGAGCCAAAATCAAGAGTCAGATGCTTAACTGACTGAGCCACGTGGGCACCCAGCCCTTTTATTTTTATTCTTATTTATTTTTTTTTATCTTTATTTTTTTATTTTTTTAAGACCTTATTTATTTGACAGATCACAAGCAGGCAGAGAGGCAGGTAGTGGGAGAGGGAGAAGCAGGCTCCCTGCTGAGCAGAGAGCCCGATGTGGGGCTTGATCCCAGGACCCTGAGATCATGACCTGAGCCAAAGGCAGAGACTTAACCCACTGAGCCACCCAGGTGCCCCAGCACTTTTATTTTTTTTTATTTTTTTATTTTTTTATTTGACAGAGATCACAGGTAGGCAGCGAGGCAGGCAGAGAGAGAGAGGAGGAAGCGGGCTCCCTGCCGAGCAGAGAGCCCGATGTGGGGCTCGATCCCAGGGTCCTGGGATCATGACCTGAGCTGAAGGCAGAGGCTTTAACCCACTGAGCCACCCAGGTGCCCCAGCACTTTTATTTTTAAACATCTACAAGATTGTACTGATTTCCCAACTTCCCACCCCATCCTAGCCATATCAATTCTAATTTCCCTCCACTCCACTTTGTTGATGTTCCATTCCCATTGCTTTGACCTCAGTGGAGACAGAACAGCTGGTGGACATTCTGTCTGTAATAACATTTCACATCCTTGTATAAGAGGAAAGTGAGCAAAAATTTCATAATTATTACAGTTGTGTTTTTACTCCTACAATGTACCAGGCGCCATAACAATCAAATCAATTTGTTTTAAGGACTTGTAAGTATGCATCAAGTACTATGGAAAAGCATTATATATGCACTTGATTATACTTTGCTAAAGTGATTCGTTTTCATACTTGTAGGACCCTGTTCATCTCAGATTTTCCCAAGACCACTTCAGGTCCAAAAATGTCAGTCCTTGAATGTGTTCTGTGAATTCCAAAATTTCTGCATCTAAATTGCATTTTTAAGAATGTGTCTCAACTAGAAGTAATGTGAAAATGTTAGACATGCATTCTAGTTTTTTAGCTTTAAAAACATGTCTGCATTAACGTGGCATTTGAGCCTCTCTTCTGCTTTGTGAACCAACTGATGAATATATTATTGAGTAAAATGGACTGTCTTCCAACATCTTTTAAACACCAAATAGGGCCTTAACTATTTTCATTGAGGTTAGAAGCATAGATGTAACAACTGGGAACCAAAGCCCCATTACTCACCTGTTACCAGTTAAAAATAAACCATGTCTAGAGATAGCATAACAAAGGAGTCAGCCAAGGCTGGCTCTTCCCTGTACTTTGAGCCTTGGTTTGCTTAGCTATAAAATGGGGTTTATATACCTACCGCATCATTTGATGGAGTAAGTGAGAGCATGCTCTCCAAGTGTAATGTTGACACAGTATGTAGTGGTTTCCCTTCCCTCCTTCCTCTTACATTTGCCACACCACATGGGGCTCTGGCCTAAGAATATTCTTAAGTATTTCTTCCTCAGCCATTTTTTTTAAAGCTCCTGTTAGGACTTTTAAACCACTGAGTGGAAAATTGCCATAATCTGGAATGCTGTAAGCCTGACACCAGTAAAACCTATTTTATGTACGTAATGATGTTCTATCCACCAGATGGCAGGAGTTTGTTTGGCATGTTCTAACAGCTGTCCAGACATGTTTGGAATAGTGTATCAGTAAGGCTATTAAAACAGAAAAGAACATACACAAAAATAATGGCCCTTATATAATAAAAAAAATTCTGCCAGGCAAAGGGGAATGAGGTGTGTGTGTGGGGGGGGTGGTTGGCTAGTGATCACCTACCATACCCTCACCTTTTCCAGGCACAAATTTCTCATATGTTGTACTCTTTCTCTCCTGGGCTTTTTCATATCCTCCTTCCTTTGTCTGGACTACTTCACTAAACCCTGGCCTTGGTCACCTGAGTATCTCCTGTTCATCCTTCAGGGCTTAGCTCAGACATCACTACCTTTAGGAAGCCTTGACCTCTCTTTTTGAGTTCAGTGCCTCCAACCCTTCCTCCTTGATCCTTTGACCCTCCTCATCGTTTGTATCCTGTTCCAATATTGCCTCCTCGAACAAGCCTCCCAATTTACTTATCATTTTTTCCTCTAGAATAGTGCTTTGGACAAGGAGACTGTCACAACGGTATGGTACTCACTCACGTGTGAAATTTAAGAAATAAAACAGAGGGTCATCGGGGAAGAGACGAAAAATTAAAATAAGACGAAACCAGAGCAGAAGACAAACCTTAAGAGACTCTGAATCATAGGAAACGAACAGGGTTGCTGGAGGGGAGGGCATGGGGGGGATGGGGTAACTGGGTGATGGCTATGAGCACTGGGTGTTATATGCAACTGATGAGTCACTGACCTCTACCTCCGAAACCAATAATATACTATATATTAAGTTTTCAAAAGTGCTAAAAACAAAAACAATAACAAAAAAACCCCACCTATGGTAAGGAATGACTTCTTCCACAGCACCCTGTAGCCTCCGGTCATTTCTGTGTGGCACTTACAGCATAGATCATCAATCTCTTGTATTATCTACTAGATTATAAACTTCATGACAACTGCCGATTTTACGCACCACTGTATCTTCAGTGCCTACATATAGCGAGGCCTCAATCAGTGTTTTTTGGAAAATGAGCACACATAACTTCAATATACACACATGTACCCAGTATGCCTATAGTGAAGCAAATTGGTTTTTGAGGAACTTCATGAAGCTGAGGAGACATGGTAACTGGGCTACTATTTATATGAGACCCCCCCCCAAAGGAGGGCCTCTGTATGTTTATTGTCAGCCTCTGAACAAAGGGGTGTTCTAAGCCCTCTGACCCCCCCCCCCCGGGGAGGCAGGGGAGACAGAACACCTGGCTGAAAGAAAGCTACGTTCGAGAGATGAAGCTTATGTGTGGATTAAGGGCGAGGAGATGTCGGATATATTTCTGTAAGTCTCCCAAGGACCAGTGCTGGAAGCTTCTCTGTCCCTCAGTCCCCAAGTAGAAGAAAATGCAACGGTGCCTGCAGACACACCGAGATGCTCCCCAGCTCACCTTACCCATTCTGTTTCGCCTCCTCTTCCCCACATCAGCGTCAGCATGAAAGGTGAGCTAAACAATGCTCCCTGCCCCCACACAGGCACCCCTCCTCCGCCTCCGGCTCCCCACTCACCTGCTTCTCAGGCCTTCCCTTCCTGAGCGTCCCCATGCCAGGCCTCCTCCTGGAGCCATGGACAGAAGACAAGCCAACGGTCTGGGAGTGAGCGAGGAAGCCAGGACGCTCCCCGCCCTGCAGCAGGTCCTCAACTGATTTCCCCTGACCCTGGGGAGTCATGAGGGGCACCTGGTGCTCTCAATAAAGCCAGGTTGTTTGGATGAACCCGATGGGACCAAGATGTTTACATTCTTCTCACTCTCTCACCACCACAACGTGCGAGGGATCCAAATATGTTGCAACAGTGTGGCCTTGGGCCCGTGAGTCTTGAGTTATGAAGTGTTGTGGCAAACTCTCCTTGTACAGAGATGTTACCAGCAGAGGACTCTGTCCTGAACCTTAGCAGTAAGAATGCTAGAGCGCTTTCTCCCTGTCTGTGCCCACAGGTTTTCTGAGGTGTCTCCCTGATGGAACAAACATCTGAAATCCTCCTAGGACTCCAGGCAGGACTCCTCTGGCAATCCCTTCTCCTCCCCAGACACCATGTTTATCCAGGCCATCAGAGCAAGGCTTGGCAGGGGCACACGAGCCCCCCAAACCTGACTCTTCCCCAAGTGCCCGTCTCGGTGGGGGGGGGCAGATGTTTGGATTGGCGGCTGGACTGAAGTAGGGGAAATAAGAACAGTTTCTCTCCACGTGGAGTCATGTACAGTTTCTCCAGCAGGTGATAAAGTTGCAATAGGAAGGAAAATCTGAACTTGAGTTTTCTGGCTTTCCTCTGGATATAAATTTTAGGGAATCTCTCCACACTGCAAAATCTTCCAGCACTTTCTCCCTCTTTTAGAGCCTTGGACTGTCACGCCTTTATCCTGCCTGGCATTGTCCTGATTTATATGCCTGTCTTATCCTTGAGCCACATCTTACTAATTTTTTCACAGCCAACCTCATCCTTCCGCTGCCTTGCAGGGTCTCACATAGTGCCTTACAATGAGCAGGCATTCAGTGAGGACTGTGAACTGGATTTGGAGCTGTTTTCATCCAAGCCTTCCATTACCCACTCTGATTTGAGAGACTTCGCGTTTAAAATACTAGAAAGGGGGCGCCTGGGTGGCTCAGTGGGTTAAAGCCTCTGCCTTCGACTCAGGTCATGATCTCAGGGTCCTGGGATCGAGCCCCACGTCGGGCTCTCTGCTCAGTGGGGAGCCTGCTTCCCTCCCCTCTCTGCCTGTCTCTCTGCCTACTTGTGATTTCTCTCTGTCAAATAAATAAATAAATCCTTTTAAAAAAAATACTAGAAAGATGGCTGTAGGAGACTCAGGCTGGGGTATATGCTCAAATCTCAACAGCTCCCTTTTCCTTTGGGGGACTCTCCAATACGTAGGAGTGGTTCCCCAGTGATCATATCAGTGTTGTTATCTCACCCCCTCCCAAACACACCCCACATTTAATCCAGGGTTTATCCCTGACCATGTAGGTTCCCTCAAATTTTTACTTCCAAATATTTGAAACTGTAAGAGATTGAGCTAAGTCCTAATGAGGACTGGGATCTTGAGAGAAGATTCAGACTTCCATCCCCAGGACCACTCGTGTCCACACTTCATCTGGAGTCTGGTCCTTCAGCTCCTTCTGTTATACAAGTTGACCAGCATCCTTCCAGGAAGTCCCTTTTGTGCACAAGGAGGCCGCGGTTAGTTCCTGCAGCACATACTCAAAGGACCTGAGCCAATGCAGTGATGGAAAAGGGCACAGAGAAAGCCTGCTGAGCTCTGAGGCCTGCCACTGTCTTCCACTTGCTGTGTGTTATAGAACAAGTCACACCTTCAGCTTTATCTCCCCAGTGATCAGGGAGAACACACTCAAGTATGGAGGGAGCCGTAAGCTGCAGGAATGGCAGAGGAATGGCAGGCGCAGGAATAGCTGCCCCTCACCGCCAGGTGAGCTGGCGAGTGTCTCAGTAGTCCTCATTCCGACAGCAACAACTAGTACAGGCAAACACGGGTAGGTAGGAAAGCAGCAGGAGCCTGTTTGGGAAGCAGAGAGCTCCCCTGGAGTTTGAGACTCCTTGTGTTAAAGTATAAGTTTTGTTTATTACTATTATTATTTAGGTATGGCAAGGACAACCTAAGATTAGGAGAAGACTGCCTTTGAAAAGATAGTTAAACTCACAATCCCAGGAGCTAGGGCACACCACACCACAGGGGGCCGTGTGGGGACACCTCGAGGCCGAGGTCGGTCAGCAAGCAGGAGGAGAGGGCCAAAACGTGGGCTAAAGCCTTTACTGTGGTTTCCTTGGGAAGGAATGGGCAAGACAGGGTGAGCAAGTTTAGAGCGGGCTAGTTGGAATCATTTTAGTAGGCTCAGGGGCCTAGGGACTGGCCCTGGGGTGTTTCAGGTGGAGGAATAATCGCCTTAAGGGTGACAGACAGAGAGAGGAGGTAGTTGGGGTATGGGCTCTGGATTGGTTGGTTTGCCTTTTTTTTTTTTTTTTTTTTTTAAGTAAGTTCTATGCCTAATGTGGAGCTTGAACTCAGGACCCCAAAATCAAGCATTGCATGCTCTAGTGACTGAGCCAGCCAAGTACCCTGCTTTGTTTTTCTTTGTTTTGAAGTAAACGCTACACCCAGTGTGGGAGTCAAACATCAAGAGTCTCAAGCTCCACCAACTGAGCCAGCCAGGTGCCCCTCGCTGGACTTTGAAAGGTGCCCTCTACGGTCAGCAAGACCCAGACGTCGAAGAATCACAATACAAAAAATACCCCAAAAGCAAAAAGCCATGGCTGATACATCCCTGTAGGAGATTTGAGAGAGGAAATGGGAGGTGGGACTCGATCATGAGGACCACAAACATTATTAAGCGAAGGAGGCTGGGTTTCATTCTACAAATTCTTCTGCAGCACTCTAAAGGACTATGAGCTGGGGCATAGTTATTAGAAATATTATTTTGATGTCTTTGGACAGGATGAGGTAGA
The DNA here is from genome assembly GCF_902655055.1 of Lutra lutra. NCBI lineage: Eukaryota > Metazoa > Chordata > Mammalia > Carnivora > Mustelidae > Lutra > Lutra lutra. The sequence goes on along the minus strand of NC_062281.1, from coordinate 119,482,266 downwards.
ATTTAAGGATCAGATCAACAGAACCTGGTGACTAACCAAACGCTGGGAGGAGGAGAAGGAAGGAGGAAAAGCTAACTCCAGTATTTCAAGCCTTTGTGATTGGAGGATAGTATCACTATTAATAGATACGGGTGTCCAAGGAGAAGGCACTCTCAGTAGGAGACGTGGGAGAAAAGTGGGGAGAAATGTTGAGAAGGGTTTCACAGATGTCAAGAGGAAAATGGTTCCAGAACATCTGTGTGACTATAGCCAGCAGGCAGTTCCCATGTATTGTTGCTTTGTGTGATTATTTGACACTGGGTATCTCAACTCCCCAGCTATGTCAGAAGAACCTTCATGGACTTGTGTCCTAACTGTCTTTGTGCTTTCCCAATCCATAGCCCAGGACCTCGTTCCCTTGGTCCCTGCCCTTTGGGAGGTTAACCTTGACTATTTGTCAGAAGGCACATCCGCCAGACTTGTCCGCATGAACACGGAGCCAGTGTGTTTCCCTGCTTAGCAAAGGTGTCACAAGGTTACACACTCAGGACAGAGATAACAGATTAAATATCTGTGAGCACCGGCTTCCTCATTTGCCAAAGAAGGGGTTTTCTAGATATTCCTTAGGGTCTTTCCTCATGCTAATATTTTATGAATCATTTCTAACAAATGTATGAATTTGAAACTTTGTGATTCTGGAAAGTAGGTACCTAGTACATCAAGGCAGTTGCCTGCTCGTCTTGTCCGTGTCACCATTAGGCACAGGTCTCTTCCACCTTGACTCCTACCAGATCTTGTTGGCCTCAGAAACAGTCAATTCTAATGGTGTAAGTAAGTGCCTTCTGATTCCCTCCCCCATTCTTCTTTTCTTTTTCTTTTTTTTTTTTTTTTAAGATTCTTTAATTTATTTTTTTGACAGAGAGAGATCACAAGTAGGCAGAGGGGCAGGCAGAGAGAGAGAGAGAGAGAGAGAGGGAAGCGGGCTCACTGCTGAGCAGAGAGCCCAATGCGGGACTCGATCCCAGGACCCTGAGATCATGACCTGAGCTGAAGGCAGAGGCTTAACCCACTGAGCCACCCAGGCGCCCACCTCCCCCATTTTTCTAACATCAGCCTCTATTTATGCCTGGGTAAGCCCATCTTTTGGGTTGAGTGGCTTCCAACTTCTGCTACAGACACAGAAGTGTCTAAAGGCAGAATCCAATCACGACTTCTCTGGAGTGTCCTAATTCCACTGTGAGAACATGGTGAAGATCACTCAGTGGTGAAGTTATGGTGATGAAGAAGAAAACAGGAGAGAAAGGGGAAAGGAAGTCACATTTACTAAGGCCCTTCCATATGTGGCCTCTATGGATTCTTTGAATCCCCTTATCAACCACTCCAGTGGTGCCTTGTACCATATATAATATCATCAGACTTGTAAACCCAAGTTCACTGTCTCTCTTCCCATTAGAAGTGTGTGTTCCCTGAAGACAAGGACTGTATTATGTCTGTCTTGTTCACTTCTCTATTCTGGATACTCACAGAGCATAAGGAAAATGGTGGCTATAAGTAAATACTAAATGAATGAGTGAATAAATACATTTAATCCTAATAGTTCTACAAAGTAATAGTATTTCCATTCTACGGAATAAGCTAAGGTTCAGTTGGATTTAGTAGATTGCCTGTGGCCACATGGTTAGAGCTGGATTGGGATAGCTGGTGGCAGATGACCAGGACTGGGCTCTTTCTTCTCCTGGGCATGTCCTCCGTGAAGAGTGCCCCAAGCAAGAGCCACCACAATGCTCTATGTCTATTCTCGGAAATGGAAATAGACCACAGCTAAACAAAACAGAATTTATTGGGATGATCTCAGGGGCTCACAAAATAGGAGAAAAGTTAACAAATCAGGGCAGAGGCAGGTATAAATAAAAGTTGAATGAGAGTCCAGAGTCAGATCCTCTCCAACAGACTTGGTTCCATTCTTACCCTAACTCAGCTCAACTTAGAATCCACGAGGGAAACTTTAAATGGCCAGAGGAGGGCAGCATACCTGTATTGGCAGTTCCGCCAAGATTGTACATAATGGGCAGAGGAAATTCCCCAAAAAAGAACCCACATGATCTTACCAAAAAAGAACAGGAGTGAGTGCTGGGCATCCAAAAACAAAGCAGGTGTCCTTTACAAACTGTTACATGGAGGACCTCCAGGATCCTGAGCCAGAAATGATTTGTCCCCTCAAGCGGCTACATTTCCCTCTGCTCCTCCAGGAGGTGTGAATGGAGGAGGGGAGAGGGAGTGGAGGAATCTGTCACAAAGCCACCTTTGAATCCCAGATGGGCTCCTCCTTAAAAGTTCCTCAGGTATTGAAGAAAGTGAGACCTCACTTGTCTCCCAACCCAATACCACCCCCCCCCCCAGACCTGGCCTAGCTGACTTTGTTTGTTGCTTCTGTTGTTATTCACACTTCCTGTGGGATAATTTCAAAGCCCTATTTCCTGATGGTCCAACATCCTTCTGCAATCAACTGGCAGGGGGTGAAGCCTGCCAAAACCTCAGGTAGCGGCCCTGCCCAGCACCATTTTCAGCAACATCCTGTGTTCACAGCTTTTCAATTCAGCTCCAAATGCCAATTTTGGTTTGTGAAAATTTCCATGGCCTCCTGCTAGGCTGATGTTCACATATCCCAGTGCACAGGCACAGGGACCTTGGCCAGACTGTGTTCTTCTCACACCAATCTCCAGCCCCCACCCCCGCTCTGTACTGTGCTATCATTACTTTACACTGAACACCTTCAATGCTGGCACTAAGCTCTGACTTCGGAGCATCCTAGCAACCCTCTTTGGTAAGTGAGAATGTCTTAGGAACTTAGAGAGTTTAAGAAACCCCCTTATAGTTATATGGTGTGATTGTGGTTGAAACAGTACTGGAAACCAAGGCTTTTGGGCCCAGGTCCCAGGCTTCTCCATTAATAAGGCTGCTAAATCAGGTTAGTGAGAGGCTTGTAATTCTGCTATAATGTGCCGGAGAGCCCATAATTTCACAGTTCCAACAAAGCCCTGAATTTTCTGTAGAACTAATTGGTTTAGAAATTTCTCTCAGAAAAAAAGAAAGAAAGAAAGAAATTTCTCTCAGTGAGTATATACTATGTCATCAGACTCTGGCCTAAGCACTTTACATCCATTGCCTTCAATGCTCACAACTACCTTAGTATTTACTATTAGCCCCTCTTCACAGAAGCTCACAGGTTAAGAAATTTGGCTCAAGTCTGTCTAGGTAGTGAGTGGTAGATGCCAGATTCAGACCCAGCAGTCAGGTTCCAGAGCCTGTGTCTTCCACTGCACTTCAGTGCATAACTACCTCTTCCTGTAACGCGCGCGCACACACACACACACACACACACACACACACACACACACATCCTTCCCAAAGACCTCTCTAGGGGCCTCCCTGTCCTTTGGTTTAACAACTCCCCCCCCACCACTCAATTTAATAGGTACAAAAACAAGGTGCAGAAGAACTTGCCTAAGTGTGGGATTTTTTAAAAAGATTTATTTATTGTGTGTGTGTGTGTGAGAGAGAGAGAGAGATAGAGTGCGTGTGCGTGTGTGTGTGTGTGCTCACGCACACATAGGGAGAGAGAAACTCAAGCAGACTCCCTGCTGAGTGTGGAGCCCAATGTGGGGCTCGATCTCACGACCCTGAAATCACAACCTGAGCCAAAATCAAGAGTCAGTGGCCTAACTGACTGAGCCACCCAGGCGCCCCTGTTTTAACAGCTTTAATGAAGTATAATTTACATACTATAAAAGTCACCCATCACATGTGTACAGCTTGATTATTTAAGTAAATTTAAACAGTTGTGTGATCACAATTACCATAATAATCCAGTTTTAGAATGCTTCCATCCCACCAGTTCACTGTCATCTCTAACTCTACTCACATTTGCCCTTTCTAAAAATTCCACATAAACAAAATCATACAAAAATGTAGGCTTCTGAGTCACTTTTTCTACTATGCATATCTTTGTAGTTCATCCAGGTTTTGCATGTATCAATAGTTCATTCCTTTTTATTTATCCCCTCATAGGGATAAACCAGGTTTTGTTTATTTACATACCAGTTGGTGGACATTTGATTATTTCCAGTTTGGATTGTAAGAAAGGAAAAACCACTTTCCCTCTGCTTTTCTGACTACTTGGTCAAGACCCCTGTAATAAAAAACAGATTAACAAGAAAAAAGCCAAACAGGGCACCTGGTTGGCTCAGTCGGCTGAGGATCTGCCTTCGGCTCAGGTCATGACCCCAGGGTCCTGGGATCAAGTCCACCTCAGGGCTCTCTGCTCAGGGGGGAGTCTGCTTCTCCCTCTCCCTCTGCCTGCTGCTCTACATACTCATGCTCTCTCTCTGTCAAATAAATAAATAAAATCTTTTTTTTTTTTTTAAAGATTTTATTTATTTGTCAGAGAGAGAGGAGAGCGAGCGAGCACAGGCAGACAGAATGGCAGGCAGAGGCAGAGGGAGAAGCAGGCTCCCCGCCAAGCAAGGAGCCCGATGTGGGACTCGATCCCAGGACGCTGGGATCATGACCTGAGCCGAAGGCAGCTGCTTAACCAACTGAGCCACCCAGGCGTCCCATAAATAAAATCTTTTTAAAAAATGAAAAAAACAAACAGAAATTTATTAACATGTATACCTCAAGTATATATGGGAGACACCCAGGGAATAATGGGTAATTCCTTGAGGTGGGCTAAACCTCCAGCTGGAATACCATTTTTTTGGCTAAAATAAGAGGAAAATCGTGTGTGGGGAGGGAGTGTGAGGGTGGAGGCCAGTTAGGGGAGGTTATTAGAAAAAGCATGGTGGAACAGGGTAAGGTTTATTATGCAGTTTTAGGTCAGTGCCTTCTCTTTCGATAAGGTTCTCTTGTGATTTATGATCATCCTTCCCTTCCTGGTAAAGAAGGGGAGACATCCTTACAAATGGAGCTTTCTTTCATAAATGTAAATTCCCCTTACAAAAGGGTAAATTTTCTGCTTTCAGAGCTTCTTCTGTGTCTGATGTTTCTTAAAATAATCCTTATGCTAAAGAAGTATATTTTGGGGTGGCATATTCTGCTACCCTTCAGGGGCTGTTATGATGTAGCTATGATATTTTTGCACGTGTTTGTGTAGATATATGTCCTCATTTCTCTTGGGTAGATACTTAGGAGTGGAATGGCTGGGTCATCTGGGAAACATATATTTAACATTTTAGAAACAGCTTAGAAACAATTTAGAAAATTTAACATTTTAGAAACATTTTAGAAATGTTTAGAAACATAGAAACATTTTAGAAACTGTTATCAAATTAGCTGTACTATTTTATGCTTCCAAAAGCTATGTATGAGAGTTCCAGTTTCTCCACATCCTTGTCAATTTAACTGATACTGTCTATCTGATACCTTAGCCATTCTAGTGTAGGTAGGAGCCTCATTGCACTTTCAATTTACATTTCTTTGTGACTGATGTTGAGCATGTTTTCTTTTTAATTTTTACTTTTTTATTAACATATAATGTATTATTAGCCCCGGGGGTACAGGTCTGTTAATCGCCAGGTTTATACACTTCACAACATTCACCATAGCACATACCCTCCCCAATGTCCATAACCCAATTACCCTCTCCCTAGTCACCCCCCACCCACCCTGTTTTTTTTGTGAGATTAAGAGTCTCTTATGGTTTGTCTTCCTCTGATCCCACCTTGTTTCATTTTTTCCTTCCCAACCCCCCACACATCCCACTTTGCCTCTCAACTTCCTCATATCAGGGAGATCATATGATAATTGTCTTTCTCTGATTGACTTATTTCATCAAGCATGTTTTCATATGTTTATTGACCATTTGTAAATCTGCTTTGGTGAAGTGCCTGTTCAAATCTTTTGCACATTAAAAAAAATCAATTTATCTCCTTATTGTAAGCATTATTTCTGTATTTTGCACAAAAGTCCTTTATCAGATACATGTTTTGCAAATGTTTTCTCCTATTGTCTGGCTTGTCTTTTCATTTTTTTCAATAGTATCTCCTGAAAAGCTGAAGTTTTTAATTTTGATGAAGTCTAATTCATCCATATTTTTCCTTTAAGGATCATCTATCCCCTAATCCATGTTCACAAAGGCTTTCTGCTACAAGTTTTATAGTTTTATAGTTTTACATTCAGCTTTATGATTTATTTTGAGTTAATTTTTGCATATGGTGTGGGGCAAAGATTTAAGTTCTTGTTATGGATATCTAATTGTTTTAGCATCACTTATTGAAAAGACTATTGAATTGCCTTGACTTCTTTAGATCAAAAATCACCTGGCCATAAATGTAAGGGTTTACTTCTGAAGTCTATTCTGCCCCATTGATCTATATGCCTATCTTTAGGTCAATACTACACTGTCTTGATTACTATAACTTTAAAATAAACCTCCAACTTTGTTCTTCTTTTTCAACATTATTTTGATTTCTCTAGATCCTCTGCATTTTCATATAAATTTTAGGATCAGCTTGTCAAAATCTACAGGGAAAAAAAGCTGCTAAGATTTTGATATGGGATTGTGTTGAAACTATACATCATGTCGGGAACAATTTTGGGGACAATATATGAACAATATTGAATCTTTCAATTCATGAACATAGTATATCTCTACATTTGCCTCAGTCTTCTTTACTTTCTGCAATATTTTGAGGTTCTCAGTGTACAGGTCTTATGCTTTTATTAAAGTTGTTGCTAAATATTTTTTTCTCTTTATGCTATTGTGAATGGAATTTTTGAATTTTCATCATTTGGTCATTTGTCAATAGTGTATCCTGCAATTCTATTAAACTTGCTTATTAGTTCTAGTACTTTTGTAGATTCTTTAAGCCTTTCTACATACAAAAGCATGTCACCTGCAAGTAAGAACAGTTTTACTTCTTCTTCTCCAATCTGTATGTACAGTTCTTAATGTCTTTTTCTTGCTCAGTTATACTGACTAGGATCTCCTGCTTAAAGTTGACTTGAAGTAGTGAGCACAATCATTCTTGCCTTTTTCTGTCCTGCCCTTTTTACAGATCCTGGATGATCTCTTTTTGAAGAGACTCCCCAATGGCTCTTCCAGAAAATGAGGAGGTACTGCAGATACCCAGCATCTCAGTACAGCAACTTTCTAGTAGTTGCCTGAGACTCTTGTCTTTTCTCTTCTCTTCAACCCCTGCCCCCCTATCTTAAAGTCCAGATTCCTGCCTCACAACCAGTTCTGTGCCCAAAGCTTTTCTGCTTTCTTAGGGTGTCCCCTCAGCATCTCCTCCTGCCTTATTGGCTCCATGCCTAAAAGACTTTTGAAACGCACAAGGCACTTCTATTTCTCTCTCAAAGTTTCCTCTCAGCACCAGTTTTAGTACCTCTGTGTAGCACCTGCTTTCTTGGCCCCCTTACATGGGGTTCAGCAAGAGGGAATTAAAAATCAACTGAAGTGCTTGGAATTCTGATGAAAGATCCCCAAAACCCCAAAAGGAGCTAAGGATGAGTCTTAGGAGAAGGCCCTGACAGCTGAGACCATTCTAGTCACTGTGAGGTCCTGCAATGAGCTCTCTAAACTCCAACTGCCTGCACTTTCTTCTCTCTCATGCTCTTGAGAACACCTGCTAAACCCAAACAGCCTAATCTCTCTAAAGCACCATAAACTCACCATGTTTATCTCTTGGTCTTCAGTTTTGCTCCCCTCCCTCCTGGAATGCCTTCCCACTTTCCTCTGCCTGTCCACAGCCTGCCTCTCCATCAGCACCTAACTCCAGTTCTTTCTCCCTCTTCCACAAAACTTGTCCTGGTGGCGCTGGCCCCTGGGGAGCTCTTAACCTCTCCACAGGTGTACTCAACTGCCCACCCAATTCACAGCAAGTTTGTGCTGTATAATCAGTATGGATTTTCCCCAGACCCCTTTGATGTAAGGAACTTCACATTTGTTTGTTCTAAACCATGATCTCTGGCTTAGACCCAACCACCAAAACTGATGAGAAATTCAATTTTGGCCACCAACCTCCTCTTTGAGGTTCTTGTAGTGGCTGTGGGGGCAAGTATTCAGTATATACTTCGTCACTGCTAAGTTATTCACCATCTATACCTTAAAGCTCATCAGTTAGTTAAGCAGGGGAGCAAAATCCTGTTGTCATGCTAAGTCCAGTAATGCCTTATTGACCAACAATAGATGGAGACTACACTGGATTCCCCCTCCTACTACCCCTGACTTCTTTTTGCCTTCCCTCCCTCCAGAGCAACCTTCCAGCTCTCCTGGACTCCCCCAGAACATTTCAATGGCCATCCTGGATCACTATGCTATGAACATAGCAGTGGGTGGTGCTGCCTTTGCAGCCCAACAGGTGGTGCTGGGAGCTACTGGCCCTGAGGCCAGCAGAGGTAGCCAAGCCCATCTCCCTGCAGTCCCTGCCTCCCAGAGGCTCTCCTGATGCCCCTGGGCAACCCCAGCCTTGACCCTGGAATGCAAAATTGTCTCATGGTTCATGCTCTTTCTGCTTGCAAACTACATGCCTGTCTCACTGGCTTGCCAGCATTTTCATAGCATGCAGAGGGCCGTGAATTACAAAAGTTACTTTTCTTCAGTCAGTTCAAGCCAGTCTGGCACTAGTCCCTCATTCTCCTTTGTCAACGAGGCAAAGACTAGCTTTGTCTTGCTGCAAGGCAACACTTTCCCAGCCCTTCCTATCTCCCCAGAAGCCCTGGATGTGCCTTTCACTTGACCCTCTCTGAAGTGTGTGGAAAATCAAGGCACTGAGCCACTCCGGGATAGGTGGGAATTGGGACAGGGAGGGAGGAAGTTGGTGGAAACAGTTTGCAGTTGGCAGCTCATTAATCGGGTGTTATTTTACTGCTGGGCACGAGTGATCAAAATGACACCCGTGGGAAGGTCTCCAAAAGCCCAGGCACTGTGTGCCGTTGGACCGTCATAGTAGGGAAGGCAGGATGTGGGCTTGTGGCTGTCGCAGGGCTCGCCCTCGGAACTAACAGAGAAGAGTGCCCTGTGGGTCCTTGACAGATTGACATATTTCTTTCCAACTTGATGGCTTTTTGGAGGGATTACTCCTAGAGCTTGTTCCTCCCTGCTCTGCACCCCCACCTTTGAGTCCGTCAACTCAGCAGCCTCCTTCATCCATTTCCACGAATCCCCCTGGAATTATCTCCTGCAAACCTCAGTGTGGACTTCACTTCTACCTGCGAGTCTCTCTTCTCACGCCATCCAGTGCAGTTTCCCTACATGTTTGATTTCTTTCGTGTGTCAGGGCTTTGAAAGGATCTGAAATCTTACCCCTTCATCCAAAGTCAGAGACTGTTTTTCTCCATCCCGCATAGTGTCCCATTCCCTTCCTGCCCAGAGAATGCTGACCAACCCCCACAAAGCCTCACATAGTCTTCATGACCAAACCCAGGACACCTGGAGGAAAACTCCAGTATTCCTCAGACATAGTAGAGCTACTGGCCTCCCAAGCCCTCCCCCACCCAAATCTCAGAACTGCCAGGTCTCCCCATGCTTCCCCCTGCATGGAGACCAAGGTATGTTTGTTAGGTTGACAGTTGGTTTTCTTTTTGTACCCCCTTAACCCAAAGAAAGGGTCTGGTGGAAAAGGCAAGTGGGAACTCCTGAAGGGGAGCTAATTACTTCAAAGCACATCTATGGTTGCTAGAAAAGAGTCAGAGTGTGTTTGTGGGAACAAGGAAGACTGTTAACAGCCTCTGGGGCTAGTCTGAGAGGGGACCCCAGGATCTCCCACAAGCCTTTATTCCATGTCCACCCATGTACCCACTACCTCCTGCAGAGGCCTCCCCCAGGAACCAGTTACTATGAATGTTCACTTCCTACATCGTGTTTCTGTTTTTCCTAGTTCTTGACTTTTTAATCCTGTTCTAGAACCTTAGTTTGCTTCCTGGCCTCCAATCTGACTCCCTCGTTAACCTTTAAACCTTCAACAGATAATTCTTTCAGTACCTTCTGTAAAACCTTGGTAAGTGCTGAGGATTCAGCATGAATCCCAGACACAATCCCTGTCTCATGGGGCTCACAGCCTTGCATGGATGCCTTTACTATGCACCAGGGACTGGGCTAAATGCTTCACTGCAATAATCTAACAATTCTCACAGTCATAACTGTGAGGTTGTCCCCTCTTTCTAGCTGAAGAAGCTGAGCTCAGAGTCAAGGAACCCCCACAGTCTCGGCTAATCAGTGGCACAGGCAAGATTCAAGCCCAAGTCTGATTGCTTCAGAGGTCCGGTTGCTTAACCTGGACTAAAAAAGACTGTCTTCTCATTCCTATTTCTCCCAGGCTCAGGACAGTGCTTGGGCATGGATCACACAGTCAACATTCAGGGAGGGAAGGAAAATGTTGTTTTGAGCATCTGTTGGGCTCTACCCTTCAACCATGGAGCTCCCTCAGGTTCAGCTCTGAGGTCCCTCAGCACTTCTGGGGATTGCAGTCTCCCTCATTCACAGATCCTTCTCCCCATCCCCAGCCCCCCAGCGGGCCTTACCTCAGCCTCTTAAGGATGGACAGCCAGACCAAGGTCCTTTCCATCTTGTCTGAGTATCGTGTATATGGAGTTGGTTCAAGACTTCTACCTGAGAAAAGGCCAAAGAAATATCTGCCTGAAGCTTTCTAATTTACACAGCAGATAATATTCAACATGAAAATGTTGAAGGAATATAAGTAGATGGATATGGCACAATCCCCACTCCGCTGGTATTTCACAGGCTGCCACACTCTGCCAGCTTCCTCCCAAGATGGCTCTGAAGTGAGAAGCCAGTGTCCACCTCCTCTTCCAAGCTATCTCCTGCTGCCTACTCAGGAGAGCAAAAGACCTTCCCTTTTCTATTCCTCTAAAGGGAAAAGCCATAGGATAGGCTACAGAGAATGAATTAAGTTCCCTGTAGTACAGATGAGATTTTGATCATATTGTGATTCTACTGTGACATTTCTTTTTCTTTTCCATCTACTTAGTGGATAGTGAAGAAAAAAAAAATTCTGGAGACCAAAATAGATCGAAACTGTTTAGACAACCTAAATGAGAATCCTTCCCTTTGTTAGGCCTCTCAGAAAGCTTCTCAGTACTGGGAAATACAGGGTACAGATTAGTCCTGTCTTACAGACTAGGAAACAGAGACAGAGAGCAGAATAGTGGGGATCTGGAGTCATACCAATGGCTCACGTGGGAATGAGGAAGGACATGGAGGCTTTGACCTACTTTTCTCTTTCTACCACACCACAAACTGTCTCCTGAGTTGCACATTTTGATCCTCTTTGTTACAAGAAGACTGAAATGAAAATATCTAGATGTTTTCAGAGCCCATGTTTGCTTGCTTACTTTTTGTTTTCATTTTTGTTTTCTGCCACTATAGAAGTGTTCCATCTTTTATGACAATTACGATGAATGCTGAGGTTGGAGATTTGAAGAGGTTATTGGTAAAACATTGAATCTGAGAGTCGGGAAAATCTGTCTGTACTTGGACAAGTTAATTAACCTGTTTCTGGGCCTATAAATAGACATTACTAACCCCTCCCTCACTGGCATACATCATGAGGAATTAAATGGAATGCTGTAGGTAAAGCACTTGGGGAGTGCCTGCCACACAGTAAGCACTCAGTAAAAGTTAGTTGTTCTAACTGTTACTAAAGCTGTTACTATGCAGACTCCTCTTTACTGCTTGGTTGGTTAGCTTGGTTTGAGATGAGTCCACCTATGCGGCTTCCTGAGGAGTCTACCTTGTTTGGTGAACCAGCGAAACTAGTCCTTGGAGGCCGAGTTCCATGCAGGTTTGGTTGGGCAATTGTTTTTCTTGACCCATTTTCTGACTATAGCGTCTAGCTTCAGGATTGCAACCACATCCTTTTAGTCTTTACACTCATTGGACGTGACTTTCAAAACTGAGATTTTAGTTGATTGTCAGAAGACAAAATTAGGCCATAGAACAGATCCGCTACGTGTTCTTATGATTTCCTGATAACTCAAATCTGAAATGCCCATGCCTCAGGGTCCCAAGCAGTTAGGTCAGATAGAGGAGACCCACATTCAAGAATGCATGCCTCTTTTGAAAGCGAGTTCTTACTTCTTTCAGCATCTATGGCAAAGAAGATTGCATCTTGGGCGTTGAATTATATCTAAGACATGTTGCAAAAAAGAGGTTTAATGTATAGGAATAACATTAAATTCAAAACTATTTACATCTCTGAGACTTTGTCAATAAGGAATTCTCAGGAATGGAGTTGTTCCTGAGCATCTTCTAAGAAGATTTAATTTCAAAAGAGATAAGATATTGATGTCATTTGACATTGGCTTTTCTTTGCTACAAAATGATAAATTAGGCCACCTCACGGTTCTCACTGGGGACATGTTCCAAACTTGGCCATTGAGTCCATTTGTAAATCTGTTTTAAAACAAAACATTTGCTAATTTATTCCTGTCTGGCCACATGTCGTTCACTTATTCATTAAACGTGTATGGAGCTCCTACTATGTGCTAACCATTGTTTACCATGCTGGAGATAATGTTGAACAAAGTATTTTTTCCCCATTCTAATGAGCCGAGACAGCTGATTATAGACAAAATTCATAAACAAGAAAACTATCAGACGGTAAGGAGCTCTACAGAGAGAATTAGAATGGGGGATTCAGTAGAGAACAACTGGGTAACTGGTTTATATCAAGCTGTCGGGAGGAAGCAAGTGACAAGAACAGGCTTTCTGGAAGGGGAAAGAAATCCAGGTGCAGCCTCTAGGACTTAAATGAACTTGGTATTCTCTCTCTGCTCTCCTCCATTCTACCTCATTAAATTGTAAACTCCAAATGGCCAAGACCTCGATGATCCATTTTTATGATGAGGAAGTGATTCTTTAAGCTAACATGTTGCCTTGTTCAGTTGTATTAAAACTCTTTTAAGAGTGAATTAGAATTTTTCCGGAAATTTCTATAATCTTAATGAATGCAACTACTATACCCAGTTTTTCAATTAGAAACCTGGGGTTCAATCAAGACTTTGCTATGAAGATCAAGATATTTTGTGTGGTAAGTTGGCTTTTTTTAAATGTTCTCTTTTTCTAGCTAGAAAAAGATGATTAAAAGTGGTCATGTTACCTGACATAGCCAAGATATTTTCTCCTTTTCTTTCAGTGTTGAACTTAGACATCCTTATATTTAGAGAGTAGGCATAAGTTAAGAAAAGTGAGGCTGGAGGCTCCTGGGTGGCTCAGTTGATTCAGCGTCTGCCTTTGGCTCAGGTCATGATCCCAGCGTCCTGAGATCAAGCCCCATATCCAGCTCCCTGCCTGCTTCTCCCTCTCCAGCTCTCCCATGCTTGTGTTCCCTCTCTCTCTATCTCGGTCATAAATAAAAATAAAATCTTAAAAAAAAAAAAAGGAAAAAGAAGGGTGAGGCTGGGTTATAACAGATAAATTCCACGCTACAGTCCTTTGTGGCTCTCCTCCAAGTGGTGACTCAGGGTTCCACATCCCTTGCATCTTACACTGATGCCATCTAGATTTACCACAGAAGGGAATGTGAGAACCTGGACAGTTGCACAAGGAACTGTGCCAAGAGTAGCATACATCATTTCTACTCTTTCTTAATAGGTAGAATCTACTCACATGGTCGTAACCTAATAAGGACTACTTAAGGATGTCTAGAAAGTGTAGTTTTCCTCTGTGCTTGAGGAGAGGTGAATGGCGTGAGATTTGTGAACTGTGAGCATTACCTTTGCTACAGGGAAGTCTCCCTACTGTACCCAGCTCCTCTCCCAAGAGGTAGGTTAGGTTAGGTTCCCCTCTTTGAGGGTAGCATGAAGTCTGACTTGCAACAGGCACTAAATAAGTATTTGTTGGTTGGATGGAAGAAGGGATGGATAGATTGTAACCAAGGTCTTATAGCTAGTGAAAGAATGAACTACAATGAATATTTGTTGAATCAATTACCTAATTAATAGAAAATTAATTCACAGTATGCGCAAGAATTATAACAAGAAACCAAAACCACACTATTCAAAAATAGAGTAGTTTTAAGGGACCTTAGAAAATTCTTTTTACTATTGCATATTATTTCAACATACAACCTCGCTAGCCAAAATCATTCCATCTCTCCTCCCATCTGAATTACTCTGGCAATCACTCTAGTTGTTTCAAAATTGGGAAATTATTCTGAAGGCATCATGGCCTGTTGATGGCTTTGACTTTGGCTCCCTTCACCATCACTCCTAGTGTTACCATAAACCTGTTTTTAAGGCCCTGAAGTTGGCCACTCTTGAAATGAAATGGGAAAACCTGAGTTTGCAGGCCAGTTTGGTTCCCAGCCCAGTTCCCCAGCCAAAGAGAGTGAACAGTCCTGCATTTGTGGCACCCTGAGGCTGCAGTGACCTTCCGGGCCAGCCAGGATGCTGGAGGGAACACACATTCTCTTAAATGACAGTAGAGGAAGAACCAACCCATTGCCCAAGGACTGATAAATGGGGCCCTCTTTTCCCCTGGGAGAGCTTCAGCAAGGCCCCATGTGGGGCTTAATTCTTTCCCGTCTCCAGCTGTGTATATAGAATCTCATCTATCCCATCTCTTAGCTGATAATAAATCAGCCTGGAAATAGACAATAATTCATCCCCAGTGCTAAATATTGCTACTTATTTAAGTTGATTATCGGATTGCTATATTTCTCCACCTCTGCACCAGAAGGCAAGGACAATGGCTGCTTTATCACTTTGTTTTCTAGTACCTAGCACAGGGCATGGCAAAGAATAGATACTATGGCAATCTTTATTAAATGCAGAATGACTATGGGCAAACCTGTCTCAGAGCTTAGGCTCTCATTTTGTTTTGTTTTAGCACCCTCTTCCCCAGATTGATCATTTCTCCTTCTCATTATAAGCACAAACTATATATCAAGTGGCTTCTGCCTTTTGCATTTGACTCAGTGAGTCTCAGAACCATCAAGACAGAAGCTTGGGGTCAGCCTGTTCACCACCTTTCAATCTGGAGCTGGGGCTGAAAGCCTCTTTGCTTCCACACTGTTCATGAGTACACATACCCTCCGTGCGACGACCAGAGGACCGCTTACAAACCCGGGGGGCAAATACTGTCATGGTTAGTTTTTCATACAAAGCAAGACACTTAAATTCCCGTGGTTTAACAGACTGTGGAATGAGCGGAAAGTCTAGCATCTCTGTCTTGGGGCTGTCTCCCACCCCATGACTTGTCCAAAATCACAAAGGCTCACAGAATCCCAACAGGATTGGGTCCGCTGGACTTCTCCAGCCCAGTGGGGGGTGGTTCCTGGTCACTGCCACCTGCCTGTGTGAGATGCCCACTCAGAGCCTTCAGGCGAAGCTGGGCTAGGGCTTTACAAGGGCCACTGAAGAGAGTGGGGAAGATGACTCTCTGTCTCGGGCTCAGCTCAGCATAAGTTCCCAGAATTGCAGCTCTTACTGCCAACCTTCAGTCCTTTATGGAACCTTTCCTCAAAGATCCAGTCACATAAAGGGCTGTGTTAGATTGTATCAGCCTGTCCAGTCCTGCGGACTCCAAACTTCAGTCAATGTTCTATCCCCAGTGACCATGCCACTGTAGGTCCAGCAAATTTTCCTTGCCCACGTTTGCAACACAAAAGGTCCTCGGCATTCCTCATGTCCAGCATCCAGGGCTACCCAACATCTCTTAGATTGGTCACAGTGAGGGTCTCCAGGGGGCCTTACTGCCCTCAGAAGGAAGGAGCCACGGCAGCACCGCAGGACACTGAACCCTCCCAGACCTTATGATACGTTTTCTCCAGAGAAGGGGAGGAAGGAGAGGAAAGAGAACACTACCAGGGAAGCAAGTCATTCTACTACACAGCTCTTCCACACTGACGGCACGGGCAGATCCCCTGCTTTTCTTGAGCAGAAGACAGACTCCCTTCTCACAATGGCACATACTCCAGAATTTAGTGCCCAACTTTACAATCAGGAAGAAAATGGAGAGATTCACCCCCATTGAGTTGTCTGGCTTCAAGGTGCTGAATCTTGGCCAGCCGTTGTAGTAAAAGAACTGAAATTCTAATGCAAAATAATCTTTCAGGTGACTGATGGGATAGGCTCCTGGGGTGGAAGGACAGGGTGCTTGGGGCCCTGGGGGTCAAATTTTTCTTTTTTGGAATAAGGGTCAATATTACTTGGCTGTTGCAAAAACAGTGGCGGTGGACAATTCCACAGATGCAGCAGCACACCCCGGCTCTCAGGCCTGACTCAGGGCTCCTTTTCAGGGCCAGGGGCAGGCCCTACTGCATCCTAAAGTGTCCCCTGGTACTGGGTCATTGCTGTCAGCTTCTGGCAGCCAGAGGGGAGGCCCAAGAACTGACTACAAGGTTTAATCCAAAGCACTGACCATCAGTAGTTGGTCTGAAGGGAAAACATCAAACCACGCGGAGGTGGGAAAAGTTGTCACACCTGGTTAGTCCATGAGACAAGACTTTAGGACCAGTGAAAATATCCCCACACTTGCTTCACTCTAGGAGGCTACTGTAAGAAGCCCATGAATCAGGTGGAGAAATCAAGCAGAGAAGCCTCCCAGTGTCACAGAAACGAGCCCCTGATGGGGCCTCCGACCCCAGGACATCAGAGCCTGTGACACCTGTGAGGGAGAGGGATTGGGTTTCAGGGATTAAGAGCCTGTGAGTAAAATCGGTGTGTGTGTGTCCCTTGGAATGTGCCCCGTCACTGAATCATGCTGCTGAGGTTTTTGTTGTTGTTGTTGTTTTTCCTTGCATGATTTGCTTCTTTAACAATCACTTCAGAGTTTAAACAGTAACTGCTGCCCGTTTTCTCTTGTAGTCCTGCCTTTTAACAGACAGGCCAAGAGCAGCAGCCGCCAGCCTCCCTGAGGACCCACAGAGGAGAGTTTGACTGTGAGGAGGTTGTCACCGGTCTCCTCCTGTTGGCTGAACGTGATCTGATTCTGTTCCATTCCAAGAAGGCATTGGGCATGTGTGCAACACTGCCTTGGCCCTGGCGGGGAGGGGGGGTGGGGGGGCGGACAGGACAAGTAGGATGCTGCCATTGCCAGGTGGGGAGATGGCCAAGCAGGGCCACGGCTATGGAGATGTGAGGGTCCTGGGTGTGGAGCTGGGATCCTTGTTCAGGACTTGGGCTTCAGGCAGAGGCTCACAAGTACTGGCCAAAGCCTGGTTGCCCTCCAGGTAAGACCCCAGGTGTCTAGCTCTTCCAGGAGCCTGGGTCAGGCCTGTTTCCTGGAGACCTGAAGCTGTTTCCTGGAGACCTTGTGGCTAGTGCCAAAAATTCCCAGCATTCCTCCTGATCCTCAGAGGCCTTCTAGAAACATGCATGTACCTGCTCCCCCAAGAGAGTCACACTCACACGGTAACAATCCCACCCCGCCCCCTTGCACTCAGAGTCACCAACAGCTCACATTTCTGAAGCTCAAAAGCAGGCTCTGGGCATGGCTGTTTGGATTCAAAGCCCAGGTTGGCCATTACAGCTGTGGAGCCTGGGGCCGGCTGCCTGACCAGTATGTGAGGCATGCGGAGCAGAATCCGGCAGTGGGGGGGATCGTGAACATGGCACAGCTGTGTTC
The DNA here is from genome assembly GCF_902655055.1 of Lutra lutra. Lineage (NCBI taxonomy): Eukaryota > Metazoa > Chordata > Mammalia > Carnivora > Mustelidae > Lutra > Lutra lutra. Next base: position 119,464,700 of record NC_062281.1, on the reverse strand, counting down.
CTTTGCTCACCACACCGCTTCAAGCAGACTGCTCTAGAACAGTGTTGACTGACAGAACTGTAATATGATCTACACATAGAATTTCAAAATTTTTTCTGAGAAGCTGATTTTAAGAAAGTGAAAATATGGGGCACCTGGGTGGTTCAGTGGGTTAAGCCTTCACCTTCAGCTCAGGTCATGATCTCAGGGTCCTGCGATTGAGCCCCGATCAGGCTCTGCTCAGCGGGGAGCCTGCTTCCCCTTCTCTCTCTGCTTGCCTTTCTGCCTACTTGTGATCTCTCTCTGTCAAATAAATAAATAAAATCTTTTTAAAAAAGTGAAAACAGTTGATACTAATATTCACTAACCAAATATCCCAAAATGTTGTCATTTTTAACATGTAATTAATATAAAAATATTACTGAGATATTTTACATCTTTTTTGGTATATAAGTCTTTAAAATCTGGCATGTATTTTATATTTATAGTGCATCTCGATGTGGACCAGCCACAATTCATGTGACCACATGTGGTTCAATAGACATATGGCTTGTTGTTACCATATTGGATAGTACAGCTATCCCCACATGACCGGAACAAAATAAGAGCAACAGCTAGTGCGGAACCTGGGTGGCTCAGTCAGTTAAACGTCTACGTTCAGCTCAGGTCATGACCTCAGGGTCCTGGGATTGAGCCCTGCATCAGGCTCCTTGCTCAGCAGGGAGCCTACCTCTCCCTCTGACTCCTGCTCTCCTGCTTGTGCTCTCTCTCTGTCTCGCTTGCTCTGTCAAATAAACAAAAAAATAAGAGCAATAACTGGCATTTCTTGATCACCAGCTGAGAAATGGGCAAATTACTAAACCTGTGTCTGTTTCCACCTCCATAAAAGTAATAATAAAACCTAATCTATTCCTGTGAGCCTTAAATTGAGACATACATTTGCAATCTACACACAGTTTCCTCAGTCTAAAAAGGCCTGTCTTCTATACTTGCAAATCCTTACTCTTTCATTAAGACTTTGTTCAAATGTCACCTCCTCTGTGAAGCCTACCTACCTTGCCTCTCAGTTCCTGGCTCTGGACTAACTTAGCACATTGTTCCAACCTGATGGTACTTCTTTCCTTGCTTTGAGATTGTTTCCCAAGCTGTCTACTGAGTGAATCTGGAAGGGATTCTTGCATCTCATTCATTCTGAAATGTAGGTTTTCAACTTCTTAGCATCTCTGGAATCAAGATGCATTTATATTACAATTGGCAGTGTTTTGTTCTTTCTTGGTGAGTCCCCATGTAGGGGAGAGTAATGGTGTGACTGTATTTATATGGCATAGATTTGATAAATTTTAGTATTTGCCTTTGTGTCCCCAGGCACTGGGCTCAGTAAATGCAATAAATGTGTTGAATGTACTGACAACGGTAATAAAAGTTTACTGTAATTACCACATGTGTAAATTATTTGGCTGACTGCCTCTCCTTCACTCTGGATGGTAACCTCTCCCAAGGGTAGAGACTGTGGGCTCTTTCACAGTAATGGGTTGGACATCTCGTGAGAAGCCAAAAGGTAATACCTGGTTTTTGAGAAAAATGTGCCCTTGAGTTACATGCAAGGAAAGAAATCCCACCTTCTTCACTACAGCATGTTTAGGCTTTAAAATTTCCTTCACCAAAATATCTGATTACTGCATCAGGAAGCAGAGCGATCCAGCCAGAGTGCCAGGTTGAGAAATGTGCACTTGTGGGACCAAGGGGGGAGAGAGAGAGCATTTCCCCTCAAAGCTGCATGTTTCCTCCGAAACCCCATAGGGCCTCAAAGAGATTATATTTCAAAGGACTCATTACAAGGCAAAAAGAGCTTTTAAATTCCAAGTGTTTTAACAAAATCTTTTCTCTCTAGAAGCTCCACTGTCAAATTGTGCTGTCTCTCCCCAATTCATAAAATGATATACACATAGACAAAAACATGCCAAAACTCCTCTTACTGAGAACTCCTACTATTGCCAAATACCAATCACTAGAGAGTTTAAAAACAATGCTTCGTCGAGAAAAAGTGGGGGAGGAGAGGGAAATGGAGACCTTCTGAGGAGTGGTGATCTGCAAACTATGCTTCATCAAAAACAGGGAATTCTAAAAGACCAATGTATGAAATGTGTGGAATATACACAGAGTCTCTATAAGCAGATATTGGCTTTTAAGTCTCTGAGTTTATCCCAAAGCTGTTTAAAGGTGTTCTTTGATTTCCCTTGATGAATGGGTTGGAGTTTCAAGTAACAAAAGGACTCAGTCTTGAGGGGCTCTATTCAATTTGGGGGAATCTACCCGATTAAATGCTCACACAGACACCATCCCCCAAATTCCCACCATCCCTCCGAAGGGGAAATTGTGTCTGTTCTAACTTCGGCAAGCAGGGCAAACACTTGGGCTGCACTAAGATTTTCCCTTTTATTGTTTCCTTTTTTGTTTTTTTGTTTGTTACCTAAAAAAACAACAACAATAAAAACAAACAAACAAAAAAACCATGGCTTTACACATGCTATTACAGCAAGTTGCTCCCTGCCTGGCCCTGATCTCAGGAGGGCTCAGGATGTGGAGTCTCAGGGCTGGGCCCAGCTGGATTCCAGCTGCAGGGGCTCCTGGGAGCATTCACCAACCTGGGCCCTTTCTGACGGTTCCCACATCCTGGATATGAAAAGAAACCAATCACAAATTCTTTAACCTTCCAATTTCCCCTCTTTTCCTTCTCATCTTAAGTTCAATTTAAATGAAATTACTCTGCCTGATGGACCCAAAAGGATTGTCAGTAGATGGTTACCCGGTCCTTCTTTCTTCTCCCATATTAATTTGTGCCCTTACCCAGCTTCTTTCTGGGAACGGTTCCTGCTATCTGAAGGAAGCCCTCCTGAGTAGGGTTACTAGCGGGTTGAGTGGCAGAGAGTCGCATTAATGGGACGCCATTCAGCACTGGCCCGCCCTTCCCCTTGCTCAGCTCTGATAAGACTTCACAGGCCCCATCCAGGAGACATCTCCAGGCCCATGGAGAAGGAGCGCTGACAGTTCCAACAGGGTAGGGCCTATAGAGCAGGGATGAACAGAGCCCAGGCAGAAGGAAGGAGGAGCTCCTATCTACCTTGCAGCTCTCCATCCAGTGCTTCAGGCGTCTGAACACATCCTGTGTTCAGGCATCTCTCATACATGATTTCATTCTATCTGTATTTAAGAGCCAGCTGCTGAGTCTGACTCCTTAAGAAGGTAAACCCATCCTATCCAGCTCTCCTTCTTGACCGGCTCTTTTGACCAATCCTTTCCCCCTTAGTTCAGCTGAAACAAAGCTGGGATTTTTTTTCCACCCACAAATAATTTTACTGGAACTAAGGAGGAAGCTAAGGAGGGACAATACTAAAACACAGAAGCAGACGAGTTCAGAGTCACAGATTTCTTATCCAGCAGAGCTTCCTGGGGAATCAGTTCCCTTTCCCCTACCCGCACCCTTCACTAAAAGAGGCCTTCATCCTTTGTGTACAGTGAGATAAGCACATTTTCAAAGGGATATTCCAGAGATATTTCTTTCCCTTCATCTTTCTCTACCATCTCCCCCAGGTCCTGATGCTATCTAAGAACACAATCATTAATTCAATACATCTTTTTTAAAAACCTCACAATACTATGAGCCCAAATTGGGAAATATACAACAGAATAACTGACTTGTCATCATCAAACATAGTGAGGTCACGAAAGGTAAGGAAAGAGAGAAGTGTCCCCAGATGAGACACAGAGAGTTAGGACACCTGCATGCAATGTGTGATTCCACAATAGATCCTTGTGCTTTAAAAAAAGTGTAATTGCCAAAGATTGAATGGATCCAAGGATTAGATGGTAGTATTAGGCTAATGTCAATTTCCTGATTTTGATCATTGTATTATTGTTACGTGGGCAAATGGGAAATGGGCCACTTACCCTCAAATGGTACAGTGAAAAAATGTTCTTTGTATTCTATTTGCAAATTTTCTTTAAGTTTGAGATTGTTAAACAACGTTGTTTAAACTACTTTGTATCCAGCAATCCCATTTTTAGGAATCTGTTCCGAAGATATACTGTTGAAGATACAGAAGGAAAGTGAAAGAAAGAAGAAAGAGCACAAGATTATTATTAGTTTTGCCACTGAAGATGAAACAACTCAAATACCCATTACTAAAAGAAGGAAGGATGGGACGCCTGGGTGGCTCAGTTGGTTGGACGACTGCCTTCGGCTCAGGTCATGATCCTGGAGTCCCGGGATCGAGTCCCACATCGGGCTCCCAGCTCCGCGGGGAGTCTGCTTCTCTCTCTGACCTTCTCCTAGCTCATGCTCTCTCTCACTGCCTCTCTCTCAAATAAATAATAAATAAAATCTTTAAAAAAAAATAAAAGAAGGAAGGAGTGAGAAACGTCTCTATATGCCCCTTTGAGCTACAGTCAACAAAAAAAGCAGAGCTGTCTGTATCTGAGGATCTGTGTATCTGGATGTGTGTATGTATGCATAACACTTAAAAAATAATAGAAGAATAAGGGGCGCCTGGGTGGCTCAGTGTGTTAAAGCCTCTGCATTCGGCTCAGGTCATGATCCCAGGATCCTGGGATCAAGCCCCACATCGGGCTCTCTGTTCAGCAGGAGCCTGCCTCCCTTCCTCTTTCTGCCTGCCTCTCTGCCTACTTGTGATCTCTGTCTGTCAAATAAATAAATAAAATCTTTAAAAAAATAGAAGAATAAATCACAAAATTTCAAAAATAAATGATTGCCTTTAAGATATAGGAGAAAACTGGGTAAAGGAAATAGGGAATAAAAGTTTGACTACTTTAAATATACTGTGTTTTATAGATTTGACTTTGGAACGATGTACATATTTTATTAAATTACATTATTAAAATGGTAATCCTGGAAAGGAAAATGAAACAAACATTCCTAAATGTGAATACGGTTTGCATAACCTCTCACTGAGGAATTATTCCATGGGATTTCAAAACTTCAGTTTGCCTCCAGATCCCTGGTGGGGGGCATGCTTTAGGAACAGTGAGAACTACAAGAGCAAGAAGAGAACCCGCTTAAACTCTTTTCAGGAATCCTATCATTGGTGGCAATGTTGGTCATTTTTCTGATGGGTGTGTGTGCGCGTGTGTGTGTGTGTGTGCTCCCGTGCATGTGTGTTGTATGTTGTATGATAGAACAAATGCATAATTACGTGATTTTTGAAAACAAGGATTGTCTTTGAAAACTAAGATTCTCAACTTTAGGAGAAAGAGATGTGCGAGTGAAGATGTTAAGCAGAATCCCTGTGATCCTGATTTAAAATTGGAAGTATCAGTATGAACTCATAATATTTTTATTTTAAGAAATGACTATATTTCCTGGTTCATTCTACTAGAAAGGCCTAGAAGCAATGAGTGACCAGTCAGCACAGAGCACCCTGATGCCCAGAGTGAGCTCCAGCAATACCATTTCCCACTAAAAGGCATATGGCTCTTTGAAGAAACAGTTGATTTCAGATTTAAAGCAGGAAACGCACAAGATATGCCTGGAACATCTTGTCACTCCAGATAGAAAGTTATCGAAAACTACTAGGATTGCATGGAGGAACTAAAAAGTCACTTTATGGATAGTTCTATAGGGTCTTATGCCAAATGAAGTAAGTCAGACTGGGAAAGACAAATACCATATGATTTCATGCACATGTGGAATCTAAAAAAAACAAGACAAATGAATAAACAAACAAAAGCAGAATTGATCCATAAATACAGAGAAAAACTGACGGTCGCCAGAGGGTAGGGGGGTGTGGGTTGGACGAAATGGGTAAAGGGGAGTGGAATATACAAGCTTCGAGTTAGGGAAAGAAGAAGTCATAGCAGTAAAAGGCAGAGCATAGGGAATAGAGTCCGAGTTACTGGAATAGTGTTGTCTTGGGATGTCTGGGTGGATCAGTCGGTTAAGCATCTGCCTTTGGCTCAGGTCATGATCCCAGAGTCCTGGGATTGAGGCCCGCATTGGGCTTCCTACTCATCGGGAAGCTTACTTCTCCCTCTCCCACTCTCCCTGCTTGTGTTCCCTCTCTCTCACTGTGTCTCTCTCTATCAAATAAATAAAATCTTCAAGGAAAAAAAAGGAATAGTGTTGTCTGGTGACAGATGGCAGCTACACTTGTGGTGAGCACACCGATAACAGGTAGAAAAGTTGAATCACTATGTCGTATACCTGAAACTAATGCAACGCTGTGTGTCGACTGTGTTCAAATTAAAAAAGAAAATAAAAAGAAAGAAAAGAAAAAAGTCAACTTTAAGGGGGTCCCACAGGCCAAAAATGGGTTAGTCTGAAAATGAACAGTAACAGTAACTGCAATAGACTAACACACATCACATGTGTTTAAATTCATGAGTTCATGTTGATTCTAAGAGATAACCAGTGGTGTGGTCACACTTGAAGGAGGCTGGTGAACCCACTTTTTCTTTCTTTCTTTTTTAATCAGTGGAAAATATGAGGGGGGGAGAAAAGTATTTATTTTGCCTTTCCTACATTGACGATTTTACTGGCTAACGAAGCAGAAGGTAAGAACTTTCTATTCTCTTTATAGAAGTATTAAAGATAATAAACAAAGAAGTAATGGCATTTTGCAACTTCTAATGAATTAAGGGATCTCGGAACTAATTCTCAGTAGCTGCCACTATCACAAAAAGAAAGAAGCCAGATACCGCGTACTTCCTGATGGGAGAAGATCACATCTATAAAGCAGTCCTTCCAAACAGTAACAATCACAGCTGAAGCTGACGAAGCCTAGGATCCAACTACCAGTTTATAGGAAAAGCAGAAGACAAACATAAAATAAGGAACATAATCAACTAAAAAAATTTCTTAAAAAACGATGACGTTCAGGAGACAACTTAAAATCTGAACACTGACGAAATATTCGATGCAATGGAGGACTTACTGCTATTTTTTTAGACGTGATAATGGAATTGTAGCTATGTGGGGGTTTTTTGTTTTGTTTTCCCTGAAGAGTCCTTCTCTTTCAGAGATTCCTACCGAGCTGTTTATAGAAAGAAACTCAATGATGTCTGGAATTTGCTTCAAAATAATGCAGATGGGGTGAGTGGGCTGTATATGAAACAATACTGGCCATGAGTTCACAGAAGTTGAGGCTGAGTGATGAGTGCCTCTTTGGATGCCTGAAACTTTGTACATTCCAACTTTACACAAGCTTGAATTTCCTATAAGACAAGCTTGGGAAAGGATACCTACTACGTACCAGGGCCTGGGCTGGACGTGCCACACCCAAGCCATGGGTTGGCATTCCAGAAAAACATAGTCAGAGTTTTCCTTCCTGACTCGCACATGTGGGATGGGAGAAGAATCTGGTGGCAACGCCCTTAACTCTCCTCTTACTTGATGAGATGAATATGCAGTTTCTTTTGCCAAGTTGGAAACTGAGAGCAGAATGCATCCCTGTCTACATGGCCCCTCCCCGAACTTGTCGTGGGCCGGAACCCGGAGGCAGGGTCCAGCTGCACAGTGTTCCCGTCCACCCAGAAACACATGCAGATCCGCGCGAGAGCAAAAGAGGCTCACATGTGGATTTTAACAAAGAACCACCAGACAAAAGCCCCACAGACACATCTGACCTCTCCCTTGGCCTCTGGGCCTTCCATGGAAATGTGAACTTTCCTTTGACACCCGCCGGACACCCTTTGGCTGTTAACAACAGTCCTATAGAGAGTGGGCAGTGCCCTTTGGCTGCGTCAGGGGCAGAGGGCCCAGTGCTCTAAATTGCTGACATTCACACCACAATCTTCTCTTATTTCTGGGTCCCACCCTATGTGCAGTTTATCCCCAGGCCCTTGAGGGTAGAAACATAAATTCAGTGGGACAGTCCCCTGCCTGGAGCAGTGACCTTTATTGTACATGCAGGCGACATTTTCCCAAGAAATCCAAGGGAAAATGGCCTCCTCAGAGAGTCACGCGGTCCCACGGAAGTGCCCAGCAGAGGAGTGGGCACAGGTCTCCCTGGGCTCTTACTGGACTTGTGTTTGGCTTGTGGTGACAGAGCATTCCTATGGGGCCCTATATGGCTGTCCCCTCATTCAAGTGCTTACTGAGCCTGAGCATTAGAAACCTGAGGAGATGGATGCAAGAAAAAGACAGTCTTTGCCCTGAAAAGCTAGCTATCAAGCAAGCCCGTTCAGGTGAGGGTGTGATCAGACCATGACTGAGGGAGAGACACTTTCCAACTAAATTGGTGATGTGGGTGGTGAAGAGTGAAGCAGACCCTACAAGGTGAATAAGATGTCCAGTTTTAACAGCCAAGAGGCTGGGAGGGAGATGGGACGCAAGAAGAACAGAGCAGAATTCCCAGTGGAGGGGTGGTCTCGAACAAAGTAACACAAATAGGATTTTATAAAACCCTCTGCAAGTATAACAGGTAAAACCACTGGTGGGCGGGAACCTCTGTGAATGCCAGGAGTGCTGTCGAACCTCTACAAGGACCACGGCCTGTCTTATCTCCCAGTTGCCACTCACCAGTCTTTCAGAAGGCTGGTGATCTTCTCTGCCAAGAAAGATACAAGCACGGGGTCATGGTAATGCCATGTGGCTTGCTAATACAGGCGGCCAATGAAGCACGCCCCAGAGAACAGGAGGGCTGAGTCAGAATGATGCACAGCACAGCTCCATTTATCCACATGGAAGACGCTGTTTGCTAACCTCCTGAATCCAGATCTTTCCAGTCTCATGTGGGATCAACTCTCTCACCAACTTCCCGGTAAATAGTGGGAGATCCTCTTGCTTTGGTTCTTATGAACCTCGGCACTATCAACATGTTAAGCTTGGTAATCCTTTCTTCATAGGGATCTGTCCTGTGCCTTGTGGGATGTCTAGCAGTGTCCCAGGCCTCTAACCAGCTAATCAGTAGCCCTCAGTCCTAGTTGTGATGCCCCAAAATTGTCTCTGGATATTTCCAAATGTCCTGGGGGTGGTTGGGAGGAGTTGCCCCCAGTTAAGAACTATACTGCATGAAGAAACCAAAATCGTCCTAAAAGTTTACATTTATTGGGTATTTATTATGTGCAAGGCTATTAAGTATTACATACGTTCACACATTCACCCAGTTCACCCTCATAAGATCCTAGTGAGGTATAGGTATAAGGATTAGTCACGTTTGACAGATGAAGAAACTAGGGGTGAGAAGGGTATATCCACATACCCAATCCTCATGAATGGCCAGTTCAAGATCTTACCCAAGCCCTCCAACAATGGTACCTCCCCTCCAACTTGTCCCCAAACTATGGTACCCAAATGCCCTAGAGTCCCGAGGACTCTCTCGCCCAGTTGGGAAAACCAAACAATTTGTTGGCACCACCAAGCCAGAAGCCCCTACCAGCAGTCCCAACTCAGCTGGTGGGAATCAGACACCAAAATCCCCTAGGATGGCTCACACGTTGCCCAGCACAGCTCTGAGAGCCCTCCCCACTGCCACATGTCTTCACTCTGTGCCCTTCCATTTTCTGAGGTCCAGATGGCTTGCCTGTAACCCACGTTGACAATATCCTTTCCAAAACAACTGTGGCCCCTGTTAATAATCTCCAGTGCTCACATCCCTTGGCTTATCATCATGTTGACTGCTTCTTGGTGGAGCACTAGTCACCCTATGGCTTCAACATAGAGAAGGGGGAAATCTACCCAGAAGGGATACAATTTTTCCTTTCAAGAGCAGGGCATAAAGGCTGGGTACAGAGTTGCAATGGCCATTATGCCTACCTTCCCAACACACACTCCTCCTCTCTCAGTAACTACACAGGTTGTTATCCAAGTATCCACACCACCCCTCACGCAGCCTCCATTTTAGGCAATACATAGGTGAATAGTCCAAAACATTCACTGACAAATCTGAGTTCAGATCTCCGTTTCACCAAGCACTGATGAACAACTTTGCCCAAATTAGTAACCTCTTTGAGCTTCAGTTTCTTCTTCTCTGTAACAGTGTAAAGAAAAAAACCGCCTTGCAGAATTCTCATACGGATGAGAGATAATGGGTTCTGTAAAGTTGCTGGTACAAAGTAAGTGCCTTTTAGTGCCCTTATTCTTGTTGCAACCACTAATCCCTCTACAGGGAGTGGTTTGCTGGGTGGCTTTTCGCTGTTATTTATGGTCAGCTGAGAGCAAATGGAATGCAGAGATGAACATCTGATGGGAGAAGAGGCTGGAGAAAGATGCTGAGCACAAGTGTCTGGGGCCTGGACTCCAGGGTGGCGGGTGTCAAAACTTAGGGGGTGATCGTTTTGCAACATTTACAAGTATTGAATCAGTATGTTGTATAACAGAAACAAATATAATGTTATATGGCGATTATATCTCAATTAAAAAACTTCAGATGTGCTAAGAGGGTGCCTGGAAGTTTGCTGCTTCGGCCTTTCCAAACACAGGGTGCTGTGATAGTAAAGTAGGTACCAACTGCCAGAGAAACACTCTCAGAGGTGGGCAGAATTTTTAGAGTCCCCCAGGTCATATAGTGCATAGTCCACTGACCCAACATCTTGGAACCCTGCTCCAGAATGCTTAGCACCCACAAGCCCGCAGTAGAATGATGCTTATCTACCTGACTGCCCAAGTATTTCCTATTTCAATTCTAGTTCATTAATTTGGCTCCCAGTGAATGAACTTTGGTGGGTTGGTCTTAACTGGGTTGTGAGCCAAGACCAGTCCAAAATGGTCTCTGAATTGAATCTCTCATTGCTTTATGCCAATTTCTGAAATACTGATTTACTTATTTCCTACCAACCTGTATCCATCAAAAACCCAAATGATAAAACTGATTTCTGGGTTATTTCCTTCTTAAAGACTATAGGAAATATTGTGTACGGTTGTCCAAATCATATAGATCATAATGTGTACCACTTAGTGAGCATCTATTATATGGTTCTGAATTCTTCCATTGTCCTTGCAAAGTTCTTATACCCATCATGCATCTGAGGAAGGAGCAGAAGCTCAGAGGAGTTAAGTGAGTTCCCCAAGGTCCTTCACCCAGTAAGTGTCTAGGCCGGGATTCAAAGCTAGGACTATCTGACTGCTTTTCTATGATTCTAAGCTACCTTTCTCTCCTATTACTCGTGTGTGTGTGTGTGTGTGTGTGTGTGTGTGTGTGTGTGTTTGGGGGGGGGTGTCCTCTGAGCCCAGAAAGACCACCTGACAAAATCCTTTTTTACTTTACATACTGTTTATGGAGCCAATTAGTGACTAAATGAGCCAAGTCAAGAGTCTGGGAGCAGACATTCAGAAGGAAGAGCCACACGAAGAAAGGAAGGAAGGAGAGAGGAAGGAAAAGAAGGAAGGAGGAAAGAAGGATGGAGGGAGGAAGGAAAGGAAAGGAAAGGAAAGGAAGGAAGGAAGGAAGGAAGGAAGGAAGGAAGGAAGGAAGGAAGGAAGGAAGCTGCTCTTTCCTGCCTTGGTCATAGGGACTCAGAGAGCTATTCCCAGTGGGCACATCAGTGAAGGGGGCGGAGGCCGTGGCAGCTTGTGCAGCTCATCACTATCACTCATAAAGCTTATGTCCTCTGAAGAGGGGTGTTGACAGCACCATTCTCACCTCAGAGGAGGGGCATTTCCTGCTCACATGGAAGAGCACATGTGAGGATATTTAACAAAGAATGCATCACAGATTTGATGAAGAAGTCACATGCCCCCACAAGAAGAGTTACTCCAAAGGGCCATGGGGAAAATAGGAACAAGATGTAGTCTCAGACACTCACAGGAGGCTGCCTGAGAGGTCCCAGAGTCCCCACGTCTGAACCACTTTCTGTGTACCCAAAGCTCTGCGTCACAAAGGCTCTATTTAGAAAGTAGAGAGGTTTTACAATTAGCACATTTCTGTAAACACATAGATTTAATTCCAATTTTACAGCTCAGTTACTCCCTGTAACACACAGTCCATAAAGCATTTACAATGTTGTTCGAAATCTATTACTATTTACATTCCCTTCCCTCCATCCAGATAGGATGGATCTAGGAACTTGGCCAGAGTCCCACAGAAAACAGCTAGGATTAAATAGAAACCCCAAAATGTACAGCAATAACAAGAACCCCAAATGGGACATGCAAAGAACAGGGAACCCCAAACAGAAGTCCCCCAGATGAAGAGGATCCGGGTCACGTGGGGGCAAGGTCAGGAAGACAAGAGGACTTGAGAGGCTCCCTTAGGAGACTGGATGGATATTCAGCCCTACCTCACAGCCTACGTTTTACGTGAATTTGCTCTTTTAGCATCCCCATCAAAAACATCCCCTTTTGGGTTTTTTTTTGGGGGGGGGGGATGTTTTTGTTTTTTTAAGTAATCTCTATACCAATATGGGGCTTGACCCCAAGATCAAGAGTCACATGTTCTACTGACGGAGGCAGCCAGGTGCCCCCAAGAACACCCCCATTCAGAGATGGATGTCAATTTTCATTGCCTCGTGTCATGCAAATTTCTCCAGCAGTATTCTGCACCCAACACTGCCCTAGGTCAGTGCCCTGGGTCCTGTTGACATGGACGCTATACCCATCATGGTTTCATAGCTCATTCCCCTGGCCCCTTGGGGCAGGCTGCCCTGAGGAAGCCAGAGAAGTCCCTTGCCTGGCCCTAGAGTGAGTTTACTTTTCCCAAAGATAGATTCAGGTTTGATGAGACCTCAAACTCATACTTTCTGTCCCTCTAAAATAAAAACATGGCAAAATTACAAATACAAAATCGGGTACAGGGCCTTAAAAGAATCCCAAGTTCCCATGCTAAAATCTACCTTTTCAGTAGACCCACTTCTGCCCCTCCCTGAACTCTGACCACCTGAGATCTTTGATTGTTCCTGCCTGGCAGTAGGAAGCAAGGCTTGAACTCATTTCCCGGGCACACAGAGATGCCTAGCTGCTGGTTTTTAAGCTCAGGGTAGAAATTACAAAGATCAGAGTAAGAGGCAAAAAGAAGCCAGCAGAGCTGAGGACTATTAATGGACTGAAGCTCTGGGTTAATCAATTAAGAAAATAATCATTTTAAAATATCATTTTAGAAATTTATACAGTATAATTACTGGTTTATTTTAAGATTTTATTTATTTATTTGAGATAGAGCAAATGAGAGAGAGCAAAAGCGAGCACAAGCAGGGGGAGGGTCAGAGGCAGAGGGAGAAGCAGACTCCCTGCTGAGCAGGACCCCATCTCAGGACCCCAGGATCATGACCTGAGCCGAAGGCAGACCCTTAACCCACTGAGCAACCCAAATGCCCCCAATATTTATTGGCTTAAATAAACTTATGAGATGTTCATTACCATTTTACATTTATACATTTTTGTTGCCATTGCCGTTATTCTTCAACTCCATAACTCCCTGGAGAAACTGATCACCCACCGCCTTGGGACACAACAGCCCGGATACTGAGCTGTGACTGAGCTGTATACCAAACAACATACTAAATTCTGCCTTTTGCCTATATAGCTGACTTGGCTGCCAATAGGGCAAGGTTAAGGCAGGAAGTATGTCTCATCTCCTGCTTAGATTTGATCCCTTGGCTACTGAAGCTGCTGTGATATGAACAGAAGGAGGAAACATTTCCAGACCCATAATGAATTAGACCAATGAACCAAGCAGGCAGACTCAGCAAGGACAAATAGCCCCTGCCACCATAAGGGTTGAAATCTACTCCTGTGAAAGTATAGTGATGCCTTAGACCAGAGTAAACCAAGCCACGGGACTTTCGGGCCACATCTGCGAGCAACCCTCATTTGAGCTCAGCATCTCCAGGCCAGGTGGGGGGTACATTGGGCTCAGCTGGAAGGACCCCAACACAGCAGTAAGGACACGTCCTCTGGATGCCATGGCCTTTGTTATTGGAAACCCCAGGCCAGAAGGGGAAATGAAACAGCCACTTAGGGACAGAGTGTCATGTCAGGAAACCATGTATGACTCTGGGAGGAGTAGAGAAAGGTTCTGATGGGGAGGAGACTCAGGCAGGCAAGGGGAGGGCAGAAGCACCCAGGGGAAGGAAGGGACCAGGGACTGAGAGAGGGCCTGCCAGCTGCCCTTGGCACCAGGTCCTGAGGACTCAGTGTGTCTTCAGTGGCCAGAAACAGTTCTCCAAGGTCTCGTGCTGGACTGCCATCTGGCTTCAAGACAGCCAGGAGAGCAGAGGAGGCTGGAACCAACTTTCTGACTCCTGTTGTCAGGAAGGGAATGAAAGTATTCTAAGGAGATCCCTGTTTGTATCAAATCTTTTCACTTTGGAAGCTTCTTGCTGGCATTTCTGGGGTGTACTTGGGTCCTCTCACCAGATTGGAAGGTCCTTGGAAGAACACGCCTTATCTAATAATAATAGTTTCCTCTGTAGAGCTCTTACTGCGTGCTAGGAATTGCTCCAGGCATTTTATCTTTAATTGTCTCACTTCATTCCTCCCCCACCCCCACCCCCCACCATACCATTTTGTACCTCAGGAACTAAAGGCTCAGACCAGACTTTATTTGCCTAGGAAAGCACAGCTCATTCAGTGGTATAACCAGCACCACGTCCAGGACATCTGATTCTAAAGCCATTTACTAAATGTTTGCCAAATTCACTGAACTAGTTGGATTGAAGATGGAAATGAAGATGGATTGAAGATGTGAATACAGTCAGCTCCTGATTTGCAATGATTAAAAGTAATCCTAGAGCAGTTAATCCAAAATTCATCACCATTTGGCTCAAGAATATACTTTTGTCCACATGGTTGAGCCATATGTTTGAACATGAGCATGTTTGCTCTTCCAGGAAATTACAACTCTAAACAAAATGATAAAGACACCCAATAAGGGAGCTTGTAAGGATGGGTTTTCCAACTCTGATTTTTCCTTCTAGAAGTTCTCCCTACACAGACATCAGCCCTGAGCCTGCTTCTCCTCTCCATCCTAATCCTGTCCACTTTCAATTTCCAGTCCCAACCTCCCTTGAGCTTCCAGATTCACATATTCAACTGCTTCTTTGACATCTCTACTTTGATGGCTCATGGGCGTCCTCCACAGCAGAACCCTGTGTCCCACCACCTTCCATACCTGTTCTTCTCCTAGTGTTCACCATCTCAGGATGTGACATCACCTCCCACCCAACTGCTCAGATCAAAAACTTAGAAGTCATCCTTGATTGCTCCTCCAAACCCCACCCATTGCTGATTCTTGCTGATTCTTCCTCCAGCATCCCTCCCAGATCTCATCTAAGCTGTCATCAGCTTTGTAGGTTCACAGAGGAAGCCTCAGTCCTCTCACCTACAAAAATGGGTAGCCCAGATATTTTAATTTTTAAATTTCTACTTTAGTTATTAAATTGTTAAGAAAAATGCTAATGTTTTTCAGGGATAGCCCTGCTCAGCAGAGGGGGATTATCCTTTCCAGGTCTGTGATACTGATAGAAAATTTAAGATGCCATACATTCCATTATCAAAATATTTCCTGGTCTATCCACCAATTCATATGACAAAATTCTTCTCTTGGGAAAATCATTTACCTATTTTAAGTGAAGGTTGACCTTTTTTCCCTTCCTTTTGGATGCCAGCTGTTTAAAAAAAAAAACAAAACCTTAAGAAGATAATATGGGTATATCATCTTTACATAAAAACAAAAGTTAAAGGTTAACTTACTCAACAAGAATGTATTTTTTAATGACAAAGATGGTCTTAAAGTAAACTGGGCAATCACAAACTCCCTTAGCAGCATTAAATAAATTCCTCTTCTGTGAAGTATCAGGAACTGTTTATTTCTCCATGCCCTCAAAGGCAATCTGGATTTTCAGTTAGCCATCCACAGAGGTAGACTGAAAGGGGAGCTGTAGTTGCTGGTAGATTAATTAGAATATTTTTTTCAAATATTTTTAACACACTCTTCCAGTTATGCAACCAACCTTAAAAAGTAGATCTTAAAATCTTGGAGTCTATAACACTTTGGGTCAGTTTATATAAGAGTGTGCGTGTGTGTGTGTGTGTGTGTGTGTGTGTGTTTAATCTCACCCAGGATTCCTTTGTGATCTATGGCTGGTCTGTGTGAACTGAAGGGCCCCAAGCAATAGTGGAGAAACAGACAGCCCCACTCCAAGGCTGTGCTCTCTCATACATACAACTAGGAAATGTAATCCTGTGGTTTCCAATCTCATTTCTCTTAGAATACAGATACAAGTGAATTTTACTTTGAAAAGAACACATGCACTTTGATTTACATTAAGATTAATTTTAGACATCTAAAGAAAAGAGAGCCATTTGGGACCAATATTTACTAAATCTAAATTCTCCGTCATGCTGCATCAGACTTAATTAGTGCTTAATTTCTAACTTAATTGTGACAGGCTTCCCTCTGTTTACATTTCTGAGATTAAACAAGCCATCACCTCCTCAGTGATTCCTCTTGAAGAAGAAACACAGCTGGCTTGAAAGTTAGCTTTGGTCCCTAGTCCCTCCTTCCTCACCTTTTCTCCCTTATAGACTAAACAAACAAACAAAAAACATAGTCTGCTCCCCACCCAACTGTTAGGGAAAATAGAAACTCTAATTGACAACCAAATGAAACACAGAAATACCTGCAGTCTATTTCATTCAAAATTTACAGGAGTGCGCTGGGGTCATAGGATGACTAGTAATTTAATTCTACTCCATTAGTATTGGACAGCACCTCCTGGTTGTTTTTCTGTCAGTTACTCAAGAAGCTAGTGATTAATGATTGAAACTTTAAAAACAGCAGTATTGATTAGTTCACATGCCACGCCTTTCTGTTAGCTCTTGGCTAACTAAGGCTACCAACAAAAATACTATAGAAATATAGCTCTCTCACTGAGATCTGGCCCAATCATTTGATAGGTTTGTAAAACAGCATCTTCTTAGGTTAGGTGGTAGGTGATGGATTAGGGCTCCACTTAGTTTCCTGGATTACCGAGAGGCCCAATTCTAACTAAATAGAGACTATAATTTCTCATCTCAGTGTGTTCCCAGGATGAAGATGATTCCCTAAAAAATAAAGAGCGGTTTGAAGCAACTTTGATTTGTGGTTGCTAGCATAGGACGCAGCAGTGGGCTGATACGGCTCGCGAAGAGAAAGAAGGTGGCCTGAACTTATACATACAAAGGAATTCCCTGTGGTTTGGTGGCTTTTTAAAGCTGTGACTGAGGGGTCATTTGACTTGTGACCAAGGATGGAAGAAGGAGCTGACTAAATCACACACTGAAGGTAATGAAGACAGGGGTGACTTAGTTTCCTAACAACATGTTCCAGCAACACGGGACTTTGATTTCTGTGCTGGCCGCTGGACAACGGCTCTTAGTTGGCCAAGCCACGCTTGTGAGTACCAGCTGCTCTAACAGTACACCTCAACTATACTCGCACTGTATTCCTTTCAGCTCCCCTTGCCTGGAACAAAGATTAATTTGTCATTGATTCAGAGTGTGTGTGATTTTTTTTTAATTGGCTTATTAAGAGACATTATCCTGCCCTGCACCAAAACTGTGTTAAATAAACTATTGGCAAAGACGATCTCAGTCCCTGAGCATGAATTTGCCCCCAAACAAAACAATCATACTGACAAAAAGAGACCATACCCTAAGTATCTATTATTTTTTAATCACTTGAGTGGTCCCCTTCGATACCTACTTAAATGTCTTAAAGCACAGAGACTTTCACTGCCCCAGTAGAGGATGGTAATAAATATTTTCATGGTGTGGCTTGACAAGGCTGTCCGTCCATACACATGTTATGCAGAACCTCATGTTATTAGAGCTTCTCTGAGGTTAGAGGATCCAAATCAAAACCTCCTTTTGGGAAAACACACCATGGCAGTTTACAGACAGGAAGGGGGTAGTCAGGTGGAATTCTAGAGTCCATATAAGAACCTGAGCTGTCAGAGGCAGACGGTAGGTGTACAGTGGGAACCCTTGATCTGAAGGCCCAAACAGAAACATCCCCTCCACCCCCACCTCCCACCCCCCAGAGATGTTGAGCTTCTCAGGAACAACTGAACATTGGTTATAAAGAGTTCTAACTTTAGGAGCCTGAGTTGGGACCTCTTTGGCCAAGTATAACCCTGAGGAACGTTGTTCTACTTCAAGAATCACTTTGCCCCCGCACAGGAATTTGTATTTTCTTATTTGTTGCATATCCCAACAAACAGTTGCTTCCTTTATCTTTCAAAGGGCTAGAGAGAGGGCTCTGAATGCATGGAAGCAAGCCCCCCCGCCACAAAACCACGCGCCTTGGTTAGCCTGGGCTATGCAGCACACAGTAAGCCATTCCTGCTTGGAATGTCCAGTTCATTTTGTGTGGTGGTAAGCAGCAGCCTCTTCTCTGCAGGCATGCTCATTCCTGCCTGGGGATGTGAATATTATAATTCACTCTACTTGTGTCTGCCCTACAGTATTTTAAACAAATGATGTAAACTTGATAATTCTAACTACCAAATCAAATTGTTGCGTTCCTAGAATCAGTAAGGCTTTAAAATCAATAGCAGCCTTGTTTGTGTGTTGGTGTGTATTTTCCAGGAGACCCATGGCAGTTTCCAAATGTCACTGCTTTCCTTTGCATTTTAATCTCCACCCAGGAAACTCCTTCGCTAGGTTCTGGGTGAGTGTTTTAACATGAAGGGAAAGCCGATAAATTTGATATAAGGGCCCTTCACTGCTTTCTTCCTCCTCCCCCTCCAACACACCTAGAGTGCGTGTGCATGAACACACACAAGCACCACAGAGAGGGGAGAGCCCTGTGCCAAAGACAGACGGTAAATAGAATGTTTCTCCCAGGTTATTTTTCTTTTTAAAATTTATTTATTTGACACAGAGAGAGGGAGATCACCAGTACGCAGAGCAGCAGGCAGAGAGAGGGGGAAGCAGGCTCCCTGCTGAGCAGAGAGCCCGATGCGGGGCTCGATCCCAGGACCCTGAGATCATGACCTGAGCCAAAGGCAGAGGTTTAACACACTGAGCCACCAAGGCGCCCCTCTCCCAGGTTTTCATGTGAAGCCCCTGTGGCCTTCATTTACTGGGGCAAGAAACTTGGAACTCACAGGACATCTTTGACTAACACGGTCAACCGCAGAGTGAAAAGCCACCGAAATGACATTTTGAACTTAAAATTGTCAACCAAAGCTTAATCTTCCCTTTTTTTTTTTAATAACTATTCCTCACTGAGGACTTGCTAAGTGCTGTGCTTTGTACTAAGCATTACACTTAGTGCTGTTCATGCATTAAATGCATTCCACCCCTAAATCCTGTGATGTACATATTATTATTTCCATTTTATAGATGGAAAACCAAGGTATTGTCTTAAGAAGTTTCTAAGTTCACAGATCCAGTAAGTAATGCGGCTACAATTTGAACCCAGATTTCCTGTGCTCTTCCCAATTAAATATACTGCTCTCAGGCTGTGTTCTTTAAGACAATAAGGTTTCATGGAAGAAGGTCAGCATTTGGAGTAAGACAGTGTCTTTGCTCAAGTGCCAGCTCTGCCTCCAAATGTGAACTTCGGCAAGTAATTTGAGCCTTCTTTTTTTTTTTCCTAAGATTTTACTTATTTACTTGTCAGAGAGAATGAGCACAAGCAGGGGGAACAGCAGGCAGAGGGAGAAGCAGGCTCCCCACCAAGCAAGAAGCCCAATGCGGGACTCGATCCCAGGACCCTGAGATCATGACCTGAGCCGAGGGCAGAGGCTTAACCCACTGAGCCACCCAGACATCCATAATTTGAGCCTGCTGATTTCATCTCTGCTTTTCTTATCTATAGCGTTCCATCAGCATTACTGAGAGGTTCAAATAAGAGAATGTGTGGAAAACCATTTGCAACCTGAGGTGAGCTTTAGATGACAGGATCATGGTGGAAGCCCACTGCCCGTGGTGCTGGGGGCACGTCACCTTCTCTTCGCTTGAACTGTGACAAAGGCAAGGATAAAGCCCTGTCTTAACATGGTTCTGGATTTGGATTGTGTTTGGATTTCACAGTAAAGTAGGAGTGTTTGGATTTCACAGTAAAGTAGGAGTCCCCAAGGTTGTGAATCTAAGGTCAAGCTGTGCCTGCTACAGAGTATAGTTTTTAATGTCCATGCATCGTGCTGCCCAGAGCAGGGTCTGCAAGGAAGGCACTGTACCTTTCTAGGAATGAGAAGAAATGAAAAGACCCTCAATGTCTAAATTTATAGAGTAGTAGTTCTTTCTGAACAGAGCTCACACTGCACTGTTTACCATCTTTGAAGAGCCTGATGATGTTGGCCAGAATGTCAGCACAACCAGAGAGAGCCTTGCCATTGCAACAATGTTTCAACACAGAATCAGGATCAATACCTGCTTTATGACTTGTGAGTTTTGCCCTTCAGCCAACTGGTCCTTACAAACTCTGCTGTTGTCCTCCACAGAACTTAACCCCTATTTTATTAATAATTTTGAGTGAATATAGGTGCAAAGTTTAGTATTCTAACTTCTAAGGAAAACTATTTCCAGATTCAATTTTGGTTGGGCATTATCCGTCTGCAATCTAAGAACCAGGGGACCCTCGTGGAGTTAAGCCTCCTGCCTTCCTTTGTTGGAGCTGGTAACACATTAAGTAACTATCTCCTGTGAGGGATTTTTTTTTTTTTTAAAGATTTTATTTATTTATTTGACAGAGAGGTCACAAGCAGGCAGAGAGGCAGGCAGAGAGAGAGGAGGAAGCAGGCTCCCTGCTGAGCAGAGAGCCCGATGTGGGGCTCGATCTCAGGACTCCGAGATCATGACCCGAGCCGAAGGCAGCGGCTTAACCCACTGAGCCACCCAGGCGCCCCTCCTGTGAGGGATTTGATGGAAAGTGCTAAACCAGGTCAGCATAAATATAAGGAAACAGAAAATTCAGGCAATATGCCAAGTAATTAGAGGAGAAAAACCCCAACCTTTTCATTCATCAGGTATGGGCAGAGAATGCCTTTAGAATTCCCCCTGACTCTTTTTATTTTTGTTTTAGAATATTTGTTTTGGTTTTGTTTTGGAATACTTGTATGAAGACCTTTAATGAAGGTGATAAAAGGGTAGGGGAGAGAAAGACATTCTGAATGTAAAATACAAAATATATCTGTATATATCTGAATCTAGGCAGAAAGGACAATTTGAGATGAAATTTATGTTTGGGAAAATTGGAACCCTATTTTTGGGATACGTGCAATCATAGCCATAAATACTACCAGACTATAACTGAAAATCCTTCTTTTTTACTTTTTATGTGTGGCAAAGGGATTTTTTTTTTTTTCCCCTAAAACTTGAGTTTAAGCTCTCTAATGGGGTTTGAGACAGTAAACCTATTTGTAGCTCAAGATACCCCTGCAGCCTGGACCAGAGGCTTAACTCCAGGATGACCCAGTAAGATTTGCTGTTCTGGGTGCCTTCACCATGAACTCTGACCCCCATCAGCTGTCTTGACATTCTCAGCAACTCGTTACAAGGAAACACATGAGAGAGGATGAATAGATCTCCTCAACCAGTCCTAGCAACACGTTTACTATTGACCCAATCTTATCTTTGTTATAAAAAGTGCCTTTTAGGATAGCACCCAGACCTGCTTACCTTGAGAAGTGAACATAAATAAGCTGTAACAGTACAGAATCATCATTTTGACATATTGTTTAACCTATGGCTCTATGTTACGTCAGAGAAGGAGATTTTAACCTTTTGGAAGCCTTTTGACAGCACAAGAGGTGAGGTGATATTTTCGAGACAATGTAAGTGTAGATGGATTTGGATGCTTTGGGCAGCAAATACTGCAAACACAACCCAAACTGACTTAAACAATAAGGACATGTGTTTTTTCCCATAACAGGAACTCCAAGGGCAGGTGGGCTCCAGATGGGATGTGTCAGGGTTCTTTTCCTGGTCTCCCTGACACTCTTCGCCTTGCCCAAACCCTGCATTAGTTTTGCCCTTGCCTGAGAGCAAGATGGCTGCCACTTGGCAACATGACAACATCCCTAGGAAGAAGAATCTGTCTCTTCTTACTTTTCTTTCTTGGGACCAAGGAAATCTTTCCACAAACAGCCTCAGCAGACTTCCCACCTTTCATCAGACAGAATTGGATTAGATGCCTGTTTCTAGGGGACTCCTGTGATTGGTTTAAACAGAATCCGCCTATGGAGCCTATCCCCCTGAATAGTGTTGAGGAGAGAGAGAGAGAACTGAGCAAAGTCACATCAGGAAGGAGGGAAGAGGGAGGGACAGATCTTGAGTAAGCAACCAACGGAGTCTGCTAAAGAAACCTTGGCCTTCATTGAGTCTGAGTGCATTACCGCATGCTTTTTCCTCTCAAGACAACATTACTCACAGTTTACTCTGCAGAGTTTCCTATCAGATTTTTATGTGAAGCATCATTTTTCTCGGACCTTGTGCTGCAATCTTGTTTCTTTTTTCCTTCAGAGAGACCACAATGGAAATCCTACTATAAAAACACTTGAGTGCCATCAAAGGATCAGACCATATAAGGTGCTAGGGACCTTTTTATTTTAAATAAGAAACAAAACTATTTATACTTTTACAAGGAGTCTGCCCTATTTTGGTAAATATTTGGCAAAGCTTCTTGATTAAAAGAGCAAACTGACCCTTGTCTGCAGGGTTGTTTTGCCATAACTGAAAAAAATCGGTCATTAATTTTCTGAAAATAGAAGCAGCAAGTGTGTGTTCTTTTGCACCATGACTAAAGCCGTGCTTGTGATTTATTTTAAGCTGCATTTACTCAGCATAATTGGTCAGGTGTCTTTTAAACCTTGGGCCTAATCAGACCCCATTCTGAGTCACAATCACCAAATGGTACTATTGGGAAATAATCTCCTGTGGATAAAGCAAAGATGCATTAATCTGGCCCTGGAGAGTGTGGTGTGTTTGACAGTGCATCTCAAACTGGATTTCAGAGGGCCTGGATTTGCTAACAAACCCCAACTGTTTAGAGAAACAGCGATTCCCTAGGTTATTAAACAGTGCACATTCTGAGAGAAGCTTGTTGAGTACCATATGTTTCTGATTCATTGGCAGCTAACTCAGTCTGTGGTGTGGGGTTTGTAGGAAATATTCCAGACCCAACCACCTTCCCTTCTTGAAAGGTATTCTCTTGCCAGCTCCATTTGGAAGGGTGTGATGCAGCTGCAAGGAGTGTTTTTAAGTCATTCTCAGAAATTTTTGCAGGACAGCTGTATTGGAAATTATCCCAAGATGCCCCATGGCCGATGGAGCGGAGGCTGGTCCGAAGGCTGGGTGCGGGATGGTGAGGGGACTTATGGAGGGCTTCGCCCCTTGGTCCCCATTTATGTGTCATCCTCTTGTTCCTTATTCCTGCTCCCCAGTCACTGCTAGGAAATCCAAAACCCAGCTTTCAGGTAGGTAACTCAAACAAGGTCTGGAATACACTAGTTGCTTCTGGTCCTCCACCACTTCCCTCGCTGAAAAAGGAGAAAAATGTTAAGTCCCACCTCCTAAATCTAGTGAGATTAACAACTCACTTAGAGCAGTGCTTGGCAGGAGGTGAGAGCACAACGAAAGTATCCTGTGAACCGTGATTCTTTCTTGATTGTTGCCAGGATACAAAGAGATACAGCGGAAAGAACTCCAAGCTAGTAGAAGGCGGGAAATTTCTAGTTGCAGCTATGTGATCTTAGATTAGTCACTCACCTCAAATCCGCAGTTTCCTCTGCTTTCCTCAGATGAGGACTTCATGTATGTGACAGGGCTTTATGAGCCATAAAACTCCGTAACAAATGGTCACGTGCACATGCAGATCACCTGGGGATCTTGTTAAAAGGCGGTCCATTTCCGTAGATCGGGAATGGAGGCTGAGATCCGGCATTTCTAACAAGCTCCCAGGAGACACCTCCCACCTGCCGCATCCCACCTCCCACCTCCCACCTCCCACCTCTCTGATTGGCTATGTAACGGTGAGCGCAGCATTCTGGTGATCAGGCCGGCAGCAAACCTTCAGGATCCTCAAATTTTCTCTCCGCGCAGCCAGAAGGGAGTGCAGAAAAATGACACTCTGCTCCTAAAGATTCTGCAGGAAGTGCATCTCTCTCGGTAGCTAATTTCAAAGGCTTACCTGTTTGTTAATTTCCGCCTTCAGTCCCAGAGCAATCTCTCACTTTGCTCAGTGTCCTCTTGCAGGTCTGGCGCTATGACGTCAGCATTCTCAAGCCCCTCCCTGAACAGCTGGTTCCGGTTCCCTGGCAATTAGCACCTTCGGGTTACAGCTGGGCCAGGTACCAGACGTCTCTGTTGGGAGGACCAGTGTGATACCAGGGGGTGGGTGGATGATAAATTAGATTCGCAACCTGCAAGCCCAATTATGGTTAAGTTTCTGGCCGCTTTAGAAGCTTTGGTATGGATGCGGCACGAGAGAAAGCTGAACAACAACAAAATCTAGCACAAGAAGCCCAGGAAACTCTGAATAACAGAAAAGAGCCTTGAAAGTGAAATATATTTGGGTTTTAAGAGAATTGCAGACATTTTAACAAGCCAATACACAGCTGAGAGACCTTAATTAAAGGGGGCCAGTGATTAGGTGTCTGGAACGTTACTTTGGGTGCCTCTGGGGAGTCAGGAAGTTAGAGTTTGGCATTTGTGAATGATTTCTTTACGCAGGAGATGGGGCCCAGAGATGCCCACTTAGGAAGTGTGACTTCAAGATTTACTATCGGTTGCCAGGTTCCCCCTTTCTGCAGATAGTCTAGTGGTGGAAAAGGGTATGAAAAGAGGACGTTTGGGCAGAGAAATGAGAACTAAAGAACAAAGGAGGCCACCAGGTAACTCCCACTTTCTCTCTCAGGGCTCAACTCAACTGATATCCACCTGTGCCGGCCAGTCAGGGCAATGCTGTACTTACTAACCGGTTTCCTGGGGGAGGAGGCTGGGTCCCCTCAGGATCCCCAGCTTCCATGCCAGGCCTGGGCCCAGGAAACATGTGGCTGGTTACGTGTTTTTGGAATGAGAATCAGGGACAGAGAAGAGAAGGGGGAAGAAGAAAGAGGAAACCCAGAAGGAAAGAAAAGAGAGACATGGAGCAAAGCTCTGGGAAGCCAGACTTTCATGGTTCCAAGAACATTTTCCAAAATCCTTACAGTTCAGGTCCTATTAAAGGGTTCTGCTTTCCAGCATAGCTTGATTGCACATGTGTAGTAAAACTAAATGATGTCTGAGTCTGATTACAATGTCCTCCTCTCTGAGGAACTGGGCATGGCTACCTGAGCTTACCTTTGGGAAGAAAGAGCCCGCTGACTTCCATCTTGCTGTTGATTGCCTTTGCTTCCGAGGCCTGGTGCATGCCAGAGCAGATGTCCCTCTCCCTCAGACCAAGAGGGTTCCTCAGCCGGTCCCCTCCACGGAAGGGAATGGAAGACAAAGGGTTGGGAGGCTAGCTGATGCAGCATTACCCAAACCTACAGCAAGGAGATTGTGTTATTTCAGCCATGCTTGGTTGGATGGCAAATATGTGAGGAGCTTTATGAAGATCTGGGACGTGGCCCAGTCTTCGGGTTCACAGCAGAGCTGCCCCATCGGGCATGGTTGGCAAAGGTGCAGGCTGTGCAAGTGTTTCGATCCCCTGCCCCGCATCCCCAGGTGTGCTCCAAGGGGGTGCTGAGAAGAGAAAAAGCGCACTTCAGGTCACATTTCTGAAAACACTGGGGATGCCTCTGGCCCCAAGCTTCTTGCTGCAATGACAAGAAACACTCGCTCTAGGAGTTTCCCTGGCACTCAGGCCCCAGGCTGCAGAAAGAGGACATTTCCATTAAAATTCACGGGTAGGACCAGAAAACGAAGTTCTAAACGTCACTGTTCATATGGAAATCCAAGGCATGACTTTGGGCCCAAACTGTAACCTTTGGGCTGGTGTTTCTGCTCTTATAAAACTCAAATGTTGCTTGCTGTCTACTTCATGTCTCAGATTCCTGCATAAGTCTGTGGAGTGCTTTAAAACTTTTCTGGGAGCACCTGGGTGGTTCAGTCCATTTAGCGTGGACTCCTGATTTCAACTCTGGTCAGGATTTCAGCCCTAAGTCTGGCTCCTTGCTCAGCTGGGAGTTTGCGGGAGATTCTCTCTTTCCCTTTCCCGCTGCCCCTCCCCCATTCTATATTTCTGTCTAAAAACAACAACAATAAACTTCTGAACATGGACTGTGTCTGTGTGTGTGATGAGGTGGTAAGGTGTCAGCACACTGAAGCCAAATTTACCAGAATTCACTGGCACCTGCAATTCTTGGTTCCCAGTGAGAGATGAAAGACAAAAATGAGGCTGCCATTTCCATGCTTCCAAGGTATGGGGAGGCACCAAGCACCTTGGCAGCTCATGTGTGTTGTCAGGCTTCTTTTTTGGGCTGCTTTGTTAACAGGGCTCTCTCTACCTCAGGTCCTGGGCCCGGTGTATGTGCAGCTCTGACAAAGGGACCAGCAGCTTCTGTGGGTCCCACACATCCTCAAAGCTGGAGGCAGGGACACAAATGTGGGTACTAGTCCGCATGAGTTCCACTTTGTCCCTCACAGCATATCCCATTTTTCAGGCCCTGTTGACCTGCAGTGACTTCAGTCCCAATGCCACATGCAGAGGCAGCAGTCTTGGGAAGACTTCTCCACCAGGTCCCATTATTGCTTCAGTTCTAACCCCTATTTAACAACAACAACAAAAATCTCATTATTTATCATGCAGAGTTGGCTTTTCTGATTGAACCTTGGCTGATATAATGTATACTCAGGGCCACAAACTTACAAGGATAATGTGAATGGATGACAGCTAATAATCTCCGACCCTAATTTTAGTCATTGGTTTGTTGTCCCTTCTCAAATAGGGACTTTCATCAGGAGTGTTGTTGATGAGTTAACCAAATTGCCACCGGTCGGAGGTGTTTTATTTCCTCCTTTCTCCTTCTCCACAGTGTTTGTCCACAGTGGTTCCGCTGCCCTGACTCCTCTTTAGAGTTTCTTATGCTTCTGCAAAGTTCAGGGCCAGTTGACACAAACTCCCACACCTCAAAATGTCCCAGTACTTTGTCCCATACTCTCTCCTTCACATCTCTTTCAGCAAGAATGATTTCCCTTTAACCTATGCTGACCCCTCTTCCTGAGCCAATGCTTTCCCCTCATTTCTGCTTTCTTCATCTTTCTCTCAGCTTTTCACACCATTCTCTCCCTTTCCAGGGAATCCTTCCCTCTGCCTTCAAACCTATGTATCTCACCTATTCCTTGTTAAAAGCACCTTTCTTTGATATTGCTGCTTCTTCAAGCTACTTTCATTATCTCTTTGCCTTCGATCAAACTTCATGAAAGGAAACTGTTGCTCTACGTCCCCGATACCCCTATTCTTCTTTGGCCTTTTCAAAGCGGACTTTGATAACCACCTTCTATCCCAATGGTAGACTTGGATGCACATAGGAATCACCTGGGCCCCAGGACCCACTTCCAGATGTTTTGATGTAGTTTTTCTGGGATGTGGCTTAAGCCAGGTGGAGTATCCTGCCCTCCCCACATTTGCAAATCCAATGCTTTTGAAGGGGAAGGGAACAACTTTCTAAGCAAAAAGCAGTTTAAGAAAGCAGAGACAAAGATGACCATGTTTGCCTTCCTAAAAATTTTAAAACTTTCCGGTAAATTATTTTGCTGTTTAATGAGCAAATTTTGCATCTTAATACCCAAAGCTGGTAAGAACAAGTTTCTCATTCATTGCCAATGACTGGATAGCTATGTATAATGTTCTTGAAAACAATCTAGCAAACTATATCCAGATACATATAGATACACAGACTATCTAATCCATTATTTCTACTTCTAGAAATATAAGCAGAAGTCCCCAAAATGTTCGTTTAGCAATATTTGCAATAGTGAGAAATTAGAAGCAACCAAAAAGAGAATAAATGTATTGTGCATTTAGTGGTTGGGAATATTAATGTATAAAGTATAACTATAAAGAAAGATTATAACATGGAAAAAATGCCTATAGTATAATGATAAATTGTGGGGGAGTGGAGAACAGATAGCTATAATGTAGTGGGAAAGTTGGTAAAGACAGTGTACCAATCAAGCCTGGTTTAAACTAATATGTAACTTTTCAAATGTCAATTTCACAATTTAATAATGAATTCTAACTATTAACTTGGAAATTTAGGCAAAGATATTCATTCTTTAAAAAAAAAACACTCTTCTAGCCCTCTATAAATTTTTAGTTTTGCTTTATTTGACTTTTTCAAATACATTTAAAAACAAAGTTAACAAGCTGGCTTTCTCCTGGACATTATGTGCACCCTGAACTTGAATCTTATAAATACAGCTCAACATGGTCACACAATTCCCTTTGGCTTCATCCCTTTTTAGGGAAGCTGTTCTCATTTCTCCAGCCACAAGATTTATGGGGGACATTTGACTCTGTGCACTCTTTTCTGTTTCATCGGCAACAGGATTTCTCCAGTGAATAATTTTTTTCTTGTGGCAAAAGGAAGAAATATTCAGGCTTGCTGTAAAATGTTGATTACAGAAAGTGATCCTAAGGGATATCCTTCTAAGCTTTTCTTGAATTCCCTGGGATAATAACTGATGGTGATTGTGTTTTGGGGCCCCCATCTGGCCCAGGGAAGGGGGCTTGAGGTAAAATAGAAAAATTAAAATGGAGCTATGAAATGATTACTTGATGATAGAAATCGATAGAAATACATCTGATACATCTGAAAGCCTCTGAGGTTTTTAAAATTTCAAGATGGAGGAAAGGCTTATAGTATAATATGGATGGGACACCTCCCACTTCTGAAAGGCACACATTGAGGGTGTTTCTCCCACCCGGATTTTTGCCACCTGTGGTCTCTATTCACCACCCCCTCCCTGCGCTCAACATGAGTCCTCTCGTAAGCTCTGTCTTGTTCCAGGTTAGTGTTTCATTTAGAGAAAATGAGGATGTTGAGCATTAAGAACAGGGCCCAGATGGCGTCACGGTGAAATCTGGAGCCAGCTGTGTTGCTCGGGGCTTTATTCGGATCCAGGGGTTACTGTATCCTGTTGGGACCACACTTAGTTCTCTGAGGGAAAATCAAGTGACTTCCACATTTCCTCACTCCCATCTCCGGTTTCTGGTGAGGATATTTTTAAGACTACCTCTGAGATAGGTTTAAACATGCTTTTATCAAGTGAACTGGGAATATCTTACCAGTTCTTGCTCAAAAAGGACAGATTTCTATTTTTTTTCTTTTTTTGGAAAAGTCCTAACCTGCCTGAAGCTTGAGTCCTTTCAAGCCTGCTGTATTTTTCTTTGGAAGCCTCAGGCTGTAGTTAAAGACACTGTTCACATTCCCTTTAGCCCGAAGTCCAATTTGAGTCCAACAACATCCTGTTTAAAAAGCTCAGACTTTGTTTACTTATGTGACCTAAGGGTTTTCACCTGGGTTTTTTGTTTTGTTTTGTTTTGTTTGCCTCTGAGGACACACGGGTGGATGCATGAGGTATGGGCTGGAAGCAAAGGACTACACAGGATAGTTTCTTCTGGACAGGACTGTACCTGTTTGTCATTGCCCAGTTTGGAAGCCTTTTGTATCCAGGACAGCGATGCATTTATATGACCTTCGGGAATAGCACAGATAGAGTCTGAGATCCATTAGTTAAAGTGATACACAGTACACCATGTACCACTTCAAGCACAGAGGCATTTCTATGAAATCCACAGTACACGACACATGCAGCTTCATGACATCTTCTGCATATAGAGCTCTCCTGTCGGGGCATCCTGGAGACAGAGGGCAGTGGGGGGACTGCCAGACTCATGGGGCTAAGGTCAATTTTCATGATACAAGGAAAGAGCCATTGGCAGTATCAGAAGAGAAGGCACTCAGCCTTGACTTCTCTGTTCAACATTTGTTTACCACTCACATTTCCTGAAGAGCCCCACTGGGCTGAAGGCCAACTTTGGTACTGTGTTTACATTAATAATATAGTGAAGGAACTAAAGGAAACATTAACAGTGTGAGCCCAGTGACACAGAAGGAAACTGAGGCAGTAATCTGCAAATGTCTAAAGTGGGACTTGAACTTGGAGCCAAGTTTCCAAAGCTTGGGTGTGCTCTAAGTCCACCGTGACTTTTTAGGAGGTAAGTGTGAACCTGGTTGTGTGGGTGGATGGCCACAGGATCTCCTTAGGGCACAATTCTGGAAATCTGGGCTCTGTGAAACCCTTCCTAGTTGTGCTAAAACTCACCGCACAAGTTGGGGAAGGTTGTTTTATTTCTCTATGTTTCACATGGTGGGGAGAGGACAAATTAAGGCATCAGCAAAGGCTAAAGATAATAAAAGTTTCCCATAACCTTTTAAAAAGATCAAATAAAAAATACACAGAGAAAAGCAAACTTGGTGATTTAGGCTTTGCTTAAAAAAATATAGCATATCTAAGAAAAAAATAAGCCGACGTTTTATCTTCTCCAGGAGCTCATCCTCCACACAGCTGTGAAAGAGTTTCTAAAACACCCATCAAATCATTCAGCTTCCCTGTTTAAAACCCCTCACTGGCTGACTGTTGACCTCAGTACACAAACCAGGTTCCTTGGCTCTGCAGTCAAGACCCTCTAGAATCCCACCGTGCCCACCCCCTGGAGTCAGCTCCTGTCCCCCCAGCTCTATGCACTCCCCCTTCAGCGGCTTCCAAAGACTGTACCCAGGGGGGTGAAGGGCCCCCCTCCCATGGTCACAGTGGCGGTGCATCAGAAGACGAAGGTGATGAAAAGCTTCATCAGACCATCCACCCATGGCCAACTGCACAGAAACACAGAAGACCATGTCCTTGGCCACCCTGGGTGACATCTACACCAAGAGTCAAGGTTTCTCTCCTGATCTTTGGCAGATCTTTGTTCTTATCTCCTCGTCCTTGTTCCTGACCCCACTTTCCTAGAACTACTCTCATTTTGTCCACGAGCTTTGCAAAGGGCACAGACTGGTCGGTACGGAGCCTGAGATACACAAACAGGCAGTGAGCTGATGTGCTGTGACAGGATGAGGCTCCCAGCAGATTGCCAAGGGCCAAGATGCACAGAGGTACTGGGTACCTGCGGCAAGGGGGAGACCCAGCCTCCATCCAACCTTCTCTCGGCTCCCTTGGGGCCATGCAGCTGCCACATTTTCTGCATTTACTTTCTGGGGCAGGGTTATTTTGCTCATCTTTTTCCGGGCCTCCCACTGAACTGGTCTTCCCAGCTCTGCCATAGAAGGGTTAGGTTCTCTCTGGATAGCCCAAGTGCCCTGTTGCCACAAACTCCAGTTGCTTCATGATTCTAGCCTGGACGGGGCCAAGGTCACCTCACAAGGTTGATGAGATAACCCTCAGAAGAGGCAGACAATGAATCAAGAAGCCAAGTGATTACAGCAGTCTTACTCTGGAAAGTCACTGGGCCAGCACTGGGCTGCTTTTAATCCTCTCCTTCATCCTCTGAGGAAGGCCTTATCCCCATTTTTCAGAACTTGAAGCTAAAATTCAGGCTCAGTACTTTGCTGGAGGTTATAGCTAATAAGGGACAGAGCTGAAATCTCAAACCAGGTCTAATTCCAAAGACTGCTTCTTTCTTCTTCTACTATGCTTATTATTTGCACTTACTGTGGACTACTCTTCTAAGTACTTTACTTGTATTAACTCATTTAAAACTCACAACAACTATAGGAGAGGGGACTACCATCTCCATCTTAACAGAGGAAAAACTAAAGCCCAGAGAGGTTAAGTTGCTTGCCTAAGGTCACACTACTAATAAGTGGCAAGGACAAGATTCAGCCCAATGGCCTGGTTCCATAGTGCCTGACCCTCACTCCTATAAATCACAGCCCCTCCAAGATCCAACATCCTAAGGTTGTCAGCACATCTGTCTTAGGCCAGCACAGTGGGAAGGTACCGAGAGAGGAACAGCAAGGGATATACGTCCTTGTCCTCAAGGAGCTTACAAAGTTCAACCGACGGGTCAAGGGGGTATGAGGCCTTTACAAAGATATCCCGAGGGTCGTGTCCACCCCACATCTCCAGGCTTACTTCTAAAAACTTCAGCAGAGTTGCTTTTGGGAAATCTTTACAAGGCACAGGGCCCTGTGCTATCAGGGGAAGCTGCAAAACCAGCAAAAGCCTGTCTTTGGCTTTATCTCCTTAGATAGAGGAGAAATGCTCAGTTATATGGGATCGAAGGAGAGCCAAGCTTCTGATACTGTCCAGCTCTACCACCAGTGAAAGGCAGGGGCGGGAACAGAGGATGACCATGGCGTCTTGACCAAGGGGGCAGCTCGCCCACAAACAGGAAAGCCCAGGGCCTCCAGTCTGCTCCTGAACCTTTCACAGGCAGCTAGAAGCCTTGGTTGAGGCAACTGTTCAACATCTTCAGTTCCTCTGGGCAAAGTTGGGGCCAGGGCAAGGACTGGGAGCTGCTGGGCCCAGGAAGAATGGTTTCTGCTTCTGGGGTCCTCTTGGACAGCCCCTGGCTCATCAGTGCATGGTCAGTTAAGAACATGAGCTTTGGAGCCAGACCAAGCGGGCACGAGCTGTGAGACCTAGGGTAAGTTCCTGAATCCCCCTGTGCCCATGGATGCTTTCCCATAAAATGAGGCCCCTAACAGTGCCCACCTCATAGGGCTGTACCGAGGGTGAGACCACACAGAGCTATGTAGCTATCTCTGCTATGCCATTCATCCACACTGAGTGGCAGTTGTGTCTGTCTGTCTCCTCATCTAGACCATGAACTTTCATCTGAGGGTAGAGCCTGATCACAGAGGTCCTGTCAGCATTGGCTGGCATAATTGACTAAATAGAATCCCATCCTCCTCGGCCTTACCGACAGGTCTCTCTACACTCTGGTCCCGCCGGCGGTGGCTGGAGGCCTGAATGGGTGTGTCCGCCCTTCCCAGGAATGGTTTCCTCTGAAGGCCCTCCTTGCTACCACATGGGCCTTCACCAGCCATAGAACCCAGGAACTCGAACTATGAGCCAGGTTTCCAGAGCAGGTCAGCAGGAGATGCGTTAGATTCTTACTTCCTTGGCTTTCTGACTGCTCCGCCTCCCTGACTTCTTCGTATTGCAACAATTAAGCCTGACGTTTTTTTCCCTCTCCTCCAATTATTCCTCTATAGTAGCTCTTCTCAGAGTTTAACATGAGAATGAGCCACCTGGAGATCGTGTTGGAATGAGGCCCAGGTCCTGCTTCAGCACAGCCAGTGGCAAGGCTGTGTCCTGCTGCCAGGATGACTTGCCTCATGCAAAACTACGATCTTGTCCCTCGAACGGACTTGAATAGATCTGCCACCCGAACACATACACGAACGGCGGCTGAATCCCAGAAAAGACGCTCAATGCATTAGTCATTGAGGAAATGCAGTTTAAAACCACGACTGACTTCACACCTATTACACACCTGTTAGAAGAGTTAAGAATAAAAGTACAATACCAAGTGCTGGTGAGGATGGGAAATAACTGGAATTTCCATACTCCACTGGGGAGGATGCAAAATAGCACAGTTGCTTTGGAAGGTGTATGAAAGGTTTTCTTTGGGGGCGCCTGGGTGGCTCAGTGGGTTAAAGCCTCTGCCTTCAGCTTGGGTCATGGTCCCAGGTCATGGTCCCAGGTCATGGGATCGAGCCCCGCATCGGGCTTTCTGCTGGGCAGGGAGCCTGCTTCCCGCCCCCCTGCCCCCCGCCTGCCTCTCTGCCTGCTTGTGACCGCTGTCTGTCAAATAAATAAATAAATAAAATCTTTAAAAGGTTTTCTTTTAAATAAAGTCAAATACACACTTATAAACACCAGTCAGACAAAGCAATCCTCCTCTTACACGCTTAGATATTTGCTCAAGGGATTTGAAAATTTACATTCGCACAAAAACCCGTGCATGACTGTCGTTAGGGAGTCTATTCACCATCACCCAAACCGGGAAATAACTCAAAAGTCCTTCAATTGATGAATGGATGAACCCACTGTGACACGGCCACACAATAGAATAGTGGGAACAGAATATTAACCTACAAAGACCCGGGTGAATCTCGGATGTGGTGTTCTAAGTGAGGAAAGTTAAACTCAAGAAGCTGCTTGCTATATGATTCCATGGGCAGGACACTCTGGAAAATAAAACTAGAGAGACAGCCAATAGATCGGTGGTGATAAGGGGCTAGTGTGGAGGAACGGTTTCCTGCAAAGAGACAAGAAAATTCTGTGGCATGATAGGAATGTTCTGGAGCTTGCTCACGGTTTTAATACATAACCATATGCGTTTACAAACACCAGAATGCAGAAAAGGATGAATTTTGCCGCATGTATGTCACACCTCAAAAGCAACGACGGCGACCAAAAACTTTTCATGGTTCTCATTTGCTCAAGAAATTTAAATAAAGTCTGAACTCCAGAACCCCTTATCCTTTCTAATTATTTGTACTGTTCATTTTCTTAAAAGCTGGTTCAACTTTTCCACCACTCACAGGTGCCCTGGGTCTTCTTTCCTCAGTCTGTCTCATCTCCTGGAACAGCCTCTTCTTTTACAGAATAGGTAGATAATAAACACAGAATGAATGAATGAATTTTCCTAACATTCCTTGATTGCCCATTGTCCCCCAAAAATGGAGCCATAGAAAGATAAACCTACAAGGTCTTGTTGGAATGAAGCCAAGGTGCTACATTTCTAACAGGCTCCTTTCTCTCGGAGGAGCTCAGTCTTTTGTAAGGGTTTGCTGACTCTGGTTGATTCTTTGGACTTGAGCAAATCAGCTGAAACAAACCCACAGTGTGCTCAACCCCCCAGGAGCCGTTGCAGCCTTGGGAAGGGCCTGCCTGGGCACACATCTGCCCGGCTCAGGGCCCTCCAGACTCCCTGCTGCCTGGCCCAGGTAGGAGAGAGGCCAGCCTGTTGACAGGAGGCCTGTGGTGCTGTCACCCAGCTGGCTGTGGTGATTGATTCCCCTGTCCTCACTCACTTGTTAGCAGTAGAGCTCCTCAGGTCCCCACAGGCCCTGCTGCCTGGAGGGGGTGGGGAGAGGGGCTCTCCCTGGCAGGTCCATCCTCCCAGCACTGCCTCCCAGAGCTGCTCACCATTTCCTCCGCCCTCCCTGCACTCTCCACAGCCCCAGCGCACAGACTCCCAAGAGGGAAATGGACTCTGAGAGTTTGAGGTGTTGGTTTGAGGGTAGCAATCAAGCACTTCAAATCTTTGAGCCTCTACCATGAAGATTCGCAGACATGCTACATACACATACACAGAGAGGAAAAATTATGTCCCTGATGTGGTCTTTGGCCACAGGCCCCCACGTTATCTTCACATGAGCTAGGAGGTGCCAGGTTGTTTGCAGGCTACAGGCAGATCTGGAGTCTTAGTGAAAACCTGGCTGTGGGCGAACAGCACTTTCATCTCAGCCCTCTAGACTTTTCCATTCTTGAGGAAAGGAAAGATGGGCATAGTGGGTGCCTGTTTGCCCCACTGAGGCTCCCTCCGACAATGCGGCCCACTGCGTCTTTGCTGCCCCAGTGGTCCAGACATTTCTTTCTCGGGTGGGAGGAGGTGAGGGGGGCTCCCAAGATTCCCCTGGAGTCCAACGATGGTGACACAGACACATTTTTTAAACCTGCAGCATGGACATAGACTGCCTGCCAGGGCCAGTTACATAATTCATGGGCCCCAGTGCAAAATGAAGACGTGGCGTCCCTTAGGTAAAAAGCAGGAAAAAAGTGCTTTTGAAAGTACAAAAACACCCCTGAAACAAATAATACATTATATGTTAATAAAAAGAAAAAGGAAAAGAAAGTACTAAAACATAAAGCTTGTTCATTTCATCCGCGGTCTCTGTTTGCCTTGGGGTTTTTTATTTGCTATAGAGCATTGCAAATAGAGAACAATGAACATTTTAGATTATTAGCATGAATTGTACCCTTCATCTCTATATTGTGCAATACCTGTTTTACATGCAAATATAGAGCATTTAACTCATATAGAATCACTAACGTTATGCGGTTTGTATCTTGTAGCTTGTATAGGCCTGTGTACTTCCTTCTTACTGAGCAGTGGAGACACTGGAAAAAACGAATGCTGTTGTTTTAATTTCCCGTCTTGCTATGCACGTGTTCTACCAATGCTCCACTTTCAGCTCACCGATGAATAGGATGACCTGAAAGGAGGGGTGCCTGGGTGGCTCAGTCAGTTAAGCATCCAACTCTTGATTGAGCTCCGGGTTGTGATCTTAGGGTCACGAACTCAAGACTGTGGGACCAGGCCCCACATCAGGCTGCGGGCTGACCATGGAGCCTGCTTGAGATTCCCTATCTCCCTCTCCCTCTGCTCCTCCCCGGCTTGTGCCTGCTCTCAATCTCTCTCTAAAAAAAAAATATTAAAATTTAAATTAAAAGGAAAAAAGGAGGGACTGCCTACTCATCCCTGGACAGACTCCAGGCACAGAGGGGCAGCAAAGCAGAGAAGGAGTCCCTCCAGGCCCGTGGGCTCTGCAGCGCAGGTTAATCATTTGAGTGACGCTGCCCTTATGAACAAAGCGTGTGGTTTGACTTTACTGGTGGAGCTGGGGACTAATCAGCTCAGGGATATGCAGGGGAAGGGTGTAGCCGTGACCGACAGCTCTTGGCCTGCGTCCCCTGGACTCGACTCACATCATCTGCACTTGACTTCACAGTGTGTGTATGTCAGTAGAAGGACCAGAGTCTTTCCCCAAAGCTTCCAAAATAAACAATTTCTAAGCCTCCTTCTTAAAAAGCAATAACATTTTTTAATTGTAAGATTAATATATAACCACTGTAGAAAACATGAAAGGAAAGATAACTGCATAAATCTTGGTATATATCAAGTTAGTATTTTTCAGTATACCAAAGTGTACATATGTTATACATTGCTTTTTGTTGGTTTTGTGTGGGCAGGGGTTCAAAATTCAGTTCATGCATTATTTTAGTCTTTTTTCTTTCTTTTTTTTTACTTAGCAAGATATCATAAGTACTTCTCTATGTCATTAGTCAGATGTTTAATGGCTGGGGATAATCCCATTGTATAACAATTTACCTAATCATTCTCCTGTAAGTGGACATTTACATTAACTTGTGGTTTATTGATATCATAAAAATAGAGTAGTAAACATATATTGTGAGCCATAGGTCAGCACATATACATGAAAGATGAGGAGCTGCTTAAAAGCTGTGTCTTGGGGCCCCTTCGTGACCCAGTGGTTATACGTCTGCCTTGGGCTCAGGTCATGGTCCCAGGGTCCTGGGATCGAGCCCCACATCAGGCTCCCTGCTCAGCGGGAAGACTGCTTCTTCCTCTGCCTCTCTCCCTGATTGAATTGCCCCCTCACTGTGTGTCTCTCTGTCGAATAAATAGGTAAAATCTTTAAATAAATAAATAAATAAATAATAAAATAAAAGCTGTGTCTTGTTTCCAAACCTCTTGCCCTGAAGTATTCACCTCACTACATGCAAAATGTATATATAAATTCTATATAAATGCATATATAAATATGTAGATAATGGTAACTTTGGAAATCATCAAATGGCCAGGGTTCTGCCCACACTCAGCATTTGCTCATTCACTTGAGAAGGTCCAGCAGGGAATGTCTGCTAATGTCGGTGTGTCTCCGCACAGAGGGTCCACCCCACGTTTGGGTCACCCTCCTGGACTCAGGGTCCGTCATCTGTGCTCAGCTGAAGCTAGAAACTCGTCTTCTGAGGGGCCTGTGGCTGAGGTGTTGAGGGGACTTTGGACTCAGGGCTTCAGAAGCTTCCTTGGTACTAAATCACCTCCCAGGGGAGGCTGTTCCACATTTGGGGGCTGTGTCCTTGGTGGACTGGGACCAAACTCAGCTACTCAGCTTAAAGGTCCGGAGCTCAACAGTCTCCAAACACAAGGGACTGACACCAGGAAGACCCTTGACGGAGGGTAGCTATGTGCACACACCCTCAGTGTGTGACTGAGAGCCAAGTCCACAGTCTCCTGCTGGTTGGCCTCCAGGCTGTGTAGATACCCTTCTTTACCCCAAATTCCACATAGACCATCTACACTTCTTCTCTCCTTTAGTTAATACATTTGAAACTGGCTAAGGAGAGAAGGTGGTCAAGGTCATCAGGACCCACTAAGGAGTCTTCATGGATTGTGGCCATGTCACTATACCCTTCATGGTGAACCCCAGGATTTAAGTGAAAGCTGGGGTGGAAAGGCCCAGAATGTGTTCTCAGCCCACAGGTGACACAACCATTAGTGTACAACACCCTTTCCTCGTGGCGGGGGGTAGGGAGGAAGTGTGAGTTAGCACAAAGGTATCTTCTAAAACCCTGAGTCACTCAGCTCTGGGAATTATGGGTGTGGACCAGACTGGGAACCCGCTGGATCCTTTTCAGTGTAAGTTGGACGCACCCTAAGCATCTGGGGGACCTGGAAGAGACCCATGGCATCAACCCAGTTGCAGGCAAATGGCAGAAAACCTTCAGACTTTCTGGGATCCCTCAGTTCCGGAGCCGACGAGGGAATCCCAGAGGCTCAAGAAGCCAGTGACACTTTGGACTTGCCCTACTTTCTGACTCTGTCAAATAGCAAAAAAGTCAGGATGAATGGAGGAGTGCCTGAACAGATAGATCATAGCCTCTCCTCCTCTACAAAAGCACGACTTGGCGGGAAGAAAGCGTGGGAAGAGATTCCCCGGATGGGGAAAGTGGTGCGGTTCTCACGCTGGGCTAGACTACATTCAGCGTATCTGGGACACAGAGAAAACAAATTGACGGAATAGAGAAAGCACTTAGGAAGGTGTGAGTGACTAAGCTGGAGTAAGAGAGTAGGGTCACATTATGGAGGGTCTTAAAAACTAGGCAGGGGGAGGTTTCATTTTTAGAATCGTTGATCTTTATGTTAGAAAGAACCAAAGGAGATCATCTGTGCATGGATTTCAAACAGGAAAAAGGCTACCTACTTAGTTTTACAAAATGCTGAGGCTCAGAGATTTGGTTAGAGGGGGAGGGTAAACTAGAATTAGGATTTTTTGCTTCCTTGTTTGTTATACCTCATCACTGAACTCGACTTGCCCTTCAGATTAAAAAAATAACTGTTTTGCCTAATAAGCTGTCTTATTTATAAGCTGTTACTATTTAAAATTGTTTCACATTTCTAAAGTGGCAACAAGGAATCATAGGTTCTTAAAGAGAATTTCTTGGCAGTGACACAATAAAAGTGTTCTAGAAAGATTAGCCTGTCAAATGCATTCTAAATAGATCAGAAAAGTGGTGGGGGGGGGGGGGCTGAAGTCAGGAAAAGGGACAAATGAGCAAGGACTTAGGGAGGCAGTGGCTGGGAGCCCAGAGGAAAGACAAGGATTATGGATGATGCCAGAAGAATGGTGATCCACTGACAGAACTGGGGAGGGACAGAACCAGAGCCAGCTTCGGATGGGAAAAGATGGGGAAATGGAGATTTAGGAGTCATGAATGCTGAGGTAAGGAAGGAAATGACAAGAATGGATGAGTAGGTCACCAAGGGTGAGAGCCTGATGAGAGAACTCAAGGGCTGTGGCAGAGAGGGCCAGCTGTGTACCAAAGTCCATCTTCCCTATTAGAGAACAGACTTGTAGCTGGGGAAGAAGTTCCTAGCCATGAACAATGTTTTCCTGCCCTCCTTGCATCTAGAAGGGTACGCATGACTAGTTATCTTCAGTGGAGAATGAGCAGAAGTGATGCCTGTCACTTCCAGACCAAAGTCTTTTTTTAAAATTTTATTTATTTATTTGAGAGAGAGTGTGTGTGAGCACACACTAGTTGCGGGCGGGGGAGGGCAAAGGGAGAGGGAAAAGCAGACTCCCTGCTGAGCATGGAGCCCAGTAAGGGGGCTGGGCATGGGGCTCAATCCCAGGTCCCTGAGATCATAACCTGAGCTGAAGGTAGACACTCAACCAACTGAGGCCCCTAAGTGTCCCACTTCCAGGCTAAAGTCTTAAATCAGGTGTGCCTTCTCTATTCTTTTCTTCCTTTTTTGGCTGGCAGGTTATAGGTAACAGTGAGGCTCTAGAGGTCTAGGGGGATAGTAAAGACACAAAATGAGGATTCTGGGTCCCCAGAGGGAGGAAACCCACCTGCCAAAAGGAAAAGCCACTGTGTACTAATACAAGAGTAAGAAATTGACTTCTTTTGTGACTGAGCCATTATAATTTTTGAAATAACTTGTAATTGAAGATTGGTTCACCACAGAGGTCCCCTAAGAAACGCCAGGTTGAAAGTGAATGGCAAGGCAAAGAGGGGATCCAGCAGCAGAATGCTCAGCTAAGGAAAGAAGAGGAGTGAGTAGGAAAACCAAACTCCAAAAGTCCAGGGTTACTGAAATCAAGGGAGAAGCAGCCTCAAGCAGGAAAGAAGTCTGCAGTGTTTAAATGTCCAAAAACAGGGCAGGAGGATTGATAATGAGGGAAAAACATTAGACCAGCATTAAGAAGACCATTGACAACCTTCCAGAAACTAAATACAGAAACGGGCAGGCATTTCAGAAGAGACCCAAGGCCACGTGGAGAGTATTCTCTTACTTTCCACTTGTTTTGCTGTTGGGCTTTTCTCTCCTGGCTCTGAAGGAGACTGAACTTGAGAACATCCCTAAAGGATGATGCATCACCGTCCACAACCAATGGAAAATGACGTGAAGCCTGCCATTATGAAATGCAGTGGAAGAGCCCCTTGGTTGGGCTGCTTTACGGGAACCAACTCATGACACATCGGGGACCGCGAGCCCAATAGGACAAACATGGGAGGCATTTTTGTTTGTAAGAGGAGAGGAAAAAAGGAGTTCCAGCCTTGACCCAGACTGACTGCAGCGTCCCCGTGGGAAGCAGCAGGTGGGGGATCCTCCTGCCCTTGTAGCAAGCAGCAGCACCTGCAAGTCGGAGCAAGGGGCCAGCGGAGGTCTGAGCCAACACAGGGCTGGAGTGAAGACAGGCTAGCCTCCAGGCCAGCTTTCTGAACCGGGGGTGTCGTGTGGTCTGCTTTCTCCTGCCTTATTTAGTTATATTAGTTCAAAAGAAGTACAAAAACAACAAAACAAATCCCCAGTAACATTTCAAGAGGTTTTTCTGCTCACCATGAGGTTAGCATGAACTCTGGAGTCCGACCAGGGACCTAATCTCGACCCGCCACGCATGATGCAGAGGAGCGCCTGGGGGAGAGATGGTGGGGCTCTAGTGCCATCTTTAACTGCCCTCAGCAGTCACTCCAAGACAAAATAAAAATAGGACTATATATGTCAACAGTGTAAAATGTGATTAAATGTTTTGTTAGAAAATGCAAATGAGGAAATGCAGCTTCTTGATAATGTTCCAGGCTTTCGTTCCAACTCAACGGCTGCCTCTGAGCCCTCTTACATGGAAATTCTGGCGCCTCCTCTGGCTCCATGAATCAATGTCTTCTTGTTCTTGGCAAGTTGTCTGGTCCCTTTTGGTCTCAGGTTCTTTGTCTGGGAAGCAGCCTCCTGGGGCCGTCATGAAGACCACACGAGATGACATATAAACTACCTGTTCGGTCCCATTCTCCACTTTCCCTGACAGAAGCTTGGTCATGGTCTGCTTTTGAAGTAGTCTTCACTGCTGTGTGACAGGGAATGGTCATGCCCAGGAGAAAGTGGAACTCGCCTCTCCTGGGGCCTTGTTGGTCTGGATGGAGCCCAGTCTTTAGAGAAGCCAAGTTCAGTGATTTCCCTGCAGGAGAATCCAAGTCACTCATCCAACCTAAAAGGCAGAAACCTCATGGATGAAACTCCAAAACCAAGATCATTAAAATAGAGGTCACAGGATCACTCAACTTCCCACCCAATATCAGAATTTCTCCCACAGCTTCCTGGATGGGTGATCAGCCACAATCTTCTTGACCAGAATCTTCCAGAAAGAACCAAGCAGTTTATAGTCTTCTTTATGAGGTGCTCATTCCATCACCAGTTAACTGTATGTTGAACCAAATCTACTTTTGGTAACTTTCTCTAGTGCTCGCTTCGGCAGCACATATACTAAAATTGGTAACTTTCAGTTGGTAGAGCATGAGACTCTTAAAATTGGTAACTTTCTCCAACTGATCCTTGTTCTGCTCTTTGAAGCAAACCCAAATAAATATAATCCCTTTTCCCATGACCACCATTTGAATATTTTATTCCAGTTATCAGGTCATCCCCATTCCCTACCAACATCATCTCTTTTTAAAAGTTAACTACCTCCACTCCAACAACATGACACAGAGACATCTAGCATCCTAGTTATCCTATCTTGGAACTTGCTCTTCTTTATCAAGAACGTTTTACAGTTCTATTAACAATAGGGGCCATAAGTGGACCCCAAACTCCTAGTTACATCTGGCAGAATGCAGTGAGAACCTTGGTTATATATTAAGAAAGCTGCTACCCCCCCCCCCTTTTTTTAGCAGCCAAGTACTTTATTGGCTCACATGCAGTTGGGGTCAACTAAAAATTTGTTTTTTACTTCTGATTTTAAACAACACTAGACTAACTACCCTGATAGAAACTTGCCTACAGTTTTTCTAAAGTACCTGGAAAGACATAAATATAAAAATCCCATTTACCACCAAGAGCGAAGACCAACATAAAACCACCTGCTAAAATCTAGAAGGAATTTTTACTTTAATTTTCTAAATGAGAAGGTAAAAACACATGGCGAATAGTCTTGCCTTTTGTCAAGAAATAGAGGATCTCGAAAAGAACGGCTTTAGATCCTGGCTGCTCTATTCCCCTACTCAGAGACCTGGAGTCTACACCACAAGAAACCTGGTAGTTATCCCTTTACCATGCTGATATTAGGTTTTGAGTTGATATAAATATATTTTCTATCCCTTTCAACATTTATTCAGAGACTAATTCAAGAAGTATATCAGACGGCGAGTGGGGGGTGCTTGGTGCATTGCATTCTCGAAGGAATAGCCCCGGAAATAAAGTGCTGTCACTGAATATGGCAAGAATTGTCCCAATAGCAATACATAGTGAGGAGGATATAATAGGACCAGACCTGGAGAAAGGAACTCGGTGTAGCTGAGCCATACTATAGGAATGCTAGGTAAATAATCAGAATTGGGCAGACGCTATTCATGTCAAACTATAAATCTGAGAAAATTCCATCATTACCCAAGTGTCCAATCAATAGGACCAAATAAAATCTACACACCCCGTCTGTGGGTGAATCTGAAACTGTTTTTTGTTTTGTGGGTTTTTTTTTTTTTTTTTTGCCTTTTCATTCAAAAATGAGTAATCAGAAAAAGAAAAACTGTCACTGGAAACATGAAAAACAATTACACAGAAGACCAGATGAGAAACATTCCTCTGAAAATGACCTCCTGCAAGGCAACCAGCAAACATTTTTAGAAAACTGTGTAATATCCTCAGAAAGATGTAAGAAGACATGGCTTCTAGGAAAGAGGTGTACATAGTCCCAGAGAAAAGGATGGGATGAAAAGACAACAGAGTGAGATGAACAGCAGGGAGAGATAGGTGAGATAATGAAGAATATTAACAATACCAAAACTATAGTGTCATATCAAGAAATATAGCATGAAAATATGTTGGAATGGGTAAAGAGCAGCACTAGTCCCTTGGAAAAGTAAGTGAATGTTCTGAAGATCATACTTGAGATATTCCTCTATGATATACAGCAGAAGGAAGAAATAATGGTGGAGAGAAGGTGGTAGACAGAGGACAGAAACACGATTCCACTAAGAAGCACGATAGGAACAAGGGAAACTGAGACAAATCAGACATAATTAAAAACTGCTTTCTTGTGATGAAAAACATTTGAGTGTGCAGACTGATGGGACTCATACACTAGGCAAAATTAAAGAAAAATGACCTACATCTAGATGGATCTTGAGCACATATTTAA
Organism: Lutra lutra; assembly: GCF_902655055.1. Lineage (NCBI taxonomy): Eukaryota > Metazoa > Chordata > Mammalia > Carnivora > Mustelidae > Lutra > Lutra lutra. The sequence goes on along the minus strand of NC_062281.1, from coordinate 119,420,900 downwards.
ATTGAGAAGATAGAGAAAAGAATCCTTTGGCACTCAGGTTAAAAAATAATAATTTACTTACAAAGGAGCATAAATTAGTCCAATCTCTGACTTCTCTGCAGGGCTGACTGCCAGAAAAATGATGCAACCATATCTATAAACTTGATGGGAAAGTATTGTGGTCTATAATTTTACATCTAGCCATGTTGTCACTGATAAATGAAGGCAATAGAAAGACGTGCTCAGATAGTCAGGGGCTCAGGAAATAATCAGCCAGTGGTCTTCTCTTGGACATTATTTGAAGACATGCACTGACTAAGTGATTAAAGAATCAAAATTAATAACACACATGCACAAAGGAACAGGACTTCCCTTACACTATTAGGAACCATATTCAGAAATTTGGTAGATTGTCTGTGTCGTCTGGGACCTTGTGTAGCTCAGAGATCACTTAACCCTTGTGAGAGACATTGTTGGTTACTACCGACATCTCCCTTCCTCTTTTCCAGTACTACCCTAATTTGGCTCATCTCCCATCTCTTTACATAGTCATGGACTTCAAAGACAGCTAGTTTCATATCCAAACCCAGAGTGTGGACCATGATTGGGCTACTTCCGGTCTATGACTGGTTTAGATATGGACGTGTGACATAACCGCCCTCCCAATAAGACATGAGGGAAGTCTGTAGGTGGAGACTTCTGGGAAAATTTCCCCTCTCTTCAATAGAGTCACCTCAGAGAAGATAGGCTCCTCTTCCCTGGTTATTTCCATGTCTGGGAATGGCTGCTGTCAACCCACAGCTGTGAGAGGAGCTGACCTCACCACCACACCAGTATCCCGAGGATGGCAAAGCCAGAAGATGAGAAGAATCTGGGTCTTTGCTGACGTTACTGGTTCGCTCAATTAACCAAATCTGGGCCTGCACTGTAATGCTACATATACTTAATATTTAATACAAATGAGTTAGAATTTTCTATCACTTGCATTCGCAATATCACTTGCATTGCATTTCTATCACTTGCATCCAAAGTGACACAGCCTTTAAGTGTTAACTTAGCTGAATACTGGTTCCATTCCTCTTTCAGTACCAAGAAACATAATTCTTAAGCCTTATCCTTTAACCTACAGTTCATATGGAATCTCTTGCCTTATTTGACGATCACTTATAACAATAACTGGTGCTGTTCTTGTCCAGATTTTTCTAACAATGGCTAAGCTTATTACATAGTGAAGACCCTGTGCCAAGAGAATTACTAAACAAAAGGTCTTTTCTCTCCCTTTCCACAAAAGCAGTATTGCCTAGAATGACATAATGAACTTTTTCATTGCTAAAGAACTTGAGAAATTATTTTTATTCATCTTTAGTCTTCATGTTAAATGACCTAACTTGTTGGAATTTTTTTTGGGGGGGGGATGAAGACAGAAAATAAATCATCCAGGGATAGACATTATGTATCATTAAATGCTTCTTCTTAAATTAAGTGATTTGTGAATATTCCGGAATGAAATGGCACTTCAAATCAATATATCTTATCTCAAAAATGCATAGAAAAAAGCTAAGAAACTAAGTTGTTTACGGTGATTCTTTCTGTGTGGTGGGGCATGATTGAGTATTACTTCCTTCTTTAAACTTACAGATACTTATGTTCACTTTTGTCATGTCTATTCCCTGTTCTATGAGAACATGACCTTCCTTGACCCAGGAAGTATATGGCACCACCTCACTTTCCTGAAAGGAGCAAAGTGGGTTATTCCCCCTCTTCTCAGTTCTGAAGCACAAGTATATATTCTTTTCCAATCCAGATTTCTCTGAATTATATTTATATCTTCTAGCTCTAGCAAGATCTCCCACAATGAGGTTGCCTTGGTCCGTCTGCCTTTGGTGGCCTTGATACATTCAGATAATCTCAACTTGTTCCTCAGAGAATTGCCCTACCACAGGCATCAAATTCTGCCTATTTTACCTCTGCTCTAACTTCCCCCAGTACCTAGCTTCTTGACACTTCCTTTTGAAATCCTTTTCCTGGCTTCTTCCCTAAATTACTTCTTTCATCCTGCCTAGAAACCCTTTATTCTTTGTGGTAAATTGAAAGGCAAAAGGGTAGTCCTCCAAATCTTTCATCTTTATCCAAATGGGAGATTACCTTGCTTTTATTGCACTCAAAATGGAAGACCCCCTCAGGCAAGAACACTGGCCTCACACACAGAGCCTGTAGGTCAACTTGACTGGTCAATGACCATATTTACTTCTTAGATCAACATATTCCCCAGGAAACTGTCATGGCAAACTGTCTATTAGTTCTGCCTGTTCACTGTCAAGACCTCTTAGGAAAACTACTTTTAATTCTCTCCCAGTGCATTTGTACCTAGAAGGCAGATCAAATTAGCTTTGATCACCTGACAACCTGTTTCCCACAAGGGTCTCTCCTAACCCTCCAGGAGATCCTGAATACTATTTGACTCCAAGATTGGTAGGGCCACTCTACTTGGGCAGATTCTGACTATAACAAATATAAATAATTGTTTTAATTAAATAACTGGCGCTAGCTCAAGAAACGAGGAATCAATTTTTAAAGAGAAACACAAGGCATCATGGAATCAGCAATGGAATAGGGATTCAAGGGCAGAAGCTATAGCATGGTTGAACCCTATGGCAAAAGGAACCAGGAACAAGAAATCTATAAGGAACAGAGGTCACCCTCCTCAGGCAGCTGCTTTTCTGAATTATGGCACCATTTTCTTCTATAAGCTGACCAACTTCCTCTGCTTACTCATCCTTTTTTAATTTTAAGATTTTATTTATTCATTCATTAGAGAGAGAGAGAGAGAGAGAGAGAGCGAGCATGCGCACACGAGCAATGGGGGGGGGCACAAGCAGACTCCAAGCTACATGTGGGGACTCAGCACGGGGGTTCAGTGTGGGTGCTCAGTGTTGGGGATCATGGAGGGGCTAGGTGCAAGAGCTGGGAGTGGGGGCTCAATCTCATAATTCTGAGATCATGACCCCAGCCAAAATCAAGATTAGGATGCTCAACCAACTGAGCCACCCAGGGGCTCTGGCTTACTCATTCTTTTAAATCCCTCCTAGCTTTGGAATGCCTCTGGCTTATCATAGGGTAAAAGCCAATATCAAAAAATATTTGGCTTTTACCCTCAGTGTTCATTGGCTTCGTTTTATAATAGCTTCAATTTAATTAGATAAGAATAGAGAGAGAAGGGGCCTCTGGGTGGCTCAGTTAGTTAAGCATCTGCCTTCAGCTCAGGTCATGATTTCAGGGTCCTGGGATCAAGTCCCACATAGGGCTTCCTGCTAAGCGGGGAGTCTGCTTCTCCCTTTCTCTCTGCCACTCTATTTACTCACACTCTCTGACTCTCTTTCTCTCAAATAAAATCTTAAAAAAAAAAGAAAAAAAGAATAGAGAATAATGAAACTCCAAAGACCCATCATCTACCTTTCAATTGTTAAAATTTTGCTTACTTCTCTTTTTAAAAAAGCGATTTAAAGCAAATTCCAAAAATCATTTCATTTTACTTCTAAATACTTTTATTGAATTTCTATATTTTAAGATTATTAGATCTTTTCCATCAAAAAGGAATTTGGGGGCACCTAGGTGGCTCAGTGGTTTAAGCCTCTGCCGTCAGCTCAGGTCATGATCCCAGGGTCCTGGGATTGAGTCTGGCATCAGCTCTCTCTGCTCCTGCTTCCTCCTCTCTCTCTACCTGCCTTTCTGCCTACTTGTGATCTCAATTTCTCTCTCTCTGTCAAATAAATAAGCAAATAAATAATCTTAAAAAAAAAAGGAATCTGATTGGTCATCATTTCAAGCCTTGCCCTACAATTAGATTAGATGTCTTTGGGTCAGATGACCAAAACAATCCATCAAGAATGATTAGTGATGGACAGCAAGAGGCAAACAAATGAAACTGGACCACTTTCATAAACCATACACAAAAATAAATTCAAAATGATTTCAAGGCCTAAGTGTGAGACCTAAAACCATAAAAATCCTAGAAGAGAACACAGGCAGTAACTTCTTTGACATTGGCCATAGCAACTTCTTTCTAGATATGTATCCTGAGGCAAGGGAAATAAAAGCAAAAATAAACTGTTAGGACAAAATAAAAAGCATCTGCACAGCAAAGAAAAGAATCAATAAAACTAAAAGGCAACCTATGTAATGGGAGAAGATATTTGCAAGATATTTGATAAACAGTTAGTATATGTAAAGAATACATACATAAATATACACAATACATATATTATGTACATAAATACATAATACATACATAAATACAAAAAGATACATAATACATAAATATATAAAGAACTTATAAAACATAATACATAAATACATACAGAACTTATAAAACTCAACACCCCAAAAACAAATAATCCAATTAAAAAATGGGCAGAAGCAAAATTAGCAAGACAGGAAACAACATGTGTTAGAGAGGATGTGGAGAAAGGGGAACCCTCTTACACTGTTGGTGGGAATGCAAGTTGGTGCAGCCACTTTGGAAAACAGTGTGGAGATTCCTCAAGAAATTAAAAATAGAGCTTCCCTATGACCCTGCCATTGCACTACTGGGTTTTTACCCCAAAGATACAGATGTAGTGAAAAGAAGGGCCATCTGTACCCCAATGTTTATAGCAGCAATGGCCACGGTCGCCAAACTGTGGAAAGAACCAAGATGCCCTTCAACGGACGAATGGATAAGGAAGATGTGGTCCATATACATGATGGAGTATTATGCCTCCATCAGAAAGGATGAATACCCAACTTTTGTAGCAACATGGACGGGACTGGAAGAGATTATGCTGAGTGAAATAAGTCAAGCAGAGAGAGTCAATTATCATAAGGTTTCACTTATTTGTGGAGCATAACAAATAGCATGGAGGACAAGGGGAGATGGAGAGGAGAAGGGAGTTGAGGGAAATTGGAAGGGGAGGTGAACCATGAGAGACTATGGACTCTGAAAAACAATCTGAGGGTTTTGAAGGGGTGGGGGGTAGGAGGTTGGGGGAACCAGGTGGTGGGTATTAGAGAGGGCATGGATTGCATGGAGCACTGAGTGTGGTGCAAAAACAATGAATACTGTTACGCTGAAAAGAAATTAAAAAAAAAAATGGGCAGAAGACATGAACAGACATCTCTCCAGAGAAGACATACAGATGGGCAACAGAGACATGAAAAGATACTCATCATCACTTATCATTAGGGAAATACAAATCAAAACCACAATGAGGGGTTCCTCGATGGTGCAGTCAATTGAGCATCTGACTTGGTTTGGACACAGGTCATGATTGAAGGGTTGTGAGATTGAGCCCCGCATTGGGCTCTGCACTCAGTGTGTAGTCTGCTTGATTCTCTCTCCTTCCTCATCTGTCCCTCCTGCTGTTTCTCTTTCTCAAATAAATAAATCTTAAAAAACAAAACAAAACAAACCTACAATAAAATATTACCTGACCCCTGTCAAAATGACCAAAGTCAACAACACAAGAAACAACAGGTGTTTGCAAGGATATGGAGAAAAGGAGAAAACCTTCTTCCACTTCGGTAGGAGTGCAAACTGGGGCAGCCACTGCGGGAAGCAGTATGGAGGTTCCTCAAAAAGCTAAAAATAGAACTACCTTAAGATCCAGCAATCACACTACTGGGTATTTACCCAAAGAATACCAAGAACACTAATTCAAAGGGATATATGCATCCTTATGTTTATAGCAGCATTATTTATAATAGCCACGATATGGAAGCAGCCCGAGTGTCCATTGATTGATGAATGGATATAGAAGATATGTTGCCTAGATATACAATGGAACATTATTCAGCCAGAGAAAAGAATGAAATCTCGCCATTTGCAACAACATGGAACTAGAGAGTACAACACTAAGCCAAATAAGTCATCCAGAGAAAGACAAATACCATATGATTTCACTCATATGTGAAATCTAAGTAACAAAACAAGCAAAGGGAAACAAACTAAGAGAGAAAGAATGAGAGATAAATAAAAAAACATTCTTCATTACAGAGAACAAACTGATGGTCACCAGAGAGGGGAGGGAGGTAGGTGAGGGTTGGGAGGAAATAGGTGATGGAGATTAAGGAGGGCACTTGTCCTGATGAACGCCAGGTGATGTATGATGTATAGTGCTGAATCACTATATTGTACACCTGAAACATAACACTGTATGTTAACTGGAATTAAAATAAAAAACAATATGGATGAATAGTTCAAATCACATATGTAAAAAAAAAAAAAAGAGTGATTAGGAAGAACTGTGATCTTCAACACAAAATGACTCTAATGATGCTGCTTCTCCACAATGTCAAGGGCAGAGCAGTTTTCCATATAAGGGGATCAGGCATGGGGCACATTGGAAAACCTGATTAAATCATCCCTGGATCACAGTCACCCACCAGGACCAGGCACCTGCCTCGAGCACAAAATTTAGGGAAACCCAAAAGCTTAGTAATCAAGAGAAATGATATTTTAATGCAATGTTTTAAAGAATCAAACTACCTTTAGAAAATCCATGAAGGGGGCACCTGGGTGGCTCAGTCAGTTAACCATCTGCCTTCGGTCGGGTCATAATCCCAGGATCTTAGGATGGAGTTCCACATCCAGCTTCTTGCTCAGCGGGGAGCCTGCTTCTCCCTCTGCCTACTGCTTCCTCCTTCTTGTGTTCCCTCTCTCTGACAAATAAAATCTTAAAAAAAAAAATTCAGAAAATCCCTGAGGAACAAAATAAAATATGAAATAAGGATAGGCTATACCCACAACAAAAGTAATAAACATCCTACCTTTAATGATTTTCTTATATATTTCAGGTACGTTACATTCATTAGAACATTCACTCCTCCTACTAGCCCATTAGGAAGGCATGAGTAAACATCTTATTAAAATTCCTTATTTCAAATGATATTTTCAATATATGTTTAATAAAGAGCATTTATTGGTAAAATTAACTCTAAGGCACCAGAAACTCTGTCAAGACATATACAATTAAAGTAACCATAGTTTCTGTTTTTAAAATGTCTTCTTAAATTTTCCTTTTTCCCGGTATGCTCAGTTTAATGACCTAACTTGCTTAGAAAAATAACAAGCCCTTTCCAAGAGAAACAACATTTAAATCAAAGAAAATCCTTAAAACAACAATGTTTTTAAACATGATTGTTTTAAGACTCTGATATTTCCGACAGGCTGAGTTTTTGGAACCTTGAATTAGGTGCTTCATCAGTCAGAGGACTAATCCTTCGGGGTGGGGGGGCCAGTTTGTAGCTGCGTTTTGGAAGTTGCTAGGAGAGGGTATTTTGCCTTTGAACTAGGATAGTTCTTCAACAAAAAGGAGGCTTCTGTTATTATTTACGGTGGAACCTTAGTGGGGCGCCTGGAGGGCTCAATAAGTTAAGCCACTGCCTTTGGCTCAGGTCATGATCCTGGAGTCACTGGATTGAGCCCCTGCCCCTGCTCAGGTGGGAGCTTGCTTCACCCTCTCCCCCTGCCCCTCCCCGCTGCTCTTTCTCTACCTCTCTCCCTCACCCTTACTGTCTCAAATAAATAAATAAAATCTTTTTAAAAATTAAAACAAAAAGCAGTGGAATCTTCATGACAGGCAGCTATTACCAATCATTCATTTATTCAACAACTATCCATTAGGTGCCTACATGGTACAAAGCACTATGGGACACAGCTATGAAATAAAACAATCAAAATCTCTGCCCCCATGGAACTAACACTTGATTTTTAGTATTATGGTAGAGCTCAGAGTGATATGTCTGCTTTAGAACCAGTTTTACCACATTTAATAGGAATAGATTGTCTTAATTTGTTCAATTATAAGAAAAATAGGTAACACGTTCAACTTCAACTGGTTAGATTTTGAACGCACTGGGATATCCCCTAATCAGTAACAATACTTAGACCCATATTGCCATTCTCCTAAATCTTCTAGCTCATTCCAAAAGAAGGGCTTATCAATCCCTAGCTAGATATTTAATAATTAACAGCTTTGCTTGTGCTATGTGGTTTGTGTGAATTGAGAAGTCCTTGATTTTTCCTTCCTTCTTCTAAACTGCTTTTCTGAAAACAATTCAAGAAAGCAACAAGGAGTTAGTAAATTCTGCCCTTTCTGATTTTTTCACAGAAATGAATAAGGATGGTTAATTTCAGGACAACTTCAACCTCCCTCTCAAATTATTTCTACCCATAAAATGTCTCCATATGTTATCAGATAATCCCCAGCTGCTCTATGTGCTGATTCATGCCTTCTCTGGTAGTGCTATGAGAGTCCTGATAACAGAGATGCTCTCTCTGACTTTCCCAGTCTGCAAGACAGTTCTTAGGAACTGAGGCCAGTACGGCTGAAAAAACCTTCATTAAGGTAGGTGATCTTACTTGTTCCATAGTTTAAATTAGTTCCTTAGAAATCTTACTAATTTCCACAGACACTTGGTTTTCTTGAATAAAAATGTCTCAAGACTCCATCATTGCACATTATCTTTGCATTAAAACACAATTGCAGCTCCAGTCGGGAATAAAAGGGGAGATATATCTACCGATCTTTGAGAAACAAAAAGGATAAGGGAATACTATGAACAACAACAGGCTGCTCATAAGATACTCACTTAAGCTTTAAGAATACACATTGACCAAAAGTAAAAAGGTGGTAAAAGATATTCCATGCAAAAGGTAAACAAAAGAGAGCAGGGGTGGTTATAGTTATGTCAGAAAAATAGACTACAAGTCAAAAACTACCAAAAGAAAGGTCAATATATAATGATAAAGGGGTCAGTTGATCAAGAGCCTATAACCATATATATATATTTTTATTTATGTTTATATATATATATAAATATAAACATATTTTATTTATATATTTATATATTATGTAAACATACACACACATACATACATATGCATACACACACACGCTCAATATTTGAGCACCTAAATATATAAAGCAAATATTAACAGACTGAAGGGAGAAATAGATAGCAAGGCAATAATCAAAATAAGGGACTACAATACCCCATTTCCAACAATGGGTAGATCATTCAGACAGAAAATCATCCAACACGTTCTTTTCAAGCACACATGAAACACTCTTCAAGAAAGATCTTATGTTAGGCCATAGAACAAGTCTTAGGAAAGTGAAGAAAATTGAAATCATACCAAATATCTTTTTTGATTACAGTGGTATGAAGCTAGAAATCAAGAACAAGAGGAAAATTGGAAAATTCACAACTATGTGGAAATTAAACCACATATGTCTGAATATGTGGTTTAATTGGATGGATCAAAGAAGAAATCAAAAGGGAAATTTAAAAAATATATCTCAAGACAAATGAAAGCGGAAACACAACATACCAAAATTTATGCGATACAGCAGTACTAAGAGGGAAGTTTATAACAATAAATGCCTACATTAAGAACAAGAAGAAAAGACCTAACTTCACACATCAAGAAACTAGACAAAGAAGAACAAATTAAACCTAAAATTAGCATATAGAAGGAAATAAAGATCAGAGCAGAAATAAATGAAACAGAGACTAGAAAAACAATAGAAATGAAATTAAGAATTGGTTTTTTGAAAAAATAAAAGACAAATATTTAGGTAGGATAATTAAGACAAAAAAGATTCAATTGAATAAAATTAGAGATGACACAGGAAACATTGCAACTGACCACAGAAATCCAAAGGATTATAAGAGATTACCATGAACATTTATACACCAACAAATTGGACAACCTAGAAGGGATATGTTCCTAGAAACATACAACCTGCCATGAGGTTATGAAAAAACAAAGTCTGAACAGACCAATAACAGTAAGGAGATTGACTTAGTAATCAAAACCTCCCCAAAAAGAAAAGCCTAGGACCTGATGGCTTTACTAGTGAATTCTAGCAAACTTTTAAAGAAAAATTAATGCCAAACCCTTCCAAAATTTTGAATAGGAGGAAACACTTCCAGACGCACTTGGAGACCAGCATACCATGATACTAAAGCCAGACAAGGATACTACAGTAAAGAAAATTATAGGCCAATATCCTTTATGAACTAGATGCAAAATCCTAGCAAATAGAATTCAATAGCACATTAAAGGGATCAGACACCATGATCAAGTGGGATTTATCCCTGGTATGGAAGGATGGCTCAAAATACGCAAATTAATAAATGTGATACACCACATTAACAGAATGAAGGATAAAAATCACATGATCATCTTAATAGGCGCAGGAAAAGCATTTGACAAAATTCAATACCTTTTCATGATAAAGACTCAACAAATTAGGCACAGAAGGAATGTACCTCAACATAATAAAAGCCAAATATGACAAACCCACAGCCAACACCACACTCAATAGTAAAAGGCTGAAAGTTTTTCCTTCAAGATAAGAAAAGATAAGGATGCCCACTCTTACCACCCTTACTCAACATAGTATCAGAAGTCCGAACCATGGCAATTGGGCAAGAAAGAGAAATAAAAGGTATCCAAATTAGAGAGGAAGAGCTAAAAGTATCTGTGTACAGATGACACAATATAGAAAACCCTAAAGACTCCACCAAAAATCTGTTAAAAACTAATAATAGATTTAGTACAATTGCAGGATACAAAATCAATATACAAAAATCAATTGCATTTTTACATATCAACAATGAAAAATCAGAAAGATACATTAAAGAAACAATCCCATTTATAATAGCTTTAAAAAAAATAAAATAGAAATAAATTTAATCAAAATGGTGAAAGATCTGGGGCAGCTGGGTGGCTCAATTGGTTAAGCATCTGACTCTTGATTTTGGGTCAGGTCATGATTTCAGGGTCATGAGATCATGCTGGGTACGGAGCATGCTTAAGGTTCTCTCTCTTCCTCTTCTTCTGCCCCTCCCCTTCACACATGCACATGCTCTCTCTCTCTCTCTCTCCAAAAAAAAAAAAAAAGATAAAAGATCTGTACACTGAAAACAAAAACATTGATGAAATAAATTGAAGACACAGTAAATGGGAAGATATACCATATGGTGGGCACCAGGGTGGCTCAGTCATTAAGCATCTGCCTTCAGCTCAGGTCACGATCCTGGAATCCTGGGATCAAGCCCCACATTGGGCATTCTGTTCAGCGGGAAGCCTGCTTCTCCTTCTTGCACTCCCCCTGCTTATGTTCCCTCTCTCACTGTGTATCTCTCTGTCAAATAAATAAATAAATAAAATCTTTAAAAAAAGATATAACATATGGATTGGAAGAATTAATAACACCAAAATGCCCATATAACCCCAAACTATCTACAGATTCATTGTATCTTTATCAAAATTTCAATTGCTTTTTTCACAGAAATGGAAAAACAATCCTAAAATTCATATGGAAGCACAAAAGACCATGAATGAACAAAACCATCTTGAGGAAAAAGAACAAAATTGGAGGAACCACACTACCTGATACCAAAATATACTGCAAAACTATAGTAGTCAAAATAGCATGACATTGGCATAAAAACGAACAGAGTGGAATAGAGACCCCAGAAATAAATTCACACATTATGGTCAATTGATCTTTGACACAGGTGTCAGGAATACACAATCAGGAAAGGACAGGCTCTTTAATAAGTGATGCTGGAGAAACTGGCAGAGGAGTGAAATAGGACCCTTATCTCATTCCACACAAAAATCAACTCAAAATAGATTAAAGACTTAAGTGTAAGGTCTAATAAAACTACTAGAAGAAAACATGGGTGACAAGCTTCTTGAGATTGGTCTGGGCAATGATTTTTTTTTTTTTTTTTTTTTTTTTTGATCCTAAAAGCACAAGCAACAAAAGGAAAAATAGACAAGTGGAACTCTATCCAGCTAGAGTCTTCTGCATGGCAAAGGAAACCATCAAAGGTAAGAATCAACAACCTACAGAACAGGAAAAGATATTTGCATACCATACATCTGATAAGAGGTTAATAGCCAAAATATACAAGGAACTCAACTCCATAGCAAGAAAACAACCCAGTAAAAAAAAAAAGGGGGGGGGGGAGAAACTATATATTTTCTAAAGAAGACATACAAATGGTCAACAGATGTATGAAAAGGTGTTCAAGTCACTCATCATCAGGAAGAAGCAAATCAAAACACAATGAGGTATCACCTTAGACTTGATAGGATGACTACTATCAAAAGGACCAGAGATAGCCAAGTGTTGCTAAAGGGGTGGAGAAAAAGGAACCCTTCTATACTCTTGGTGGGAAAGTGAACTGATAACTACCATTATGGAAAACCATATAGAGATTCCTCAAAAAATTAAAAATAGAACTATCATATGATTCAGTCACCCCTCTTCTGGGTGAGAGCCAAAGGAAATGAATCAGAATCTTAAAGAGATATCTGTATTCCCTTGTTTACTGTGGCATTATTCACAACAGCTACAAGATTTGGAAACAACCTAAGTCCACAGATGGATGAGTAGATGTAAGATACACACACACACACACACGTGCACGTAGGATAGAATATTATTCAGCTCCAAGAAAGGTGGAAATGTTGCCATTTGCAACAACACTGATGAACCTGGAGAACATTATGCTAAATGAAATAAGCCAGACAGAGAAAGACAAATGCTATATGGTCTCACTTATAAGTAGAATCCAAAAAAACAAAAACAAAAAACATCAAACTCAGAAGCAGGGTGTGGAATGGTGGTTGCCAGGACTGGATGACTTGAGGAGGGTGGAGTAGTGAGATAAGGTGCAAAGGGCACAAAGTTGCAATCGGGTAGGGTGAACAGGTCTAGAGGTGTAGTACACAAGTATGTTGACTATACTTAGTAAAACCATACTGAACACTGGGAAGACAAAAGAGAGTAGATATGAAGGGCACTCATCACACACATAAAAAAAGACAATTAAGTGAGAACATGTTCATTAGCCTGCCTGCAGTAATCATTTCACTATGAGTATGCATATCAAATCACCACATTTTATGCCTTAAATGTATACAACTTTATTTAAAAGTATATAAACTTTTTTTTTCATTTATTGGGCAGAGAGAGCAAGAGAGCATAACAGGGAGATCAATAGAAGGAGAGGGAGAAGCAGGCTCCCTGCCAAGCAGCCAGGGAACCCAATGCAGGGTGCTATCCCAGGGCGCCGGAGATCATGACCTGAGCCGAGGGCAGACGCTTAACCATTTGAGACACCTAGGTGTCCCAAAATATATAAACTTTTAATAAAAGGAAAGAAAGCCAGTTCCGAGCAAAGCTAAGTGACACAGAAGTAGGATAAAAGATGAAGTCAGAGGGTAAGATGTTTTATTTAGGGGCATACAGAGGAAGAGTGGGGAAGATCATATCAAGCCTATAGATTGTTATAAGGAATTTGGCTTTTCTTCTGAGTAGGAAAGGGAGCCATCAGAAGATTTTGAGCAGATTAGTAGATTATCTGATTTACATTTTAACACACTGCTCTGTTGGAAAAGACTGCAGGGAGGCAGCAGCAGGAAAACCAACTGGGAGGCCCAGTGACTCAGGCTCAAAAGAGTCAGGTGTCTTCAAAAGGCAGTGGAGGACGTGGCAAGGAATGATTAGCATTTATAACATACTGCGAAGAGGAAGCGACAGGATCCATTGCTGACAGATCTTTTGGGACACATGAGAGAAAGAGGAGTCAAGGAGAAATAAAAGTGAGTTAGTATATGTAAAATGCTTAACATGGTAAAATGCTTAACCTGTGGGGACACCTGGGTGGCTCAGTTGGCTAAGCGTCTGCCTTCGGCTCAGGTCGTGATCCTCGGGTCCTGGGATCGAGTCCCACTTTGGGCTCCCCGCTCATTGGGGAGCCTGCTTCTCCCTGTTTCTCCCTTTCTTGTGCTTTCTCTCTCTCATCCTGTCTGACAAATAAATAAATAAAATCTTTAAAAATAAATAAATAAATAGAAACCAGTGAATCAAAACCAATTACCAAGGTGGTAAGAATGACAATGACTTTTACTGTTATTCTTACCACCTCCTGTTACACATGTCGTGGGAGTTAATGTATGGAACCTACAAGTAGTACCTAACATAAGGTGCTCATAAAACTATTAAACTCTGAGAGATGCATCCCAGCAAGAGTTTGTGCCCCCTGCCCCAGGCTGGGTGGTGGGCAGGTGAAGAAGTGTTAAGCATGAAGACAAATTAAATGACTTATCGAGGTCCTTGCTGAGATTGTTGAGTCAGATAAGTAAGTGGCCATGCTCTTTCTCACCCAGGACTTAGAATCTTAGCTATCTTCTGGGGTACTGGTTTTGTACCATGTACTGTGTCCTATTAGTAAAAAACAAATGCATATTTAATGCAGAGAATTTAGGAAGCATAAAGGAAAAAATTTAAACTACCCAGGAATAATATCACTCTAATGTCTTTCTGAGACATATACATCTTTTAAAAATTAAAACTGGGGTCATACTATACATACTGCCTGATTCCTTTAACAATACCTTGTTTGTCTGACAATACACTTCAACAGTGTCATTGTCAATGGTACATAATGGATGAATCGCAGGTATGGATTCCCTATCATTGGACACTCAGGCTATGTCTGATTTTTTGGTATGAGAGGCAGCCCTGTGAAGAACATCATTAACGGTATCTTTGCTCACAGCTCTCATCAGTTTCCCAGAAGAGCTTCCAAGAAATGCAGCTGTTAGGTCCAGGTTCATTTGTGAAGCTTTTGTTGTATGTTGCCACAAACCCAACTCTGATTGTCTGGGACACACGTTTTTACAACTGAAGACTCCTCTAATCCCTTGGCCTCCTCCTCAAGGAATAGGATAGAACTATAACTATAAAGAACTTCAAGTCCAGTCTTTGTTTCCTATTTGAAGCTGTGAAATAGTTTTACCTCTATTTCCCGATGACCCCCATTTGCCAAATGAAGCTACAGAACTTTCCTCAAGGCAATGAAAACTAATCTTGGAAAAGATTATGACTTTCCAAAGCACACATTATTTTTTTTTTAAGATTTTATTTATTTATCTGACACAGAGAGAGAGATCACAAGTAGGCAAGCAGAGAGAGAGGGGGGAAACAGGCTCCCTGCCAAGCAGAGAACCTGATGTGGGGCTCGATCCCAGGACCCTGAGATCATGACCCAAGCCAAAGGCAGAAACTTAACCCACTGAGCAACTCAGGCGCTCCAAAGCACACATTATTTAAACCAAAGAATTCTTAGAGATCAGGCTTTGTCCTTAAAGTTATCCTTCAAGCAGAGAAGCAGGAACAAATCTCCTATGTCTTCCAAGCCAATTTTTTTTCCCATTTTATTTTTAATCACATCTGGGACTTTACTGACGTAAAACTGAGGACAAGGAATCAAAGGGCTCAGGACCTCATTGTCAAGGACGGCACACTTTACCTGCTGTCTAGTGTGAGTGAGAATTTTTAGCCAGGAGGCCAAGGGAGGAGGCAGAGGGCTCTTTTCTCTCGGACACAAGCCCTTGGCCTGGTATTGAATGATGCATGTGTTGAGTTTTGAGATGGTGGACTGGGCTGAGCCAGTTGACCCAGGGGGGATGCCCCAGCCCTCACCCTGGACAGGGGAAGGTGAGGTTGGGCCACCTCCAAAGGGAAGATGGGAGTTGGCAGAAGGGAGGACGAAAGCTGGGGCAGCCGTGCTCTCAGTAACCATGGGAGCAGCCTTTCCTGTAACTCACTCCTGGGCCACCCTTGAGCCCAAGGCCCGAGTGAGTTGACATCATTGGGTATCCAGCTTCTCTGCATCTGGCTGACACAGTCATCCCCACTGAGTAAGCCAAATTTCCTCATCATGGTTGAATTGAAGCCGTTTCCTTGGATGAAGCAGACTGGAGTCTGGCACTGGACTTTTTCCTTGTCCGGGTCACATGACCTCCAAGGACTTGCAGTATAACAGTCACCCAGAGCTCCTGAGCTATGAACTCCACAAACCCTGAGCAGATTATGTGAGGCATGGGAAGAAGGCTCCCTCACCAAAACTCTGAAGTCTCTAGGAAATCTCGTGGTAGACACATTTGGATCCCCTGGAAAACCTCTGAGCTCACCCAGGACACATAGCTTTCACAGTACTCCAAAGGGACCTGCAGTTGTTTTTTTTTTTTTTTTGGGTGGAGACCACAGAGGCACTTGCTTGCATGAGGTCACCTCACCCAAGGGGTGCAGCACGGGGTTCCTCTGACTGCAGAGCTGCCGTCCTTTCCTGAAAAGTGCCGGGGACCCTCCCTTTCGGATTCTCCCAGGGACCGTGTTCTGGGGGTACCGCTCCTTGAAGCACCACCCATGGCCCTGAATGTGACCCAAGGTCCTGCAGAGACACAGAGACTGCAGAGGTCCCGGGAGCTGCAGGCGCATATGTCACCATGACCTCAGGGGTCCGGCCCTCAGGCAGGCTGGCTGGAGGTCACAAAAATTAATTAAACCGTCTAAATTGACTGTTGGGGTGTTAACCCACAGCAGGCACTGACAATTGCTCAGACTTTGAGGGCAATGAGAGCTAATCTGAGTCATTGTGAGATGGGTCCCTGCAGAATCCTAGGATAAGCAGGGAGGTGCAAGTCTGGCCCACTCCCTCCTGAGTCAGAGCAGGCCTCCCCCTGGTGGGGAGGGGGTTCCCTCACGTGGGGACTCCTCCCTTGTAAGGAGGGAATCACATCCCCCAGCAGCTCACCCTCCTGCAGGGGAGGGCAGAGTGAAGCCTGCTCAGGGATCACCCCACTGGAGGGACGGGACAGCATCCTCTCTGTTGGTTTTATTCCCATGTCTGAGTAGGTGCACTTTTCTTCCTCCATCTCCTTCTCCTCCTTTCTTTTCCTTTTCTTTGCTTTCTCTTTTCCCACATCCTTCTCGGGAAGTAGGAGAAGTCAAAATCCAGTTCCCCAACAGGTAGATGAACATGGTGCTTTTATTCCAGAAAAGTCAGAACAACCCAAGAATCATTTGGAAAGGCTCCGCTATCATATCACGTATATTATCCCAGATGTAGAGATACACATCAGGAAAATCATACCATTGTTTAACTTGTTGATATTTTCTTTGTGGTCTAGTTCAGTTTTTCGTTTGAGTTATAGGACCGTTCGTGGGAACAAACACCATCCTCTTTTCTTTCCTTCTTTTTTTTTTTTTTTAGATTTTAATTATTTATTTGACAGAGATCACAAGTAGGCAGAGAGGCAGGCATATAGAGAGAACCATCCTCTTTTCTGAAGTGACAGCCATGAAAGTCCTGTGGGCAAGGGTGGTGAGTTTTGAGAAGTTGATGTCAGGGTTGATACGGATGGGAGACAAGTTTTCAGACGTAAAGGCATGTCCAAGATCTACAATCATATTAGGGATTGCTGCTAGACAAGAGCAGTGGCAGCTTCTTTGGGAGGCCGCAGTGTAGCACGGGGTCAAAAGAACAAACTTCGCAGTCACACAGGGTGAGTTCAAAACCCAGCTCTGACATTCACATTCAGAGTGAGCTCAGTGAGTTATTTAACCTCTCTGAGGATCAATTTTGTCATTCATAAAATAGGTGATCCTGAGGACTGAATGAGCTCACATGAGTAAGCCACTTGATATATAAGTATTAGTAAATGATTGCTAGTATTTTGCAATATAAATTTTGAAAATAATTCTGCTGTTTGTATTATTAAGACTGGCCACAGGATAAATTACACTCTTTTAAAATTTTTTTTTGTATCACTTTATTTTTTTTAAATACTTTTGGTTTTTAGCAAAATAGAAAGACTTTCTATTTAGGGCTATTAAATAAGCCAAATAAGCTCTTAGATTAAGAACTTAAACCTCAATGTATAATTTATTAATTGGCTCAGTTGATGGAATTATTATCATCATCATGGAAGCCCATTAAGCTAATACATCAATTTCACCCATAATTTAAACAAGGAAAAATAAAGATCTAGAAAGAGTGGAAACACTTTCTTT
Organism: Lutra lutra; assembly: GCF_902655055.1. Taxonomy (NCBI): domain Eukaryota; kingdom Metazoa; phylum Chordata; class Mammalia; order Carnivora; family Mustelidae; genus Lutra; species Lutra lutra. Next base: position 119,402,997 of record NC_062281.1, on the reverse strand, counting down.
ACCTAGGCTCTGTTAATTATCAGTTTAAGTTAACTTAGACCTGAAGTTGGAAAGGATGGGAAGGGAAAGGTAGCTGACCCATGATGGCAGAGAAGTAGGAAGCTGGGGGAAGGGTTTCCATCTTGGAAAAGACCAAAACAAGAGCTTCCACGGAAGTAAAGATTCACATAGGAAAGGCCTGGAAAACCAAGAGCTAAGTAGAGGGCTCCCACTGTGGTCCTGATCCCCTGATGGTGACTGATAACCCCCATTGTGTCCAGGCATAGTGTTTCCGGGCAGGAAATCCCAGCCCCCATACCAGGATAAGGCCAGCCTGGGAGCAGGTCCTGTGGGGACATCTCACCACCACTTCTCACTCTCCTGAGCAGGGTCGGGTTCAGGCTCCCTTTCCCAGGACCTCAGGGGCCCAAGAGGTCAGGGCCAGAGCAGGATGGTGTGGAATCCAGCCTCATCTGTGTGGACTCAGTAGTTAAAGCCAGGCCTGGAGGTGAGAGTGTCGTGCTGGCTGAGGGGAGGGGGGTGAGGTGGGTGAGGGAAGATGAGTGAGAGAGAAGATACAAATTTGAAGTTTCACAAGGTGGTTTATGTTTGGAGGACACAGTGAGGTCAAGGGTCAGAGCAGAAAGTGATTTGAGGGTTAAGATAGAAAGAATTCTCTTTCTCCTATAGTTTAATTTTTCTTCCTGGTTTTAACTTCACACTTTAGCTAATTTGGTTAATAGCTAAGGACAAAATCAATCTTGAGTTATTTCTGTTTACTTCAGAGATAGTGATAGTGAACTCTGGGAAGCCCAGCTGAGGCTCTTCTTGGGGAGCTGTTGGTATATCCTAGACACATGTTTGGACTGGAGTCCCAAATATGCAGGCATTAAAATGCTTGACCTAGGTTCACTTCTGCGTTTTTAAGGATTGGATAAGAGAATGTGAGAGAATTCTTAATGATAATTTTCATGATGACAATGATAGTAAGAAACACATACAACACCGTTCTAAGTGCTTTAAATAGAAAAATTCACTTAGGGGTGTCTGGGTGGCTCAGTGGGTTAGTCTCTGCCTTCAGTTCAGGTCATGATCCCAGGGTCCTGAGATGGAGCCCTACATCGGGCTCTCTGCTCAGTGGGGAACCTGCTTCCCCAGCCCCCCCCCCCACCGCCGCCTGCCTCTCTGCCTACTTGTGATCTCTGTCAAATAAATAAATAAAATCTTTTTTTTTTTAAAGATTTTATTTATTTATTTGTCAGAGAGAGAAAGGGAGAGAGAGCAAGCACAGGCAGACAGAATGGCAGGCAGAGGTAGAGGGAGAAGCAGGCTCCCCGATGAGCAAGGAGCCCGATGCAGGACTTGATCCCAGGACGCTGGGATCATGACCTGAGCCGAAGGCAGCTGCTCAACCAACTGAGCTCAGGCGTCCCAAATAAATAAAATCTTAAAAAAAAAAAAAAAGAAGAAGAAGAAGAACTCAATCCTCATAACAACTCTTTGAGGTAGGAAGTAATATATATATGTGTATATATATATATATAAAATCAGTGATATCACATATGACATTATATATAGCCATAGAATCACAAGAGTCACATGAAACAGCCAGGAGCCCCTCATATCTTAATTTTAAAACAAGAATCAGGGCTCCTGGCTGGCCCGTCGATGGCCCACGTGACACTTGATCTCGGGGTTGTGAGTTCAAGCCCCATGTTGGGTGGAGAGATTACTTAGATAGAAAATCTTCTAAAAATAAATAAATAAATAAATAAATAAATAAAGCAAGAATTGAAATTTGATAACTGCTTTTTAAGAATCACGTTATTGTTTTTCCTAATTATAAAGTGTACAGTTGTAGAGAATTTGAAAAAAAATTTAAAACTTCACAAAGAATAAAATGAAAACCACCCATACTCTTGGCACACAGAAATAACTACTGTTAACACCTTAATGTATTTTCTTTCAGACTTTTTTCTGTGCATAAATATATATACATTATTGGGTTAATACTCTACCGATTATTTTGTAACCTGCTTTTTTCCCTGGACAATATACTGATAACATGTTTTTATGCCATGTGGTTTTCCATCATGGCATTTCTGTTACTTATTTAATCCACTCCCCACCATTGGACATTCAGTCATTACCTTCTTTTCTCTCTTAAAAATGACTGGTCACAATAACCACCACTTCTTAAGTATTACTCTTATCCTGCTGAAACATGGAGTGTGGATTAATGTGACAAGGATCCAAGAAGTTCTGAATGTGAACAGAAAGTTCTGAGGAGTCTAAAAGGCCATCTACATGCAGCTTTCAGGCCTCCGTGGCTTACAAAGGACACTGACCCTGACCCAGGCTGAGGCCACACAGAGTATTTATCTATTCTACCAGCAAACATTTGGGGAGGCACCTACTGTCTGCTGATCACTATTTCAGGAGTAGGGTTTACAAACTCCAGAGCATTCCTGGAGAATGCTAAGATAGGCTAAGAGCCCAGGGTCTGGGAGTCAGATTGTTTGTTCAGGACCCAAGAAGTCTAGCTATATGAGTCTGGGCAAGTAATTTCACTACTCTGAACCTTGGTCTCCTCATCTGTGAGGATAATGGTTCCTGCCTGGTGGCTTGTTAAGAAGATCACATGAGATGATACTTATAAAGATTCCCCACATACCAGTGCCCTCCCGAGTATTGTTAGTTCGAACCAGGCCCTTTTGCTTTTTCCGAAGATTCGAAGATTTGACTAACTGAAGCTCCAGTCCCATCTCTCAATAGATCTAAGCCTCTCTGTTTCCACAATGAAAACATTCTTCTACTCTCCTCCCAGCAGCAGCCTAATGGAGGCAACTGCCTGACCTATTATCACTGGTGCACACTGTCAGGGAAAAAAGAAACACAAAGTTAACAGATAAGAATACAGAGTCTAGCATTTTGCCTTCCAAACTGTATTAGATACTTGATTAGTCTTGAAACTTAGAGTCAACAAAACACAATTGCTTCAGTTTACTCTGGACAAAGAGATTTCCTCAGCGGCAGAAAATCCTGCCCTGGGCCTCCTGTTCCTTAGAGTTCAGTTTACATTTTGAAACTCTAAACCCGCAGTGACTCTTCTACAAATGGTATCTGCTGTGACCCACACAATGACCACATCGCTAAGGCCAAGTGAGAACAGCAGGAGGCGCGGTGTGGGGGGCGGTGGGGCGGGGGAGGCCTCATGGCCATCCGGGTATATTCAGTCTCTCATGTGGTCGGGAGCTACATGAGAACCCAGGACTGCAAAGCAGGGAGGCACTGGGGCCAACATGACAGGGCAGCGTTCCCTCTCTCCTGCTCCAAGACATCAGTGGCTTGCTCTCTGCAGAATCTCATTCTCCTTCCTTGACAGGGCTTCGAGACTCATCTCCTTTTTCACCGTAACTTGTATTATTTAAATGGCAGAATTCAGCCCCCTAGGTGCTTGCTGCCCTGGAGATTTGCAAGGTGTTGCTGGGGGCATGCCAGGCTTCTAGCATGAAATCGCATGGGACCTCAAATTAGCTTAAAATCTTCTCAGCTATTTATCCACAGTCTTTTAAAAATGCTGCAAACTGTGGGAAAATAAAAGAGGCTCTCTGTAATCCCCGAATGTGACAACTGGGCAGGAAATGTGACTTTGGGGGAACCAAATTGAGGCGTAATTGAAGAGGAAGCACCATCCAACAGGCGGAGAATCAGACCAGATTTTCTGTTCCTTCATCCACCAGCAGCAGAGTTCTAGAGCTGTCTGGGCACTTCACCTGCTGATGCTTTAGTTGTCTTTTTTGTCAAATGAGAATCTCACTACTTGGTACTCTCTAAAGTCCTGTACAAGGTTCTACGAAAAAAAAATTTTTAATATGTTTTTGCACATTTATCAGAATTGAGAAAGCTGAGGGGTGCCTGGGTGCTCAGTTGGTTAAGCGTCAGCCTTTGGCTCAGGTCATGACCCCAGGGTCCTAAGATGGAACCAAGCATCTGTTCCTTCTCCGCAGGGAGCCTGCTTCTCCCTCTCCCTTTGCCTGCTGCTTCCCCTGCTTGTGCTCTTTCTCTCTCTGGCAAATAAATAAATATTTTTTAAAAATTGAGAAGGCTGATAAATGCATTAATAATAATATGAGATGGGCAAAGAGCATGAACAGACAATTTATAATAAAAAAAGACACATAACTGATGAACATTTTCAAAGAAGGTCAACCTTATTAATAATTACAGTTTTCGACTTAACCAAACAATAAGTCATTTTTAGAAACAGTTTACGCTAAAGAGGTTTGAAAAAGAGTCCCAGGAGAGTTGAGATAATTGTGCCTGGTTGGAGGGTCATAGAGGTACAGGTAAGTCTCTAAGTCAAGTGGGGTTTAGACAGTGGGGGTGGGGGATGGGACCTGATGTCCCACAGCCTGGCCAGTCTCGCCAGAGACTCCATGGGTTCTGTTTGCCAGGAGCCCCGGTCCCTTCCACTGTCAGCACTGCTTGGTCAGCCACTCATACCTGACCCCCGGGCCATCTGTTTTGGGGATACTGGCCAAGCCCTTGTCCATTCAGTGGAACTTGATCCTGGGATTTTGTCAGAATTATCAGGAAAGTGAGGTTTCTTTCTGCTGGCACTAATAGCTATAAGAAAAGAGCAGAAAGTAGAAGGGTGGTTGCCAGGATCATGGGGTGAGGGGGGCAGGAAATAAAGAGTTGTTGTTTAGTGAATATAGAGTTCCCATTTTGCAAGATGACAAAGTTCTGGGGATCTGTTGCACAACAAGGTGGATACACACTATTTGAATACACACTACTACATTGTACAGTTAAAATGATACAGATGGGAAATTTCATGTGTTTTTTAACTACAGTTAAAATCTTTAAATTACAAAGGAGGAAAGAAAGAAGGAGGGAGAGAGGGAGGGAAGTAAGGAGGGAGGGAGGGAGGAAGGAGGGAGGGAGAAAGGAAGGAATCAAAGGAAAAGAAAACAGAGGGGCCACGAGGTCCTGCGCCCGATGAAGAGGCCTAACTAAAAACAGCCAACACAGGCAAAGCGAAGCTGAGAAACTGAGTCCTGATAACTTTATATAAGCTCCTGAATCTAGTCATGCTTGAAGCTGGTCCTATCCATGGGCTTTTTGTGTCTTTATTTTGAAGTAACACATGTACAAGATTTTAAAAGTCAAATTGTATTACAAGGTTTATAAACAACAGCTGTAGAAGTCCCCTGCCTACTCCTTCCCATCTCCTTTATCTTCCTCTTAAGTGCTATCTGCTACTCCATATGGTATTTATTTCCATATTTCTAACCAGTAGGGTTATATTGCCACCTCCCAGGTTTATAATTTCATATGTGATCTATTGACTTTTGAGGTGAGGATTTAGCACTACTGCTCTTCATTATTCTTAAACCTATTTCATCCTTCCAAAATAGATACATTTTTAAAGATTTTATTTATTTACTTGAGAGAGAGCACAAGTGGTGGGGGGAGGGGCAGAGGGAGAGGGAGAAGCAGACTCCCCTGCTGAGCAGGGAGCCCAATTCGGGGCTGGATCCCAGGACCCTGGGATCATGACCCGAGCCGAAGGTAGACACTTAACCGACTGAGCCTTTAGGTGCCCCAAAATAGATATTTTAAAGTTTCGGTTAAATCACTATTTTGTTTTCCTCTCTGAAATGTCACGTGATTACATTTCCGTCTTTCACTTTGTTCTTTCTATAGATAATACTCTCCTCCCTTGTATTCATTGCTTATTTTTCACTGCCACAATTTCTTCTTACGGTCACAAAAGCATGGTACAACCCTTTGAATTCAACCTCCTTTCTCAGCGAAACGTCTGATAGTCTTTCAGTTCCTTTTGTTCCTTCAGACATCTCCTCCTGGAGACTTCTATCTGCCTGTTTCGTCTGCACTAGTTAACTTCCAGGCCTGCTGTGAGGCTTCCTTGACTTTCTTTTCAGCACTTCCCGTGGTGGACACTATAATATGTCCCTCCAAATGGATCCTTCTTCTTCCCAAACACAAAGCTAGATGATTGTTTATCAGTTTTAGCTGAGGGCATGTGAGCAGAAATGACGCCCACCCCTTACAGATCTGATCCATAAAACCCTCTGGAGGGACGCCTGGGTGGCTCAGTGGGTTAAGCCGCTGCCTTCAGCTCAGGTCATGATCCCAGGGTCCTGGGATCGAGTCCCGCATCGGGCTCCTTGCTCAGTGGGTAGCCTGCTTCTCTCTCTGCCTCTGCCTGCTTGTGTTCTCCTGTGCGCGCGCTCTCTCTCTCTCTTTCTCTGATAAATAAAATCTTTAAAAAAAAAACAAAAAACCCCTCTGGAGAGTTCCTCTTCCTCTTCTCCAGGCTGACGTTAGAAGCTGCGTACCAAAGATGGCAGAGTCCTTGTCTGCTGCACCCAGAATAATGTTGTGGAGCAGAGACCCATCCCACTCTGCCTTCTTTTATCACTGATTGCATTTTATAAACAAGAGATCATTTTTTGTATTGTTTGATTATTCCTTTTTAAAGCATCTGTTTCTCATTTCAATAATGCAACATCATCTGTTAGCTCTTCAAGGACACTGAAGCGTGTTTGGTTTTTTTTTTAAGATTTTATTTATTTAGTTATTTGTCAGAGGGGGGGGGATCACAAGTAGGCAGAGCAGCAGGTGGCGGGGGTGGGGTGGAGGAAGCAGGCTCCCTACTGAGCAGAGAGGCCAACGTGGGGCTCTATCCTAGGACCCTGGTCATGACCTGAGCATCTGAGCCAAAGGCATCAGCTTAACCAACTGACCCACCCAGGCGCCCCTGTTGTTTTGTTTTGATTTGAGTTTCCTTCTGCTTCCTGCACCGTCTCTGTTTCCTCCAGGTTCTTTTTGCCATCTATCTCTTTCACAACTTTCAAACTTCAAATTTGAGTTTTTCCCCAAGTATATGAATATCATCATTGAGTCTCTGACCATATTTGAGAGTGAGGCATTAAAAAACTGATTAAAAGCTGTGACCACAGGTGAGGTATATTGCCTGGTAATCTGCATGCAAGAGATAAGGCGACTGGATGGACTTTTTAGTTGAGAACCCTCAAATCTCAGTATGGTAGGTTTTTTTCTCTGGGACTGGCCAATCTCCCTAGAGATGGATTTCCTGTCTAGACTCCTGCTGGGTCTCCATAAGCCCAAGTGTGGGAGTTCTGGGGGCTGAGCTGGGGGCCAGGGGGTGGGGATGGGGGCTGGAGGTCTCACCATTCCGAACATGGAATTCCCCCTATTTTCAGAAGATGTCCCTACCTTTTGCATTTTCAGGGTCCTCCTCTACTTCTTGCCATGTGTAGTGTCTCAAGGACTGGGAGATCTCTGGTTAATCCACCAGACTAAACCTTCATCCTGTCCCAAGGCTGGGAAGAGGCGGGAACCTCCTCATACACTCTTTGAAACGATGTCTCTGTTTTTAGCCCCATGCCTCCCCTCAACCCTCAGAGGCTCCTGCTTTGCCAGTTGTGAGCCTCTCCAGGGTTCTGTGGTGTGAATGGGCTTGATCCTCCTTTGAATCTCTTCGTAATGAGTATTGAGACACACCGCCCAGATGCTCCATTTTTGATTGATCTCATTTCCTTGCCACTGGGCTGATGGGCTGATGTAGACTTACAGCTGAGTTCCTTCCCAGGGATCAGCTCTGGCTGAAGGGACTCGCCTCACCCAGAGGTATAGCTCCCTTCCAGGATCAGCCACATCCAAGGACTGGTCCGCGGAGGTATACAAAGGCCTGAGGCCCTGGCCTCCATTTGGGATCTCTCTGAAGAGTTTCCTGTGAGGTCAGCTGTTACTGCCTCTCTGCCTGGCCATGCTTCTTCTGCTCTTCTGCAGGTGTGGCTCCCAGAAACTTCCTGAATCACCTCCACCCCGTCTCGAGGTCTGTTTCACAGACAACCCATTCTAAGACGCCCCCAGCTCTCCTGTGCTTTCATCTGATTTTCATATTCTAAGAATTTCTTGGCATTTCTCATTTGCTCTTGTCTCCTCTTTTCTATTTATATCTATTTTTTTCTCCTCTGCTCTCATTCCGGTGATATTTTTACAAGGCATCTGGGATGAACACGTGTATTCAATCTATCGTATTGAACCAGAAGTGTGAAAACATATTCATAACACCATGGAAATTATAAGCCCAGCTTCCTATAGGTCATGTGAAAATTATTAAAATTAACTCCATTTTTTTTGAGACCCATTTGAGAGGGAATGTTAAGACATGAGAAACCATAGGGTAAATAGGACAGATCCAGATCATCAGTGAAGAAGCCAGAGAGTAACCCCCATGCTTTCCTGATGTACCCTTACCCGACTCTGTTCTCTGCCCCTTCCTGGCAGAGGCCACTAAATCCACACCAAGCTCTGAGGAGCATTTGCTTTCCTTTCCCGGCCTTCACACAGGTTGTTTTCCTGGCCCTGAGGGCCCTTCTCTCATGTCATCTGGCCAAATCCTCCTAATCTTGTGGAATCCAGCAGAGAATCAAGCCCCACACCCAACATTGGCTCAGGTACCCCCCTGGTGTACCCAAAGCATCCCACATCTACCTTCACAATCTGACTTCAACACCAGGATTCTCATTGCCTGTGACTTTGAGCTCCATGAGCATAGGAACGGAGTATATTGTTCATCTTTTTAGAACTAGCACTTATCACAGTACCTGACACATAGGAGATGCTCCATCACGTGTGTGGAATAAATGAGTAAACAAATGGGTCAACAGATGGATGATTCAAACGGTCTTCCCTGGGGGGTCAGTCATAGAGGAGCAAGCCCTGACGCCTGGGGAGAAAAGATTTGGAGTCTATCCAAGCCCTCACCCACACCATGATCCTGGAGGCAGTAGAGCAAAGGAGAAGTTTAACCCAGCGCTAACTGGTCTGGGTTGGCAGAAATGGGTGGGGGTGGATGTGAGACTAGCTACTTTGGGGTACTGATCCAAAAAAGGCAGAAAAGGGGAGACCACACATAAAAATGATTATTAACAACCTGACATTGCAAAAAACTTACCAAAAGGAACCTCGCTGAGAGCCTGTGGTAACAACAGCCTTACTACTAACACTTTTATTTCAGGAATTTCTTAAAAATCTGCACTTATTATCTTCACAATAGTCTTAGGAGTTGGGTGCTTATTTATATTCTATTATAAATGAGGAAACTGAGGTGCAGAAAACTGGTCCCAGGCCATTCAGCTGGGAAGTGAGAGTGCCAGGATCTGAATCCAGACAGTCTCTTAACCACAGAACAATAGCTCCCCCTCCTCCCATTTCCAGATCTCACCAACTCAATGCCTACCCCAGGCTGACAGAGAAGAAATCCACCCTTTCAGATAGAATAGCAATATTTCTGCCTTGGCAGTATTTCCAGCTGTGTTCAGTCCCCAAGCCCAGGTATCACAGAATTTAGGTGAAGAGAGCTGGGAAGGAGAAAGACCCAGGGGAGGGGGCTTTTACCCTCATCCCTCAACAAATGAACCGGGAGAAAGAATCAGTCCAGAGGAAAAAGGGGAGAAAAAGAATCTCTGGAGGGCAGGGCCAACCAGCTGTGCCTCACTGCAGAGCTGTCCCCTCCAGGCCTGCCCACAGGGACCTGGTGGTCTGCTCTCAGCTGATGGGCTTGGCTGGGTTTATGGACCCAGGAAGAAGGGGCCAACAGCGGCAGGGAGCGAGTCAGAGCCAGTGACTCACCCCACATGGGGCCAGAGGTTCAGGAACACATCACAAGATGCTGAGACACGTCTCAAACACTTGCCAGCTGAGTCCATCTGGAACATGAGTTCTGAGCATGAAGGAGTGGGGAGACGAGGGGAGGAGCCCTAACCCTGCCGGTCACTGACAGCTGACTCAGAGCTGACTTCCAAGGCCAACCGGGATGGCCTGGGCCTGGTGCAGACCATCCCCAAAGTGCTGTGAGAGGTCATGAGAGCCGGCAGGCTGCACTTCCAGAGAGTTTCCCAAGGACAGAGGAAAAGCACCTCCTCTGAGGTCCAGCGGCTCCATACCCATCCCCCTTAGATCTCGCTTTCCCCTGTCAGGGCTCCCTGTTTTCTCAGGACAGCCCATCCCTAAACGTGGGCGGCATAAGAAAGGAATGGCCACCAAACATCCCCAGGGGCCGGCTTGTTGCTGTTCCTCTGAATCCTTTCAACAGATTCAAAGCTGGGCCATGAAATAGTTCCACTTGCCTAAACAGAATTTTCACACTTTTAATTATTGAGTCTGTGAGGTAGAATTATTTATTTCATGCCTGTCTTTCCCACTGGGCAGTCAACTTCACCAGGGGCAGTTTAGTCTTGTTCGCCAGCCCCTGGGAGAGTGCCCAGTACACAGTTGGTGCTCAATACATGCTGGATAAGTGATGAACTGTGCATGGATTTATTCCAGTCTTTAGAGGTTAGTATGAACCAAACTCCCCTCCTCACCCCCCTTCCCCCCCCCACCCCCTGTCTCTCGTCTCTTGGCTGACAGGCCTTCGGAGTCATCAGATGCTCTGGTTGCCCCCTCCCTCACTGACCCGGGCCTGGTTCTGCATCTGCTGAGGTGGTAATTAAAGCTCCCCCAAGAGCCTGAGAGCTGGAGCCCAGGTCACGTGGCTCAGGGCCCCAGTCACAGCTCAGGTGTCAGGGGCCCAGGCTGTGCCCCGGGGGCTGGAACGGGAGGGCAGGATCTCTGGAAATCATCTGGGGACTGAACTACACGGATGAAGAATTTGAGAAGTTGGGGAATCAGCTTTTGAAAGGAAATGTCAGTAACTGAGGGGGAAAAAACAAGGAGGAAGGAGGGCGAGCTCCTTGGCTATGAGAAAGTGTACTGGCTCCAAGTCAAACTGGCTCTCTTCCAGACTTTTATTTCTGGTGTTTGGTGGTTAAATAAAAAAAGCTTATAAACTTAACTCCAGTTAGGAAAAAATACAACTATTTCAAATATTGATCCTGAATAAGCCCTTCAAACCAGGCAGGGTAGGGGGTGGGGAGACCACCCGGTGTGCAGGAAGGGAGGGGCCCGGTGGGGGAGGGCTGGGGCCAACCACAATTCTGGCTGCTGAATTGGAATAGCACAACCCCTAGTCCGGGCACATATTTTACTGGTCACCTACCCACCTCCCATTGGATTTTAAGGACCAAGACAACAAGTCAGTTTGCAGGCAGGTAGCTTCCAGCAGTGATTCTCCACCTTTCTAGACCATTCCTGTGCTAACATTTACATTAAGATATTAGGTGACTCTTCTTCTCCAGGCAGAAATTATTTTTAATGTGGAAATGAATTCCAAATAATTTTATCAGGTTAATAAAAACGTTACAAATACCAGAAAAACTAGCAAGGGATGTGAACTGGCAGTTCACTAAAGGAAAACAAAGGTTCGATAAACACCTGAAAAGATGTTCATTCCCAATAGTTGTCAAATAAATGCAATTAAAACAATGAGAAACACTGTTTAGCCTTTCCAGATTAAAAGAAATGTTATTTGCAAATTTTAACTTTTGAAAAACCAGAATCAGCTGGAAGACCACAGAACTGAGATCTCAGTCAAGCGACTAGCCACAATATTCTTATTAAAAAGCATGTAATAATATTATATATGCATAAATATATATGATATATCTATATATCTTCCCAAACACTCATAATAACCAGCTATAAAATGCAACGGAAAAAAGAGTTCATTCATAGTAGCAATAAAACAACAAAATTTAGGGGCACCTGGGTGGCTCAGAGGGTTAAGCCTCTGCCTTAGGCTCAGGGTCCTGGGATAGAGCCCAGCTCAGCAGGGAGTCTGCTTCCCCCTTGATCTCTGCCTGCTTCTCTGCCTACTTGTGATCTCTCTGTCAAATAAAAAAAAAAATTTTAATGTCCAGTAATTAATATAATAAGAAATGAGGGACCTGTATAAAGAAAAGCATTCTGCTTTATTGAGGAGCAATGAAAACAAAAGACCCATAGATCTGAAAATATCCAGAAGAATTAAAGACTTAAATGTAAAACATGAAATCATAAAAGTCCTGGAAGAGAATATAGGAAATCATGTAATTCTGAGATAGGGAAGCCCTTCTATGGATGACCCCAAAGGCAGAAACCATTAATGAAAAGTTCAATAAATACGATAATATCCAAGAAAAAAGATTAGTTCCAGCATGTTGATAAATACCATAAACCAAACCAAAATAATAAGCTAATTACTATAAATAGTAAATATATTCTCATTGTTAAAAGAAAACATTGTCGGCATCACTTTTTGTTATGGAACATTCATGAATATCTACTCTAAAGGAGCATGTTGGGGTAAAGTGTCAGTAGAACCTGGTTAAGTTCTTATTTCTCATCAGTAAACAACGCTATGGGCTTTCTTCTAGCTCCTCAAAAACTATCAAGATCTTTTGGTCCTTAATGTCCTTCATACATTATGTTGTCTTTGCTTAAAAAGTAAATATTCCTTCTGTCGTAACCATAAGCAGCCATGTCTCATTCTTTAGGCTTGAGCATAAATGATGTCTAATTCAAGTCATTCCTTACTGTTTAGCTCACCAACATGTGCATTTCCTTTATAGCATTTATCAAAACTACACCTTGTAATTATAAATGTATTTTTATACATTTATACAATTTGTTCATTTGTGACTTCAATACAGAGTATGATCCCAAGGGCAGCACAGGAAGATGCCTTCCTGATAGACTGGCAGAAAGCAGTGTTTGGTAGAGTCTGGCAAAAGCCAGGCAGATAACATTTATTTGTGGGATGAATGAATCAACACTCATCAGGGTGTTGGAGATGTAAGAGGAACTGAGGCAGTCCTTGAGTCTGGGAGCTGACATTTTAGGCACTGACAGATTGATTGAATGTATGGATAGATGAATGAATGAATGAATGAATGAATGGGCTTGGATAAGCCTTTCATGGTAGTATTCTGTAAGGATTGCCTATCTGGTTTTTACCTCTTCCAGGGGACCAGAACCTTGACCTGAATCATGTGGTAGGGTCCAAACCCTAACCCTAGTCAATATCCACATGCCCAGTCATAAACCACTACTGTTTTCAAGGAGTGCAGTTCAACAAAGAAATTATTAAGAAGGACTTTCATTTGTTCCTTATGTCTTGATATTCAAAGTAGTCCAGTTCATAATCCCTGCAGGACTTCTCTTTTTTCTCTATCCCAGTTCCCTCCAGTAGCATAAGAATATAAGTCATCTAAATCAATCTAGACCTTTCCTTTACCAAATCCCCATTCCCCTCCCTACCCCCAACACATTCCCATGACCTCTTCCACTCCTTGCTGTTTAATAGGACTTAATCCCTTTTTAAATCCTTTCCATCCCCCTACCTCTTGGTCTGTATCTCTCCTGTCTTCAGAATTTGTTTTTACCAAAGTCCAGGAATAAGTCTGACTAAGGCATTCTCTTGGGAAGATAGGGGTAAGTGCAGGAGAGCAATGATCTGGAAATTACTGGAATCTCTCTGGTGGCCTGCAAAGGGGGATGGGGAGGGGCATGGGAGAGAAGGGATCTCACTATCCATCATCCATAAAATCCCTACATGCCCAACCTTTTCTGGAATCCTTCCCTTCAGGCCTTGTTATATCTGAAACTTGGCTGCACCCTGAGAACTCAGTTGCCCCTGTTCTTAGATATACCATAAAGCCTCTACCAAAGAACATTCTCCCACCTTCTTTAAAACCCCTAGGTCTGAAGCTTATGACATCAGATGATACTACCAAAGAGCTGTCTTTATGGCCAGGTCCCTCCTTGCTTGTTCCTTGTAGATCAGTCTCTCTCTCTCTCTCTCTCACTTCTGTGACAGAGCCTGCCTTTCTCATCTCTCTCATCTCCTAAATGTTTGAATGCACTGGGGGCTCTGACCTCTTCTCTCTCTACAGCTAACATCTAGGTGATGTCATCCAATCCCATGGATGGCCCATTTACCCATAAGCTAATAACACCTTTTTATATCTCTGTACTCCGACTTCTCCTGCGCTCCAAACTCATATACCGAACAAACTCATATACTCACATCTTTATCCAAATGGATATCTCACTCTTACCAGAAGTCTTGATTTCCCCCATGTTAAAAATATGACAACAGGCCCAAAATGGAGCTGCTTACTTAGCACAAGCCCCACATGTCCAGACCAAGACTTAATTACAATTTCAGCTCTCCCAGAAATGGAATCTTAAGCCCGTCAACCAGGAATCGCCTGATCAGCACTAGTTAGATAATTTGCCTTATGGACTGCTGCCATCCCTGCAAGAGGGGTAACCTTGCAGCAACCAACCTATTGTGGGTTTTTTGTTTTTTTTTTTTTTTTTTTTTTGCCTAGCTAACATTGTTCCTGCTCCCTTCTGCCTATAAGTCTCATTTTGTGCAGCTCCTGGAGCTCCTTTCTATCTGCTAAATTGGATGCTACCAGCCCCATGAATCATTGAACCAAGCTAATAAGACATTCGGTTGAATTTTGGTTTGGGGCACCTGCAAAGATCCTGTCCTTACAGTTCTTTCTATCCCAGTCAATGCACCTGCCGTCTTCTGCTGCTCAGCCCCCAAGCCTTAGCGTCATCCTTGACTCCTCTCTCACACTCCACATTCAGCCTATCAAATCTTGGCATTCCAGAATCTATGTGTTTCTCACCACCTCCACCATGTCTTCCTGTGTCCAGGCCAGGTCCCTTATGCCCCAATTAGTGCCGTAGCCTCTGAGACAGATATCTAGCAGCTTCTCTCTCGTGTGTGATTTATCACTTGAGTTGAACACAGTGTCCTCTGGGCCCTCCTGAAGAACAGAGTCATGGCGTTTCCCAGGCTCAGATAGTATAACCACTCCAACACGCCAGCTATTCTTTTTTTTTTTTTCTTAAAGATTTTTTATTTATTTATTTGACAGACAGAGATCACAAGCAGGCAGAGAGGCAGGCAGAGAGAGAGAGAGAGGAGGAAGCAGGCTTCCCGCTGAGCAGAGAGCCCGATGCGGGGCTCAATCCCAGGACCCTGAGATCATGACCTGAGCCGAAGGCAGCGGCTCAACCCACTGAGCCACTCAGGCTCCCCCACGCCAGCTATTCTGAGCCTTTTGGTCCCTCTTCTACCATCTACCACAGCAGTTTTTACATTTCTACTTTGCTTTATTTGGAACATTGCTTTCGCTGAACAGCATGTTAGCACTACTGCTCAGAGGCCTTACTAGGGTGTTAAATCCCACATCATAGGAGAACGGTCCCATACCAATGAACTCTCTGCAGCAAGAGGCTCAAAATGACCCCCACAATCATCCCTCCTGGTATTCACACACTTGTGTGATCTTTCCCCCTTGACTGTGGTCCAGACACGTGCTGAGATATATGTGATTACACTATGTAAGATCGTAACATCCATCTTGCTAGAAGACTGTCTCCCTTGCTGGTTTTGAAGAAGGAAGATGCTGTGTTTTAAATTGCCCTAAGGAGAGGGCTACATAGCAAAGAACTGAGGGTAGCCTCAGCAGAAGCCAGCAAGACACTGAGGCCTTCATTACAATAGTCTGCAAGGACCTAAATCCTACCAACAACCATGTGAACTTGGGAGTGGATCCTTCCCCAGCTGAGCTTTCATATAAGACCCTACCCCTGGCTGATTCCTTGATTGTAGCTTTGCAAAGGACCCAGCGAAGCTGTGCTGGAACCCCTGACCTAGAGAAACAGTGAGAAAACTAAATGTGTATTGTTCTAAGGCACTCAGTCTGTGGTAGTACTACTGTGCACCAATAGATAGCTAATACATTTACTCTTATCCAATCTTAGGTTCTGTCTATCATTCTCCCCTGGATCTAGCACTCCCAGGACCCAGCCCCATCCACACTCTGCCAGCCTCTATCCATATACACTGACCAGGTCTGGCAGCTCCTTTCTCTCCTTAGTAGGCCCAGCACTTCCCCAGCTGGGGGTACATTGTGACTTGGCCCTAGTTATTGGTTTTAATAACCGTCTATTACATTTTGCCAGAATCTAGGAATACTCACCCAGTCTCACCACCCCCATTCCTACCAAGGCAGTTTCCATTCCTAACAGGGAAGGGCATATCCATTCTTCAATCATTTAGGTCAGAAAACTGGTGTCATCCTTGATTTTGCATTTTCTCTCATATCCCACATCTAAGCACTGAGCATTTATTGTCAGATTTTCTTTTGAAATGCATGTAAAATCTGACCCTTTCCTACCAACTTTGCTGCTCCTGTCCTGGCCTGAATCACCACAGTTCTCATCAGTACTTTTCTAAGAACCACTTCATTGGTCTTCTCATCTCAGTTTCTTCTCTACAGTGAGAGTGATCCTTGTAAAACATAAGATCATATCCTACAATTCAGCCCTTTCCAGTGATTTCCTATCTCATCCCGAATAAAACCAGAGTCCTCACCAAAACTGTAAGGCTACCTGCTCTGGCGCTTTCCAGCCTCTAACTTCCTCTCTTATCCACACATGGCAGCCACATGGCCTCCTTGCCAGGCCTTTAGCACCCCAACAATCCTGCTCCCACCTTAGCCTTTGCATTCCTTGTTTCCTCATACAGAAGAACTACCCCAACTCCCTGCCCCATACAGACACTTTCTTTGGAGCTCTGTTCAAATGTGCTCTGTGTGCATACCCCCTCCTCATATCAAAGAGGCATTTCTTACCAACCTACCCTATTCCCACCACGCTAACTCTGCTCTAATCTTCTGCATAACACATGTTTATCGGATTGCTTTCCCCTCTAAAACGCAAGTTCTCTAAAGTCAGGTCTACTGTTCACTGATGTGTCCCCAGCATTTAGATTAGTACCTGATACATACTGAACATTCAATAAGTATCCGCTGGGGGTGCCTAGATGGCTCAGTCTGTTAGGGCATCTGCCTTCTGCTCAGGTTATGATTCCGGGATCCTGGGATCTAGCCCCATTCAGAGGAGAGTCTGTTTCTCTCTTTCCTCATCCCCCCAAATAAATAAATAAATAGAATCTTAAACAAACAAATCCAGGGGGCAACAGGTAGAGCAGAAATGGGTACATCAGTTGCCTCTTTTTTGCAGTCTAGGGATTTCCCATCTTGTATTTGTTACTGTCTTATCATCTCATTCAAAATATAGTTCTAAAACCTCATGGCTTCTATCCAGACCAACAAGGTTTATGACATGGCACAACCAAACCCCTTTTTCCTTACCCATTTCCCAAACACACATCCACATCCACACCCACACTTAGACTTAGCAAACAAATTCCTCACAGAACACATTAAACCGACCAATATATAAAAATCTATATTTACAAAAAGATTAGAAGGAGTTTATGCATTTCACAAAAGGACCCTTTGCTTTGGAAAAGGATTCACCACAGGAATCCTTTAAATAACTAGTTCACTAAATGATTTTAAAATAGGACTTGGCTTCAAGCATCTCTCCTAGAAAAAAAGAAGGCTATGTTTATCAAATATCTACTTCTGTTCCAGTCACTGGGCATGTACCATCAGCCATTATTTTATTTTATACTGATATTCTGTGACTTAGCGAGTTATACCAGGGATATATTGAGTTCTTATATTAGCTTATTTGTATCTTTTGAGTTTCTTTGAGTTTCTTTATTCTTTCCCAGGAAAAATATAAAAATATATAGCACTCTCAGGTCATTTAGTTTAGTGGGGGCGGGGGGGGGGTACAAATAAATACATTTTACACACTGCAAAACAAGAGAATTCCCAAAAGAAGAGAATGAGCTTTGAAATTAGCTGGCCTCATTTGGGTTGTCCCATATAAACCACATGTTCTTGGACAACTTCCTTAGGGGCGCATTTCAGCTTCAGCTTCTTTACTGATCAAAGTGGACATAATGCCAACCAGCTCAGAGCAAAAGCAGAAGAACTGGATGAGATGTAAAATGTTATTTTCTATCTTCTTTCTACAGGATATGACAGATAACACTTGGTGTAAACCATGTGAAATGCCTAAGAAAAGGAGTAAAATATTCATTAATTACCTGATCTGCATGACAGGCTTACTATGTGCCAGGCACTGTTTTAAGCGACAGGGACCTGGTGATGAACAAGACAGTCCCTGTTTTTCATGGAGCTTCCATTCTAGATAGGGAGATACTGACAATAAATACACTGAAACTGAAAAATATTAGTGAGGAATGAGTGCTACACAAAGAATTAAAGCTGAATGATGTGATGGAGAGAAACTGGGTGTCCTCTGTGGGCTGAGTGGTCTGGGGAATGCCTTTTTCCATGTGACACCTGAGCTTAGAACTGAATAAGAAGGGGTAGCCAGCTGTGTGATGATCTGGGGACAGCATTCCAGGCAGAAGGACAGCAAAGTCCTTCAGGCAAGAAAAAGATCACGGAACATCGTGGCCAGAGCATAACAGTTGGGCAGGAGAGTGATATTGGCTGAGGACAGAGAAGAGGAAGGTTCAGCTCCTTGGGGCTTTGAATGCTGATATAATCACAGATAAAAGGCTAATCTTCCTAATATGTAAAGGATTTTTAGACACTGAGAAGAGAAAGACAACAACCCAGGAGAAAATCAGGCAAAGGGATGAACAGTTCACAAAGGAATACAGTTCACAAAGGAATATATCTGTATAAAGACTCACAACTTGACTGATAAGAAAAATACAAATTAAAATTACATTGAGATGCCATCTTTATCCACTAGACTGGCTAAAATACCAGACTTGGATGATGCCCTCAGCTGGTGCAGCTGTGGGAAAAGAGGCGTTGTTGACAGGGGTGTCATATGGTTTACCTTCGTTCTGATGGGTGAAGTGATATATTGCTCATTGTGGTTTTGATTTGCATTTCTCACCTCACACCTGTCAGAATGGCTAAAATAAAAAACACAAGAATCAAGTATTGGTGGGGATGTGGAGAAAAAGAACCCTCCTGCACTGTTGGTAAAATACAGATTGGTGCAGCCACTGTGGAAATCAGTATGGAGGTTCCTCAAAAAATTAAAAATAGAACTACCATATGATACAATAATTCTACTACTGGATATTTACCCAAAGAATATGAGAACACTCATTCAAAAAGATGCATGTACCCCTCTGTTTATTACAACATCATTTACAATAGCCCAAATATGGAAGCTGCCAAACTAGCTATCAATTGATGTATGGATAAAAGAAGATGTGGTGTATGCACACACACAGGAATATTACTAAGCCATAAAAAATAATGAAACGTTGCCACTTACAGTGACATGGATGGAGCTAGAGACTATAATGTTAATGAAATACGTCAGTCAGAGAAAGATAAATACCATGTGATTTTCACTCATCTGTGGAATTTAAGAGACGGAATGAATGAACAAAGGAAAAAAGGGATAAACCAAAAAATAGACTCTTAACTCTAGAAAACAAACTAATGGTTAGCAGAGGAGGGGGGGGGATGGGTGAAAAGGTGAAGGGAATTAACAATACACTTAAGGTGATGAGCGCTGAGTAAAGTGCAGAATTGCTGAATCACTGTATTGTACACCTGAAACTAATATAACACTGGAAGTTAATTATACTGAATTTAAAACATTAAATGAAAAAAAATTAAAAATTAAAAAGAACTAAGTTGTAACATCCAAGAAAGAAAGAGAGAGAGAAAAAAATATAACTTCATAGGATACAATTTGGTAATATTTATTAGAAATAGAAATGCATTCACTCTGTGGCTCAGGAATCCCTTTTTCTGGGACTTTATCCTTGAGATACTCTTGCACACAAACCAAAGAACCTACACATGAGGCAACCCACTGCAGCTTGTTTATAAAGCAAGAGATAGAAACAAGCCAAGTGCTCGCTAAAAGGGGCAGGTGAAATAGATGATGGTATATTCCCACAGAAGAATCCTCTATGGAAAAAAAAAAAAGAAAAGCAATGAGGAACTAATATTCTGATATGGAAACAAACTACATTAAGTGAGAAAAGCAAATGCAGAACAGGTACAGAAATTCTCATTCGCTTGCATTTTAAGAAACACCACAAACTTGTAAAAAATGATTACCTATGGGGAAAATGGGCTGGGTAGACACAGGAGTAGGAGCCAGACTTACTAACACACACTTTTTTATATGACTTAAATTTTCAAGTCATCTGAACTGTCTTTTTACTCAAAACTTAAAAAAATAAAAAAGTTAAAGACAAAAGTGAATAAACAAGAAAACCTACCGATGGAGCTAAGAACTGACAAAGGCCTTAGAATAAATTCCAAATTTCTTTATCAAGTGTGTTGGGAAGTTGAAGAGCTTTCACTGAGGCTTTGACAAGATCTAGCATATTGTGAAGAGAATGTTGCGGCAGCCACGTGGGGAACAAACTATAGTGGGACAAGAGGGACACAGAGGTCTGTGAGTGGAGTGGGGGGTGACGTGGGGGGTGAGGAGTGGTCTATGTGAGAGGTCAGGATGGGTTAGACTCGACTGAGGAGCAGGTGAAGGCCAGCCAAGTACGTCTTGGAAGTGAAGTCAAGAGCACTTGGCAATACATCCCCTGTGAGGAGTGGGAAAATAATAAGTCTGTCCCGTGAGCAACGGGGTGCACGATGGTGCTAGCAGAGCTCAGAAAGGGGTTGAAATAACTCACAGATGGGGCTGTTCCAAAGGCTCTATGGAGCAGGGTGTGTACTGGCAGAGCCATGAAGGACCTTACGATGTGAAATGTTAACACAGTGAGAAGCCACTGTGAATGGATAGGAAGGGGGCACCGGGCAGGGGGCAGAAGGAGGGCTCTGCCCTGCAGAGGAGGCAGAGCTCTCTCTTCAGAGTTGCTTCCGTATTTCTCCACTGCAACTCAGCTCTAGACCCATGGGCATGAAATGACTTGAAACCAAATCCTGTTTCCATGACATACTTCTCCTAACCGTAACCTACACTTCCTGACTGTTTCCTTGCAGTAACTATAGAGTTTCTCTCACACACATTGGCATTCTGAGAATATGCTGGAAGGGAAAATTCAAACAGGCAAAATGGGGACTGTCTGGCTAGGTTAAGATTTGTCGTTTTTGCCATTTGCTCACAGTAACTGATTTACCTTCTCTTGGAGCTGTAGTAGAACGGCAAAGAACGATGGGTTTCCCTGGGGTCCATGTTGAACGCACCAGCAGATGCTTCTACTTTGAAGGCTAATTGGTAGGCTACAGAGCTTTTTGTATTCACCTCGCCTCTCCACTTAAGATTTAATAACTATGCTGGCCCATGGAAAGACTCCTCTGCAGATGCTTGTACTTATCTTGAATCAAGAGTAGTGACCCTAGAAGTTTGTGTTTTGATGAAGAAACTACTTTAGGAGTACCTGGGTGGCTCAGTGGGTTAAAGCCTTTGCCTTCAGCTCAGGTCATGATCCCAGGGTCCTGGGATCGAGCCCCAGGTCCGGTTCTCTGCTCCGCGGGGAGCTTGCTTCCTCTTCTCTCTGCCTGCCTCTCTGCCTACTTGTTATTTCTATCTGTCAAATAAACAAATAAAATCTTAAAAAAAAAAAAAGAAACTACTTCAGGGGTGGACTGTTATTATCTGGGTTGGGTCTTAATACCGATAATGCAGTGTTCTCTCTTTCTAAACAGAATCCCTTTCACCAAACAGAATCCATGTGTTTTTGTCCTTTTGAAATTCAGCATTATTTCAACACTCTTGTCGAGTGCACTGTGTTCTCTGCAGGAACTATGTCATAGGCAGTTTATGAACCGGGATGAGTAACAGACCAGCGTGAGGGCCTCCACCCAAATCACTTATGAAGACTTTCAGCTCCGGATCTTTGATCGGTCAAATGGAAGCAACCAAGTTGGGTTTTAAAGCTGAGAAATTCTTGTTGTCCTTGCCCACCCTTCTTGTGCAGATGGTATGCTGAGTCTATAAAAAGATCATGTTCTGGGGTTAGAAAATATTGAGAACATGTTTTTTTCTTTTCTTTTTTTTTCTTTGAGAGAGAGAGAGAGAGAGTATTGGCATACAAGGGGGGATTGGAGAGGAAGGCAAAGGTAGAGAGAGAATCTTTTTTTTTAAGATTTTATTTATTTATTTGACAGAGAGATCACAAGCAGGCAGAGAGGCAGGCAGAGAGAGAGGAGGAAGCAGGCTCCCTGCTGAGCAGAGAGCCTGATGCGGGGCTCTATCCCAGGACTCTGAGATCATGACCCGAGCCGAAGGCAGCGGCTTAACCCACTGAGCCACCCAGGCGCCCCTTTTTTTTAAGATTTTTAAAAATTTATTATTTTATAGAGAAAGACACAGCAAGATAGGGAACACAAGCAAGGGGAGTGAAAGAGGGAGAAGCAGGCTTCCCGCTGAGCAGGGAGCCCTATACGGGGCTCAATCCTAGGACCCTGGGATCATGACCTGAGCCAAAGGCAGACACTTAAGGACTGAGCCACCCAGGTGCCCCAAGAACATTTAAAAAAAAAAAAAAGGCAGAAAATGACTGAGATGTAAGGGTGTGTGTAGTGTGTGTGTGTGTGTGTGTGTGCGCACACTCCTGACCCTCATTTCCTTTAAGATTGAGTTCATTTCAGTCATGTGGATCTACCATGAAAGTTTTTTTTTTTTAAACGAAATCTCAGAGGCAGTAATTGGAGATCATTAAAAGTCAATTTAAGCTATGACATTTTATGGAAAGCGAGGCGATATCATATGACCTTGATTTTAAGTGTGAAATTAAATCTTCATAAAGGGCAGTGTTCAGTTCCTCTGAAAAAGCTGATTTAGAAATTTAGACACAAATGGAGCCAATATGCCAAAACTCAAACTTTAGATCATCAACAATGTCCATAAAATTTAAACCAGCCACTTGCTCATTTTTAAAAACATTGTGTTAGGGAAGAACAATGCTGTATAGGTTTGGCTTGCTTTGAAATAAACAACAAAAAAAAAAAGACATCTGCATTTGTCTTGAAAATTCTATCTCGTAATATTTCTTCACTTCACAGAATTATTATAACATTCACAAAATCAAGTGTTGGAATAAATCAACACTTTATAAATGGTGTTTGATTAGTTAATATTAATTTTTCCATAAGCCTTTTGGTGAGGGAAGGGAGAAGAGTAGTAACAGAAATCAATTTCTGTTTTAGTCAGCTTGGGCTGCAATATCACATACCACAGACTAGGTAGCTTACACAACAACATTTCTGTCATAGGCTGTCCAGAGGCTGGAGGTCCAAGATCAAGGTGCTGGCAGATCTGGTATCTGGTGAGAGCCCACTTCCTGGCTTGTAGATGTCTGTCTTCTCATTACATCCTCACATGAAGGGAAGAGGAAGCAAGCTCTCTCCTATCTCTTCTTAAAAGGGCACTAATGGCATTATAAGAGTTCCATTCTCATGACCTAGTTACCCCCAAAGGCCCATCTCCAAATAGCATCACGCTGGAGATTAGGTTTTCAACATATGAACATATGGAAGGAGACAAAGATCCAGTCCATAGTGTTCCACTCCTGGCCCCCATGTCCTTCTTACATGCCAAATATATCCATTCCCTCTCAACAGCCCCCAAAGTTCTCATTTCAGCATCAACTCTGAAGTCCAAAGTCTCATCTAATTATCATCTAAACCATTTATGAATGAGAGTGGATGTAGGTATGATTCACCCTGAGGCAAAATTCCTCTGTAGCTGTGAACCTGTGAACCGGTGAAACCAGACAAGTTCTGTGCTTCCATAGTACAATGGTGGGACAGGCACAGGGTAGACATTCTAAAGGGTAGCAGAATATGCCACCCAGAATATGACTGTCAGAGTTCAGAACATGCCACCCTAAAATATGCCAGTTTGGTACATTGATTATTTTGAGCTACAGGTACTTGAAAAACAGCACATGCAGGAAGGGACTTTTTCTGAACTCCTCCTTTTCTGGCTAAAGGCAGACCTTCCAAAAAGAATTCAATTATCATAAATACTCTCTCTGGGAATTTCATCCATCAGGGAAGATTGACTCATGATGGGAGAGAGAGCCCAGAAATTGACACCACACCCAACTTTGTCACAAACTATCATACCTCCCATCTAGTCTTATAAGGGCCCATTCATCTTCCATAAAAACTATTTATTCTCCCCTAAGAGGCCTATTATTACCCCTCCCCTTTCCCTTTTAAGAAGATATTTAATCCTGAATTCTAAAGCCACCTCCTCTTTTCGCTAGGTATCTCCCATGTATACATAAGGTACACATGTTAATAAATGTGTTAGTTTTCCTCTGGTATGTATGTCTTTTATTACGGGGTCGCAGCTAAGAACTCAGAAAGGTAGAGGAAAATTTATTTTTCCTTCCCAGTAACTCCCATTCCAAAAGGGAGAAACAGGAATGAAGGAGTGGGTGACAGGTCCCAAGCAAGTACAAACCCTAGCAAGATTCTGAGATCTTAAGAACAATCCTCTTTGGCTGGATGCTCTACCCTCCAAACCCACAAGAGTAGCAACGTCACCCATGGCTCAGCTGTGTTGAACCACGAAAAATTTATTGTATTAATATTGGGTCTACCTCAAACTGTTCTGTTTCAACATGCCCAGTGCTGATGGGGAGACCGTAGCAGTCTGATTTGCTACAACGGTTAGAGAAAGTAATGTGGTAATAGGTATGGATATTAAAAAAAAACACAAAAAACAAAAACAAAACTCACTCCCTTTGACCTGTTATCCCCCAAATAAAAGAATTACCATGATCTGGTATTACTGATTCTTTGACTATGTGGATGAACTTAACCTGTAAAACAATGTTAGTTTGGCAGTGGTTTTTTAATTTTTTAATTTTGTATTTTGTTGTGAGTAGATTCTAAACCACGGATTTTCTTTTCCTTTTTTTTTTTTTTTAAAGATTTATTTATTTACTGTAGAGAGTGAGGAAGGAGCAAGGGAGAGGGAGGAGACTCCCCGCTGAGTGCAGATGGAGATGTAGGGCTTGATCCCAGGACCCTGAGATCATGACTTGAGCCGAAATCAAGAGTCAACTGCTTAACCAACTGAGCCACCCAGGTGCCCCTAAACCACTGATTTTCTTAATGACTGTATGTATTTCCAATTTTCTGTTGCTTCTTGAATTGGTTTTGGCAATCATTTATGCTATCTACTAGGCTTTGGTCTCCCAGTGCCCAACCTACCCTTTCTTCCTGGTGCTGGAACTCAGCAAACCCTTGCCAACTGCAAGTTCTGATAATCTTCAGCCCAAGGAGGTAATTTTTCCTTATGTGTTAATTCTGTTACCTCAGTTTCCCCTTTTTGCCTTTTCAGCCTCTGGGCACCTGCTTAACCAAGTCATTATATTAATTGCCCTATATTAAAATATCCAGTGTGGTTTCCGTTCTCCCAACAGGACCCCCAAAAGCACATCATCACATAGTAAGTTTTCAAATTTATTAGAATGAAGTTGTTTATGGTGATCCCTTATTTATTAAAATCTCTGGTATTTTGTTTTGTCCTCTTTTCATTCCTAATGCATGTGCTTTCTTAATTTTTGTCTATCTCTAGTAGTCTCGAAATTACTAGTTTTTAGCACTTTTCCTAACTTGCTACACTGGATATACTTTCATTTTCAATGTTTGTTTTTTTTTCCCCCAACATAAGCATTTCACAGGTACAAACTTCTCATAAATTACTGCTTTAGCTGCATGTTTGAGTAGAACTTTCATTATTTTTCAAATCTACTTATTTCCTAATTTCTATTAAGAGTACATCTTTGAAAAAAAAAAGTACATCTTTGAGTCATGAAGTTAAAAAATTTTCAAAGGTATTGAGTATTTTTAAGTTATCCTTTTTTTATTGATTTCTAAACTACTTGGATTGTGGCTAAAGAACTTGACCAGTGTGTCGCCTGGGAGGCTCAATTGGTTAAGTGCCTGCCTTTGGTTCAGATCCCAGGGTCCTGGGATTGAACTCCCTGCTCAGCGGGGAGCCTGCTTCTCCCTCTTCCTCTGCCTGCCTCTCCCCCTGCTTGTGGTCTCTCTCTGTCAAATAAACAAATAAAATCTTGAAACAAAACAAAAACAGAAAACTTGACCAGTATAATTAAGTTCTGTGATATGCACTGAGACTTTGACTATGGTCTAACAGTAGTCAAATTTTATGAACATTCTGTATGTACAAAATTCTCAAATTTTGTGTATAGGCATTCGATCAAGCTTAATTTAATTGCCTTGTTCAAATCTTCCATATCCAAATCTTTGTGATTTACCACCTTCTATAATGTTAAAATCTATGATGATAAATTTGTCAGTTTCTCTGTGACAATGTCACTTTGCTTTAGTGCACTAGAATACAAGGATATATATACAAGGATATATATACAAGGATATTAACTGCAGCAGGGTATCTTGGCAAAAACCCTAA